>NC_141768.1:15822613-16135454 GCF_051362555.1 Lingula anatina
TAACACCATAAGTGGAAGACAGTTTTACTTTTTGGCTTTATATTTACAGAGCTGATGAATATTCATAAAACACAGGTCAAGTTCGAAAATCAGCATGATCGGGCCATTATTGTAGAATTTATGCTGTTTTTTCACTTTTCAGCATATATGCAACACTGTTAACACATTTCAAGGAAAACTGATAGGCCTGTTGTCATGAAACTCACAGGAGTAATCAATCTTACTAAAAAGCAGATCAAGTTCGAAAATCGGCATGATCGGGCCACTATTTTAGTAGTTATGCTGTTTTTTCACTTTTCAGCATATATGCAACACTGTTAACACATTTCAAGGAAAACCCATAGGCCTGTTGTAATGAAACTCACAGGAGTAATCAATCTTACTAAAACGCAGGTCAAGTTCGAAAATCAGCATAATCGGACCATTATTTTATAAGTTATGCTGTTTTTTCACATTTCCTCAGATTCAATTCTTAGGCATGTTAACAGTCTCATTATTTAATTAATAAGATATGTAAAAGTGTTTGTTTGACATTTCCTGCATCTTTACAACATTGTTAGTTGATTACGTAAAAATGATGGTAAACTTGTAATCGTGTATTGTGTAATAAGGTGTCAAAAATGGAAATAAACTCATATCATTGCAGTTTGTAAGATTCAATCATTCACTATGTTCAGAAACTCAGAATGGAGGAAATTGGACATTTGACACTGTTCTATTGATATTTTTCACATCTCATCAATTTTCTTAGTTGATCATATAAAAATGGCAGTAAACTGTTAATTTTGTTTTATGTTAAAAAAGTGTTAAAAATGGAAAAAAAAACATTTCAGAACAGTGCTGTCTTGTTTACATTTTGGCATTTTCAAGTTGTGACTTTGAAGTTCCATGGGCCTGAAGACCTTTGCTAGTCACATTTTCTGAATATCCATAATACTAATATTTTATTATTAAAAATTGATGGTCATTATGCTGTTAAACGTTATGTAATATTGCATCAAAATTTGGAAAAAAATATTTTGGGCACTGCTCCCATGATGACCATTGAAGAAAAATCATGTCACTTACTGTTCTCAAACTTACAGGAAAGAAACATGGGACTAAAATACAGCTTCAGTAGGCAATGCAGTCTGTTTGGTAATTCTTTCTGCTAGTTAAACAGTTTTTTTTTTTTGTGAAAATTTAATTTTTACATATTGGCATTTTCAAGGTGTGACTTTGAAGTTCCATGGGCTTGAAGACCCATGCTAGTCACATTTTCTGAAAATCCATGATACGTATATTTTATTATTAAAAACTGACGGTCATTATGCTGTTAACCACTATGTAATATTGCATCAGAATAGAAGAAAACACAATTTTGGGTGCTGCTGCCATGATGACCATTATGGGAAAACCATCTTACTGATAATTGCCAAACGTTCAGAAAAGAAATACAGGACTAAAATGCAGCCTGAGTTGGAAAAGCAGTCTAATTGGCTTCTTTTTCTGGAAGTTATACATTTTCAAAGTGTGAACTTGAACTCCCATGGGCCTGAAGCCTTATGCTTGTTACACATTTTTATGTACAGACACAGATGTGTCTGTACATATTGCCATCACCTGCGTCTGTCGTCGCCGTCGCCGTCGCTGTCGCCGATCATGTCGCCGTCGCCGTGCACTTTCAGCGTTAACACCATAAGTGGAAGACAGTTTTACTTTTTGGCTTTATATTTACAGAGCTGATGAATATTCATAAAACACAGGTCAAGTTCGAAAATCAGCATGATCGGGCCATTATTGTAGAATTTATGCTGTTTTTTCACTTTTCAGCATATATGCAACACTGTTAACACATCTCAAGGAAAACTGATAGGCCTGTTGTCATGAAACTCACAGGAGTAATCAATCTTACTAAAACTCAGATCAAGTTCGAAAATTGGCATGATCGGGCCACTATTTCAGTAGTTATGCTGTTTTTTCACTTTTCAGCATATATGCAACACTGTTAACACATTTCAAGGAAAACCCATAGGGTTGTTGTCATGAAACTTACAGGAGTAATCAATCTTACTAAAACGCAGGCCAAGTTCGAAAATCGGCATGATCGGGCCACTATTTTAGTAGTTATGCTGTTTTTTCACTTTTCAGCATATATGCAACACTGTTAACACATTTCAAGGAAAACCCATAGGCCTGTTGTCATGAAACTCACAGGAGTAATCAATCTTACTAAAACGCAGGTCAAGTTCGAAAATCAGCATAATCAGACCATTATTTTATAAGTTATGCTGTTTTTTCACATTTCCTCAGATTCAATTCTTAGGCATGTTAACAGTCTCATTATTTAATTAATAAGATATGTAAAAGTGTTTGTTTGACATTTTCTGCATCTTTACAACATTGTTAGTTGATAACGTAAAAATGATGGTAAACTTGTAATCGTGTATTGTGTAATAAGGTGTCAAAAATGGAAATAAACTCATATCATTGCAGTTTGTAAGATTCAATCATTCACTATGTTCAGAAACTCAGAATGGAGGAAATTGAACATTTGACACTGTTCTATTGATATTTTTCACATCTCATCAATTTTCTTAGTTGATCTTATAAAAGTGGCAGTAAACTGTTAATTTTGTTTTATGTTAAAAAAGTGTAAAAATGGAAAGAAAAAAAACATTTCAGAACAGTGCTGTCTTGTTTACATTTTGGCATTTTCAAGTTGTGACTTTGAAGTTCCATGGGCCTGAAGACCTTTGCTAGTCACATTTTCTGAATATCCATAATACTAATATTTTATTATTAAAAATTGATGGTCATTATGCTGTTAAATGTTATGTAATATTGCATCAAAATTTGGAAAAAAAATATTTTGGGCACTGCTCCCATGATGTCCATTTAAGAAAAATCATGTCACTTACTGTTCTCAAACTTACAGGAAAGAAACATGGGACTAAAATACAGCTTCAGTAGGCAATGCAGTCTGTTTGGTAATTCTTTCTGCTAGTTAAACAGTTTTTTTTTTGTGAAAATTTAATTTTTCACATATTGGCATTTTCAAGGTGTGACTTTGAAGTTCCATGGGTTTGAAGACTCATGCTAGTCACATTTTCTGAAAATCCATGATACGTATATTTTATTATTAAAAATTGACGGTCATTATGCTGTTAACCACTATGTAATATTGCATCAGAATAGAAGAAAACACAATTTTGGGTGCTGCTGCCATGATGACCATTATGGGAAAACCATGTTACTGATGATTGCCAAATGTTCAGAAAAGAAATACAGGACTAAAATGCAGCCTGAGATGGAAAAGCAGTCTAATTGGCTTCTTTTTCTGGAAAAGTGTGAACTTGAACTGCCATGGGCCTGAAGCCTTATGCTTGTTACACATTTTACTTACATTGGTATTACCTGTTGAGCATAATTAAAATTTGATGTTGAATTTGCAGTTTAACATAATGTACTTTTGCATCAGAATTGACAGTAGCCTATTTTGTGCATAGTTATTTCCTGCTTTTTGTCTGTACATTTGACAGCTTTGCTGCCTTGTTTCAACAGTCTTACCAATGAATTGTACATGTAAATAGTTTGCTGCCAATAACACTTTGTTTATCATCAGGCTGAGTGGTTCATTCCTGAGAAGAAACCAGAGTCCAGCTGGCCACAGGAAGGCAACATTGTCATAGAAAACTACAGCACAAGGTACAGAGAGGGGCTTCCTCTGGTGGTCAAAAACATCAACTGCCACATCAAGGGGGGAGAGAAGGTAAATGTGGGAAAATATGGGAGGAAATTTTCATTGTGAGAAAATGACAGCAATGTTGTTTATATAGTTTAAAATTCTTATTTTACAGATTTTTCATAGGAATATAAGGGCATTTGTAGAATCATGAAAATCTGTAGCACAGTGACTATTGAACAGACTTTGAATGGTCTATTCTTTTTCAGATTGGCATAGTGGGTAGGACTGGAGCTGGAAAGTCTTCACTTACTCTGGCTTTGTTCAGAATTATAGAACCAGCTGAAGGGAAGATATTGATTGATGGTGTTGATATATCAGAGATTGGACTTCACGACCTCAGATCTAAACTAACAGTTATTCCCCAGGTAGTTCTTCTTTTATGATGTGCACTTCTAACAAAATATAGAGTGGAAATTATTTTGGGGTTGTGCCACAGTGCATGAGCTTGCAATAAGTAGATGTTACAAATGTGGAACATTATTGGATGAAAAAGGCCCCTCTGTGAAACTTCAATCTTTAAAGAAGCTCGAAAGATTACCAAAATATGAGTTTGGCTTATGATATTTGCTGATTTTTTTAGGAAATGATGCTTGTTGCGATGACAATTATCCATGGCATAAATCACAACCCTGAAGCAAAAAGGAAACATTACTACTGCTGCACCCCAAAATTCACATTTACAAGAATATGTGATGGCTAAATAATCACACCTCTTTCTGTTTTTTTTTTTTTTTTCTCAGGATCCAGTGCTATTCTCAGGCCCCCTGAGGATGAACCTTGACCCTTTTGACCAGTACAGTGATGAAGAGGTGTGGAGAGCCCTGGAGTATGCTCACCTCAAGCACTTTGTGGCAGCTAATACAGAGGGTCTGTCATATGAGTGTTCTGAAGGTGGAGAAAATCTCAGGTAGGACGGGTTAACTATATCTGTTAGTCTTTTGTTTCAGTAATTTGACTTTAAATGTTGTAGATTATTTGGATATTGATTATTGAGAGAGATGTAAATATATATTGTTTTCTCCCCATATATGTATGTTTATATTGCTGGGAATATTATTAGCAAGAAGCTTTAAAACTTTCAATTTTCACCAAATGTGCATTTCATATTTCAATATTCTTGCATTTCAAAATTTAAAAAGAATTGGTGGGGTGAGAGGGGGAGATGAGTCATTGGATTTGTTACAGTGTACATTATATACATTTCCTTAATTTTGAAGTGTTGGCCAGCGTCAACTTGTGTGCCTTGCCCGTGCCTTACTACGCAAGACCAAAGTCTTGGTTCTAGATGAAGCCACTGCTGCAGTTGACCTGGAGACAGATGACCTTATTCAGTCAACTATCCGCACAGAGTTTGCTGAGTGTACTGTACTGACCATAGCTCACAGACTGAACACTATCATGGACTACACAAGGTAAGATAAGTAATCTAGGTTAAAGCTTTTTGCAATTGCGGATTAGTGAACACACTTTTTTAGAATCTGTATGTGTAATACAGCTATATTCATTTCATGGAAGAGTTAGGAATTGCTAATATTGAACAAAACTTGATATCATTTTTGGAGAAAATAGAATTGAAGAATTACATGCAGCTTTGTCATGCAAATATGAAATAATATCATTATGCTTGTAGAATTCATTTATTTGTGCTTCTTCTAAGAATTTTGATATGTTGAAAGTGTTACCTTTTCAGGGTATTAGTGCTTGATAATGGAGAAGTGAGAGAGTTTGCACCACCCCAAGAACTCTTACAGGATCAAAATGGAATCTTTTACTCTATGGCCAAAGATGCTGGACTCGTGGCCTAGAAGCTCTCAAGATTGTCTACATGTACTTTTAAGAAGACAAAGACTGACTGGGCTTGGGGACATAATGGTGAAGCTGATATGAGTCAAGAGCTAATTACAGCATAAATCAGAATGATTTTGAATTGATTTTCTTGTTTTTGGAGAAGACATTTTTGGATATGACATTTTCAGTTTTTTTTTTTTTTTTTTTTTTTTTTTTTTTTTTTTTTTTTTTTTTTCAAATAGTTTTCATTGTTACAATACATATATATTTAATCATGTTTATAGTTGTGTACATGAAGCCACATACAGGCAAATACATGTATATGTATATGAAACAGGATTTGCAGGGTAGACTGGCAATTCAGGTATGGGTGTCACTAGTCAAGAGCTCATGGCACAGATATTTTGGGTTCAACCCCTGCTTTTTTTTTTGGTCCTTGGAAAGGGCACTTAACCCCAAATACCTCTGTATGTTCAGGTATATGTAAATTGCTACCAACTATATTTGTGAAGGAGTGAGCTAGGGCAGAATTATAGTATCTTATCTTGGGGACTTGGAAACTGTCAGTCACTTCATAGTGCAAGAATGAGCACATACCTGTGTAAGCTTTGTTTGGTTAATTCTGGTTACAGACAAGCTTACTATCAGCGATCATTTTTTATTTGCCATTCAAGCATGTAAACATGTCTTTGTACAAGTCATCCCACCTGACTGATGGATAACAATTAGTAGTTCAGTCTTAGAATCCAGTCAGATTGTTAACTGACCTCAATAGCATTGATGGGGGACAGTATTAAGGGTTTTGACTCCCTGCTAATGGTGAGCTAATAGCATATGTAATTAGATGACTTGCTAAAATGTGGCAGGTAATGACAATGACTTCATTCTAAAAACAAAATGTGTTGTTGAGAACAATATATTAGGTTCAATATAAAAAAATATTAGGTATTAGGTAATCGAGAAGAGATGTTGGTTTTGATTAGATTAAAACATTGCTTTTTGAATATTTATAATGGTTTATAAATTATAACCATTTCAAACTGTACATGCAGTTTTTTTATGTAGATATGTAAATTATGATTACTTAAAAAATCAAGATATAAAGTAATTACAATGTGTATGTACACTGCCCTATTGCTCATACCATAGTCTGTGCCCTTAAATTAAGTTTTTTGATATGTTAATAATGATAAATTGTAGTTAAATTTGTACTCTTGATAATTTCTCTTTATTAGTATTATAAAGATTGATTTGAAGGAAACTTTTTTTGAAATGCACTGGTATTTAAATGTTATTCAATCATTTAATGATTATAATCTATGATTAAGCAATGTTAAGTGATTATATATGGTTATGTATCAACTGTATATTGTATTTTTCTGTTACAAGACTTTTTTGTTACTTTCATTTATATTTTTCAAATTTTCTTTGATTTTTTTTTTTTTTTTTTGGGGGGGGCTATTTTAAAATATATATTTGTATACTTTTTGCATAAGTCTCCTGCCACTTGCATTTGTTGTATATTTTATGATGAGTCAAAAGAAAAACGCTTGTATGCTTGTATTGATTTCATTTAATAATTAGAATGTTTTATTTTCTCTTAAGAAATCATTATTATTATCTTATAAATATTTTAAATGTTAAAGTTTCTTTATGTTTGAATAAAGCCCATTATGTATGAAAGACTGCCAATTAATTTTAACTTGAAGGCAAAATGCTTTGGTTAGATATTTAATTTTATTTCTCTCATTTTCATGTTATATTCAGTGAGTTGTCATATATCACGAAAAAATGGACATAATACTTGCTTTTAAAGGTGTCATTAAAAGCTTACGTTATGTTCAACTACCCTGTATTTTGTCATAAAGAAGCTTCAATTTTTTGTTTAAAAAAATGTCTGTAATAGTTTGTGTGCAAGTAGAAGATACTAGTCGTGCTGTTTGTTTTTATTTATTTTTTAATCAAGTGGTTTTAGTTTGATTGTTCTGTTGGTAGCACATTATAGCTTTTATTGCCTGAAAATTAAATATGGAAAATGGAATGGTTTGCTGCTGTTGTATTGTTTTCCTTCTTGAAAGTATATTTAAGTGTTGCGAATACATCTTGTAACCTTCTGTACAGAAATCTGTTCATCAGATTGTCGACTTAAAAGGCATGGGAATATGTCATGGTATAAAAATGTCAAATTTGGTGATTGGTTAACAGTAGTCACCAAATTTAGTCACCAAAGGTAGTAGACAACTTTCGGACAATTGTCATGACTTAGCATGCTTGGGCACACTTTTTTCTGGCAGCTGATCAAACCAATCCCAGGCCATTTTAATGAATTAACAGTTTGTCATTTCGAGCCTCCAGTTCAGGATCTTGAATGCCAAACAATTGAATTTGAACTGCTGTATCATGATGCAAATGTAAAATTTGTATTCGTTATTAATCCCCTTACCTTTCCATTCAGTATGTGTTGGAGATTGTTGAGGTGCATTACTCCCATATTTGGAATTGAAAAAAAAGGAACCTGTGTATAAACAATTGGAAACCTGGACAAAACCTGGCCCAGTTGTTTAAGTCAAAAATTACTACTGCATTTAAATTTACAATTTTATTTGCATGCATTTTTACTTGAACAGGGATTGGTTAGGAAACTGAGTCAAAACTGTATTACTATATACTTATATTACTTACAGTTGCCATGGACTTGTGTCATCATACAATTTGCAATTATGACCACTTTTACCTAAACAGTGTCTGATTTATTATAATAACTTATCTAAAACATGAAAAGGCCTTGAAATCTGCTTTGGTGCACCACCATCTTAGAGTCGTGTTTTATGATTCCAACTAGAGGAGATTAGTTTCTTTTTTTCCTGCAAAAGCAGGATACCAATAGCTCTTCAAGCTCATGCTTCAATTTATGTATTTCAAGTAAAACAAGGCAACTTCAGATGCACAATATTCTTTTATTAACAAATAAATGATTTCTTGTGTTAATCCTGAGTGACTTCAAAAAAAATTAATTGTACAGTGTAATGGCAAGTGTATACATTTGGCATACAGATATAAAAAAAGTTTCGCAAAAAAGGCTGCTTTTTTAACAAACCAATATCATCACTACAACCAGAGATGTACCATTTGAAAAAACTAGACTGACTAAAGTCAGATATATGTACAGTATGTAGATTATATTGGTATGGTTAAGTGGGTGATGACAGTTGCCAAAGAGACGGATCTCTTCTGTTTGTAATATCGTGTGATTACATACACACTGTATCAAAAAGTTTACCCATTGAACACGTAAGGTGCTATAGTAGGTGCATATGTTTTTTTTAGTTTGGTAATATGACTTCTGAGTTAAGTTCAATATCTTAGTAAAATATAAGAGTATTTATTTGGGTTGGTTAATTATTTTCATGTCATGGTAAGTCTTGCATTTGCTTCTGACACTGAAATGGAAGTCCTTCATTTGGTATTGTGGGTTAATATCCATTTTCTTAAAATATCTTCAGTTCTAAGACAGGAGCCCAGCATCTTTAGCCATTGAATGGAAGATTCCGTTTTCATCTGCCAAGAGTTCCTGAGGTGATGCAAATTCTTTCACTTCTCCATAGCCCAAGACCAATATCCTTAAAGAATAAACAAAAGGTATTAACAGATTAATTTTAAAGAATGCATAAAAAAGTAAAAACATTGACAATCACTGGTATTCAATTCAACAATTATGTGATGATCTTTATCAATCATTCCATCCTGAAGAGCACATAAAACTGTACACTTATCTTAGCAACAAAGTCTTTTTGTACAAAAACATGGGTCAATAGCAATTTTACACATACGCATAGTTTGACCATACAGAAACAATAAAAAAAAATTACATATGTTTTCAATAAACTGTAGTTGCAAAAGCTTCAATCTAAATTACTTATCTTACCTTGTGTAGTCCATGATAGTGTTCAGTCTGTGAGCTATGGTCAGTACAGTACACTCAGCAAACTCTGTGCGGATAGTTGACTGAATAAGGTCATCTGTCTCCAGGTCAACTGCGGCAGTGGCTTCATCTAAAACCAAGACTTTGGTCTTGCGTAGTAAGGCACGGGCAAGGCATACAAGCTGTCGTTGGCCAACACTAGAAATCAAAGGCAAATATTAGTTCTACACAATGATTTCAGGATTTATGAAGATTGATATCAAAATGAAAAAGATTAACACACATACCACATAAAAATATCAAAAAGTAACTTAGCAAAAACTGACTATTTTAAGGTATTAAATTAATATTTCCTTAGATGAACAACAAAGCAAAATGTTTAAAACACATAACGAACATTTGGTATACATATAGTAATTTCTAAGATATGAATCACCTTTGTTTGCAAAAATGTGCAAGATAACCTATGCAAATACATACCTAAGATTCTCTCCACCTTCAGAACACTCATAGGACAAACCCTCTGGATTGCTGGCAACAAAATTTTTCAAGTGAGCATGGTCTAATGCCATCCATAGCTCTTGGTCAGTGTACTGATCAAAAGGGTCAAGGTTCATCCTCAAACTGCCGGAGAACAGGACAGGGTCCTTATGATAAAAAAAGAAAAGAAGATTAAGAAAAGGCTTCCATTAATGTATATACAAGCATGAATATATATATAGTAGCTTGCAATGGAAAAGATCATAATAAGGTTTGGTTCTCAGAAAAAGAGGGTATGTAAAATATATATTGTTAATGCCATAATAAATGCTAAACATTTGATATATTCAAAAGTTAACATACCTGAGGAATGACAGTTATCTTAGATCTGAGGTCGTGAAGTCCGATCTCAGATATATCTGTACCATCAATCAATATCTTCCCTTCAGCTGGTTCTATAATTCTGAACAGAGCCAGAGTAAGTGAAGACTTTCCAGCCCCCGTCCTACCCACTATGCCAATCTGAAAAAAAGGGGGAGACCGTTCAAACTGATTGCAACAGCTTGTTCCAATACATGATTTTTTATTTCCATCTTTTATTTATCTTATTTATTCATTTTTGCTGTGTATTATGCTAACACTAGCTTGCCTTGTTTTATCAGCGAACCATATTTACCTTTTCTCCTCCCTTGATGTGGCAGTTGATATTTTTCACCGCCAGAGGGAGCCCCTGTCTGTACCTGGTGCTGTAGTTGTCTATGACAATTTCACCCTTATGGGGCCAACTGCTATCTGGCTTCTTCTCTGGGATAGACCATTCAGCCTGAATTTCAAAACACAAGATTTTTGTTCAAAACTTGGTCTTATTACTAGTATCTATTCATTGGTATATTTTTCATTAAATCTGTAGCAGTGAAAATTCATAAGTCTCTTTTCAAAACATTTAATGATGACTTCTACTAAAGTGTCACATAAATATACATCCTCTCCCTTCCCTGTTTCAACCACTCCTTGATACTCGTTTCCTCATTTTTTTTTCAAGTCAAATATCATGTGACCCACTGCACTTGTAGTACATAATACAAAACTGACTAGTCAAGCATTGCTGATGTAAGGTGCATTATATTGTAACTACTTCTAAAATAAAATATGTTTTAAATACACTTTACTTTTATTGGAAATATCATGTATTTTCTTTTTTTTTTTCAGAAAAAATGTCACCTTTGCTACATTTTTAACAAAAAATATCATGTGTTTGCTACTTTAATTTAGAATTTTCTAATTACCTCAGTTTTGTACTCAGAGTACTCCTTCACTCTCTCAACTGCCACTATGTTGGCCTCCAGCTCGCTAGCAACATGAACCATTCCATTAAGTGCACCAGTAATCTGCAAATACAGGACCATGAACAAATATGGATTATGAAATACGACAAATTATGTCAAGTCAAATCCTTATTGTTTAATTAAGAAGAGATAAACATTATTTTCTTCACCTACAAGCAAGCAAGCATTAAAAAAACCTGTGCCCTCATTTAACCTAAGGATCCAACATTGCTCACCATTCAGGTTTTCTTTTTTTATTTACTTACATTCATTGCATAAGTCACTGATAGCCCAACAACGCCTGCAGTGAGTGTGTCCCTCCCTAAAACTGCAAATATGGCAGCAGCGAACACAATGCAGTTGCCAATGAACTGCAGACGAGTAGCCAACCATCTGAAACATTGAACAAAGATTGTTACCGAGGCTTTTCCCAATTATTTCTAAAGTAAATATCAAATCTAATTGACCTAATAGTATCAAAAGTAAAAAGTCAGATTTTGATAAAATTGTCTGGATACGGCACACATGGGCTAACTTAGAATCAATCAGACATTACTGCTGATCAATTAATCAATTAACCAATATGAAGAATTGAGTTTAATTCTGGTCCTACATAAATTAGGGATTCTGGGATTATGACAATATGTTCACTGATAATATTATTGAATTACAAGAAAAAAGTAAAATTCACTAACTTGTGTGACATTGTGTTAATGTACATGGCAGCAAGATGGTTGTCGACCCTTTCTTCTGATTGTAAAATGAAATTTTTCTGCTGTCTAAATGCACGGATTGTACTGACGCCACTCAGAGTCTCCCCGAAATGGGAATAGATAGGAGAACTGGCCACAGATTCAATACGCCTCAGCTGTCTTGATGTAGGAATGAAAAAACGCTGCAAAACGTTAAGAGAAATGTTGTCAGGTTTTATCATTATTCTACTGCAAACTTTTTTATGGACTCTTTGTAAAAAGTAAAAAGTAATAAAAAAATGCAAACAACCAAATTAAAATCAAGGATCATTGCTCTTTCTAGTATAGTCTGTCTTAGAGCGGTCATGAAAAAACCCAGATATTTGTTAATAAACAAAAAAATGGATGCACCTTACGATTAAAACCACTTATATTTATAACAATTTTGTTAATTTAATTCTGAACAATAAACCCAAAACAAAAAAACAAAACAAAAAAAAAAAAAAACCATACCTGAATTAAGTAGTAGAGGATGGCTAGTGGGACCACAACAGTGAGCACTATTGGGGTGCTGTAACTGATCACAACTATGGAGGCCGCAGCATTAAATGCTGTCACGAAGAAGTATATGAGGGTGTAGGGAATGGTGCCATCTATGACATCAATATCTTTGGCAAACCGATTGGTGATACGACCAGTAGGAGTGGTATCAAAGAAGGACTGTGGATATCGCAGAACATTGGTGAGTAAAGTATTGTGTAGCCTTCTCGAGCCCCAGAGTATTGCAATGGCAACAATAAGAGATTTAATCACCAGCACCAAACCTGTAATTTGAAATTTGAATTCATGCAGCTTTCAGAACAGCATAATGGTTACATGGAACTGTATCCAGTAATTCTGTTTTTACAAAATATGTAAAGAAGAGTATTAAAAGCAGAAAAACAAAACTTAATTTAAAATATTCCACCTACCTTCTGCTACTGCAATTGCTCCATAAACACCAAGTCTGAGATCTCTTTGAGCAATGTCTACAGTTCCGTTGATGGTTGGGTCATTACTCCACTGACTCAGCCACACATTGGAGTATATTTCTGCTGTGTCCTCTAGAACATGAAACAGAATAACTGCTATGGACATCCAAACTCCTACAGCCTTTATGTAGGCAATAAACACGCCAAACTTTACCTAGAATAAAAAAATAAAAGAAATAAATACAACAGCTTAGCTTATACATGAAAAGGTTCACCAAATGTTTCAGATAATTCAGTTTGTTTGATGAAAACACAAATTTAAATAATGCTTTTCTTCAATTTATAAAAATGTCACTTCGAAAGGATTCTTTTACACTTTAGATAAACCAAAAGTTTACAAAATAAAATCAAGAGTAATACCACACAGTGACTAAAAAGACATACACCACGAATAATTTCTACTAAAAAAACAAAAATTGGTTACAGGTATCTAATTCATTTTCTCTTAAATAATCACAATCTGTCTACAGGGGAAATACTGATATACTCTATGTGCATATCCGAAAATAGTTTAACGATAGCAACATACCTTTAACCAGCTTTAAAGTCTTTAATACATAGGACTTTATATACTTACTCTACCAGTCTCTGCCGTTTCATCTTGTATCAACCTTCCTGCATCACTATCAGGCTCACTTTCTGGTGGCGGTGGTATACACAATTCGACTTCTTCTAGCTCTGATACTTGTTTTGATATCTGCCGATTAAAAGCAATGAACTGTTGATCTTCATCCTTTTCTTCTCTGGGAGATAAGTGTCTCGGTGAAAGATCTTCCTTGGGATGTAAGTTTCTTGGTGAAAGATCTCGTGGGGATACTGCTGCAAATGAATATTATCTTTAGGTTAAAACTGAGTCTAAAAATAATAAAGAATGCTTTATAATACAAATAAATAATCATGGACATAACTATCCCTACTTAAAACCAAAAAATTACATACTATTTAGAAAATGTAATATAATATTTATATACTTACGGATGCTTAATGTATCCTTGGACAATGTATCTGCAATATGCAAACTGGTTCTGCTGGCTGCTAGCTCACTTTTTTGTCTGAAATACAGCAATCAAGTGAAACAGATATCAAATTACCTTCAGTAATTTTAATCTTATTATCAAGATAAAAAAACTTAGAGACTAACAAAAAATAAAAAAATCTACATTCACTTTTGTCATAAATAGCTACATGGCTGGGGTCATATCAAAAGATGTCACTGCACCAAACAATTCCAAACTAGAGGATTGTAACAAGCAGTTTAAATGTTTAGAATTTTCCAAATTTTATACTTTGTTCCAGATAAAATCATTGTGGATGCCGAGCTGAGACCCTCAGCTGTGCTATCAGTATCATATTTAAAGGAATTTACATGTACATACAATTGCAGGAATCCTCTGTCAGTTGACTGTGACACAAATTATGACATTTGTCTTTTATTTACATTTTAAGAATGTTCATTTATGCAGTATTACCTTTGCAGTTCCTTATCTCCATATATACTAGTAATCTGCGACTTGATGTCATCACATATGCTGCCAGCTGAAATGAAATATACAATTTAATTTGACAACTATAAAAATATTTCTTTTATTTATAAATGGTAAACTTAAAGGGTATGCTTTAAATGAATCTATGACTGCATTCCCAGAGATTTAGATCGATCCATCTGGATCGACCTAACTCCCTGGGGGTTCACGCTAAATTGCTGTCAGCCGAGCACGCACGGCAGTTAATTACCCCCTTACAGCTTTTAGTAGGCAGGACAGACATTTAAGCCAGTTAAGCTGACACCAATCTAGTGAGACTCCCCAGGGGGATAGATCGATCTAAACATCTATGGGAATGGGGTCTATGGGTTCACAGCCATATGTTCCAACCTACTATAACCCCTCTATCTCTCCCTCTCTTCTCTTCTTCCTGAGTCTCTCTCTCTCTCTCTCTCTCTCTCTCTCTCTCTCTCTCTCTCTCATTAATGCAGCACAAACAAACATACAAGGCAATGAGATTTACATCCCTATACCTACCATCATCATCCAATTCCTCAACCTGTCCCTCCATCTCTTCCTCCAAGAGGTAATTCTTCAAGAATTCTGAAAAAGCTCCTTGATGGTCCATTAATTGACTGAATGTTCCACACTCAGATACACTGCCATTTGCTATTACAATGATCTTGTCCACTTTTGGAAGATGGCTGATGCCATGAGTAACAAGAATTCTAGTCTGAAATGAGGAAAAATGAGGAAAGTGTTTGAGGAAAATGGAGTTATTTCGTCTATGACTTAAAATAGACTCAATGGACTTTGTGATTGAACATTTCCTTATTAAGAACATTTTTTAAGGGGGGTTCTAGAGTGTGACTTTTTTTACCATGACCCATAGGAGCAGGCAAGTGCGTCATTTGTAATGCCCAAAAAATCAAGTGGAGGAGGAACGAGAAGAAGATGCTTTTTATTGTCATCACAGTTTCATAACATGTCTTACCCTATTCTTGAGCACTCCTTCTGGTCCAATGACATTCTGAAAGATGTGTTTGCCAACATGTGCATCCACTGCACTAAGAGGGTCATCCAAGAGGTAGATGTCTGCATTGGAGTACACAGCTCTGGCCAAACTCACACGCTGCTTCTGACCACCACTCAAGTTGATACCCTGAATACAGGAAAATTATAAATGGAATCTTTTGTCAATATCATCACATGTTTTCAAAGGGCAATTGTTTTTTTGTTTTTTTTAATGACGAATTTTTTCTAAAGCAATTAAAATAGTCCATTATTTTGGAAAATATGAGAAACAACCACAACTTTAAAATTATTTAAATGCATTTAAAAATTCAAGACAGCTTTAAAATTCTAAAAAATCCAAATGAAATCAAAATGATGTATATAATTCTAAGAATGTCACAAATGTGACAAATCGACTTTTATCTTGTTAAATTTACTTAAATCTTTAAACTTCAATGATCTAATTTTAACAGAGAACATTTCATTATTTTAAAATACCTTTTCTCCTATTTCTGTCTTGTCTGCAGAGGGCAGTATTTCCAAGTCTGAATTCAATGCACAGCTGTCAATTATCTTGTTATATTCACTTTCATCAAAAGAATTGTTGAACAAGATGTTGTCACGTAGAGAACAGTTCTGTATCCAAGCCTGCTGTGGGACATATGCTACTGAACCCTGAAACAATGAAACCATATATAGATTTTCTCTTTTTTCTTTTTTATTTTGGTAAAATAATACAATTTGGTAAAATAAAGTACGCATGAACAAATATATAAGTCTGGTAAACTTTCCAGGTAAAAAGAAGTGAAAGCAGGTTTGATATACTAAACACAACAACCAGGTGAAACAAGACTGTGTATATATTAACTGCTCGATGCAGACAGATATTTGTTCCATATCATATACTTACAGAAACCTTAGTTGTCCCTTCAATCTTGTCCATGTTTCCTAGTAGAGCTGAGAGCAGTGAAGATTTCCCAGTGCCCACACTGCCCACTACTGCCACCAACTGTCCACGGTCAATGTCAAGGTTGATCCTTATAATATAATATAATATAATATAATATAATATAATATAATATAATATAATATAATGTCAAAATATTGACTGGCTTTTTAGGTTAGCTGAACTAGAATTATCACAACTGAACGTTATTGACAATCTCTGTAAAACTGAGACTGAAAGAGACAAAGACAGACATGTGCAAGTTTCCATGCCAGTGAAAGAAGTCAATAAGCAATGAAAAATGTGAATTGTATTCTTTTTCTGAAGAGGTAACTTTGTATTTTTAAAAATTCTTGCAGCATTGGTGTCATGTGTCAAAATATGCACCTTCATAAGTACTAAGTTTATTTTTCTTGTAATTTGCAATACATACTCTTTCAAAGTTGGTGCATCTTCCTTGTCCCAAGTAAAAGTTCCATTTTTCATGACAATGGCTTTTTCTAAAAAATTAATTATACAGGTAGATAATAGAACTTAATGTTTAATGTGTGGAGTAAGTAGGCCTTGGTCAACAGTTTTCATATTCATTACTAATGGAATATGAATTTAATTTGTAATTGTCAACATCATCTTCTTAGCCAGACATTATTGTTACTACATGTAAATATTCAACACTTGTGATTCTAGGAGTTATTTGTGTTTACTAACCTTTCATCTCAGTTGTATCTATACTGTCAGGATCCAACTCCTCTTTCTTTAAAAACTTGGTCAGACGTTTTATCGCCACACTGACCTATAAAACAACAACAAAATGTTATTAACCTTTCACTTTACAGTCATGAAATATGAAACTCACAAGAGATTTTTATTTAATGAAAGTGAAGTCTGTATGTAATTTGTTTGAAGTGATTGCCAAATTAAAGCAAAATTCAACACAATGTTTTTCAGATTAGTTAAAAATGTCAATTAGTTCCAATGTACAATATAATTATATGATTTGCTTTGTATCAAATCCATTTGTATCAAATCGTAACAACCACATGTGATAAATGTCCAGTGCCTGATGTGGCTGATGTGACACAGATATAAATAAAGAATACAGATGTACATTTACCTGAACCATATGGTTTACAACTGCAGGAAAAACTGATAATGGATGACTCATAATTTGGAAGAGAGACAGTGCAACAAAGGCTCTCTCTGCAGTCAGGATATTGTCCGGGGAGGACAGGACATAAACAGCAAAGGTGGAAAGTGATAACTACAAAGAAAAATAATAAAATAATAATAATAATAATAATAATAATAATAATAATCTGTTGACCAGCTTATATGAGTATAACTTTGAATATCTTTTATATAATATGGAGAAAATAATCTAGAACATGAACCCAAAAATAGACTGCATATTTTAAAGTAGCTAAAACAATTTGATACATTTCTTTATTTTTATTGCAATAATTAAGACTGCAAATTTTTTTCATTAACATAAAAACTTACAATAAAAATTGGCAAAATTGTTATAAATCAGATTTTACTGCACCAAACTTAGCATTTCCACATACCAGATAAGGCGCCAATGCCCAGGTAACAGAACTGATGGCATTTAGATATGAGCTGTGCTTCATACTAATCATCTCCTTTTCCCTTATACCCATGATCTTCTTCTCAAAAGATGTCTCCCAAGCATAAAGTTTAAGCACCTGCAACATGTACAGAAATAAGTTTCATCCAACGTGGTGAGAATTATCAAATGAGTTATTTGTTATAAAACCTTGATTTATGTTTCGATATCAATAAAATTTATTTAGCATTATTGGCAAATGAAATCTTGTGTTGATAAAAGTTTTTATTTAACACCTCTATTTGGTATCAATGCACTTGTGTCTAACTCTGGACCACTGCTTACATCAAGTGAACAATTACATAAACCCTCTCTCTTTATTACATTAACAAATACACTATGTATATAGACTATCCACAAAGAAATAATGGAAATTAAAAAAAAAAAAAAAGCCCATGTGCAGTCCCATCAGCTCACCTTCATTCCATTCAGAATCTCGTTCATTAACTTGATTCGATTGTCCTTGTGGTCCATTCGACTTAACTAGAAGAAAAATTGAAATTCAGTACAGCTAATTTCCAAATATATGGGTTTTTTTTCCTATAGTTGCCAGGACTTGGATGACAGTCCTCATCATCAGTATTAATATACAGAATTAAGCAATTATATTATTTTATGCTAAATAAAACCAAAAATACACAAAGTATTCAATACTGCACTGAATGCAAAAAGAAAATGTCAAGGACTTAAAAACTGAAAACGAGCACTCATTTCAAAAAAAAAAAAATTATAGAAAGACACCAAAAAATATTAAATTAACTTTTCAAGCAGCATTAAAGGCCTACCCTTAATTTCCTCTGAAACTTGGCGACAATGCCATTGACAGGTATCAGTAGAAGCATGACACCAAGTCCTCCCATTATACAAGGGCCAAGCAGTTGCCACAGAAAGTACAATGCAAACACAATTTTCAAACTCGCTCGTAGGAAAAAACTGAAGCAGTGTGTGACAGAATCGAGTTTTGTGGCATCTACAGACATCAGGTTGACTATTTCACCAACAGTTGTGGACTTTCTTGCACCATTTGATAGCACCAGAGCCTAAAGAGATAATAAAACTGACCCAATGAAATAAATATGTTTTTACGTTTTTTCTGATCATAGACTTGATCTATATGGTTTCTTAATTTCTAATTTACAAATGATACTAGCAACTTAAGTTATCTTTTTTATCATTATACTGGCAGATATTGTTGACCCACCTGTCAACATCTGATTCCAGACCAAAAACAAAAGCTTATGTTTACTATTTTCTTAATATAATAATTGTGTACCTTTCTATAAACTGCATGTACAGTTGCAGATCGCATCCTGAATCCAACTTTGCACCTGACAACATCGAGTTGTTCAAACAGCAGCGACTGGGCCATACTACATAGATATATTAGTGCTGCATATACTAAACCCTTCCACATGTATTCATCTTTGTCTTGAGTGAAGCCAATAAGTAACCTAAGAAAACAATGTACATTGTAGTACTTGAGTGATTTAATATTTAACAGTGTTGCATTTATTCATTACATTATTTCAAAATGTAACCATCAGGGAACAATTAAAGTCAGCATTATAGGTTTGGAACTTACAAAAAATAAAAAAACATTCATTCAAAAATACATATATTCCATTAAATATTGTTACATTTCTACAAACTGGACAAAATGTAACAAACGCTAAGTACATATAGGATTTTTTTAATTCAGCACTTCATGGAAATAAACTGATAGATGTGTTTCCTTACTTGAGCAACTGTGGATTAATTAAAACCAAGACAACAAAAGTAACTTCTCCAAAGAGGGAAATGGCCCATGGGAATCCAAATGCCTTGAACAGAGCTTTCAGAAGAGCAGGGTGATGTGTGTAAGAGGTCTTATCCTGTTTGGTGACATCTTTTCCTTGTCCTTTTAATGGGATGTCTTCCAATTCTGTATCAGTAATGCAACACTTGTTGTCAGGTAGAATGCATCTGAAGAACAAAAAATATTTTGATAACAATCTTTTTGCTGAGATTCTGATTATCAGTTTAAGCATTAATTCACATATTACTGTTGAACATAAAATTTTACAAAAACTGGCACGAGTCAAACTGATTTTGCTTTATTATGTAAGCCTTTTTGCAGCCAAAATCTTTTTATATTCATGTTTTCAAAGGACAGAACAGAATCACATCCATACTTCTGTGATAGTTCTTCCTTCCAGTGCTTGTAAAACTGAGGTACCACAGTTTCAGCAGCTTCTTCTTTGTTCACAGACCAAAGATCTTCACTCTCTAATGGCTTCCTATAGCCTTGGATGACCATCCTTCAGAATAAAAAATAATAAAACAAACCTTTTAAAGACATGTAATGGGACCATTTTTATTTAAGTAATAAATGGACTGTAATATCCACAACTTGGGATTTATTATGTAGGGCCTATACCAAATTATTACTCTTTTTTTGAACACACACACACACACACACACACAAACACACACGCATGCACACACACATGCACACACACGCAGTCGCACACAAAAAATATGGATGGGGTATTTTTCAGTATTACTAATTAAGAATAAAACACAAAATGTTTTCATTAAATCATGAAGATATTTTAAAAAATTATTATTGCTGTCTGATCTGTCCTATAGCCTATGTCTGTCAAAATGATTTTTTTCTTACCCTGTAAACCACCAGAAAGACATTTTTGACAAGAAGGAGGCACTCTTTTCTGGGGATTGTTTCTGCAATAAAGAAAACATGAAGAATAACAGACATACATTTTCTGTGCTATGCTCAAATTATGTGTATACTCCAAATAAACACACATCTATGTCCATTTATTAAGCACAAATGTGCCAGTGGAGCAAGTTTGTCCCCATCTGTGTTTTACTTAATATAATTCTCTGATGTAAAATAAAAAAATATTGCTTTAAAATGTCTAACTCTTACCTGATCTCCAACTTCAGAGAAGACAGGAGGTTTGTCAATAACCGTGGACAGAATCAGCTGGGCAATGACCACAGGAAAATGGAGGAAGAAGGTCACAAATGTAAACATGTCCTCTGGTTCTCCCTGTCAAAAAAAGTCATATAAAAAGACCTAATTAAAACATATATCCCTGATGCCTTTATTGGTATCCTCAACTACCCTTTATCATTTTATTTCAACAAATTATTTTGAGTCTTTTAATGAGAGTTCCTGTATTGTACAACTACATAGTTTTACATGTACATAAAATGACTCTAAAAGTATATGTATTTTGACAGGAAAAATATATATACACTTACAGTCAGTCTATAATATCTTGTCTTAGATACGCATATAAAGATATCACCAAGAGTCCACAAAAGCCAGTAGAAAAACATCTGTCCTGAAGACTGGATTCCCCTTTTCCTTTCCAGCTGGAGAAGTGCCGTGGCCCATGACTAAAAAAAATTAAAAAGTTGGTTAATCAGATGTTGATAAGGCTTTTTGGCTAAAGCACTGTTCGCAGTCTAAAATCACGCCGTGAAAAGTGTACATTTAACAAAGGACGTCATAATTCTTAAAGATTAAGAGAAAAGAAAAAAGTTGTCTAGCGAAAATATACTGACCATGGCTAAAAGAACCATTCCTGGTGACACTATCGACACAGCGTAGGCTCCCTCCACGGCACTGATCCGTATGGCGTTGCACAAATCTGTGAAGGCAAGAAGGACCAACACACATCCCAGGATCTAAAAAATAAGACAAGTACATCGGTGTCATAACTTTATCGATCCCTCCGCGCTCTCTTATTTGACCCGTCTCACCCGCCCCTAAAAAATAACAATTATCCAGTTGCCCTATAACAATATTATCTTGGCAATTGCTCCGAATAAACGACTTTGGCTTTGCGTACGAAATAGCATTCATTATAATACGATTAAAATTTTGCATAAATATTATAAATGTTGGTTTTTCGCACTGTGCCCTTACCGTTTTTGTGATGTTCAGCCAGGTCCACGGAATAAAGCTCTTTTGACTGTGCAGCAGTGAATACACGCTGAAGACGGAGGTCACAACCAGGAAAAAACATGGTATCCAGACAAGAACTGTGTTCTGGAAACAACTGGTCAAGTCTGGATCGTCAGTGTTAATTGTGAGATTGTAATCCTAGAAAAGAAAAATTCTAATCGGTTAATTGAAGTCACCGAGTAGGTCTACCATTTCTTTGGAATACAATTTTCATTCTTTCTCTCTCTCTCTCTTTTTTTTTTTTTTTTTTTTTTGATAAGGTCACGAAAACTGCGAGTGCTACAATTCGTTAAAGAGCTAAACTATCACTACTAAATTTGCTGACGCATCAAAAGGAGATGCGAGTCAATGATTGTTAACATACAAATAAATAGATAAATCCGGTAACTCATTTAAATTTAGAATACAGGTTTTTAAGGTCACAAAAACTACGAGTGTTACAATTCATTCAAGGGCCAAACTATCATCACTCAATTTGCTGACGCATCATAAAGCGAGATGCCGGTCAATGATTGTTTCCACTACAGTGTATAGGTACAACGTAAATTGAGCCGACTATCAAATATTTGTTCGAGGTAAACATTATTATACTTACTATAATCTCAGATACTCTCTGAGGGGTAGCAGATTGGAGTGCATTTAAAACTAGCTTTTTAAATTCTTTTATTTATAAAATCTAGATACAAATTATTAGTCGTATTCAATTTTTAGAAGAATAAAAATTGATGGATAAATAAAGTATCATTTTCATTTTTCTCACTTACAGTGTCAGCTTCGGAAAAGTGTTCAAATGACCGTAAACGTTTCTAATAGAGGATTTCTCGAACACAGCGTGAGTAACTTAATTCCTAACGTTGCGGGACGATAAATTTCGATAACAGTGTATAAATGCAAAAGTGTGTTTTTAGTCGACAGTTTATTTATCTATTTACGTATTCACATAACAAGTATTTAGTGGGTCCTAGCTTCAGTTTTAATTTCTGTCTTGAACACAAAAATTGTTTTAAATATGTTCTTGTAAAAGCACGAAGATACGAATGGCCTGCCCCGACTTTCTCCAGTGATGTCCCCGTCTATAAAAGACATAAAAACCCACTTGCCATTGCACCATCATTGTGAAATTTAAGTGTTTTAGCTTGAATTCAGTGAAATCATCGTTAGTCCTAATTCCTACCTTTAATACAAAAATTGATTATGCTCTGGTATATATATATATATATATATATATATATATGCGAAGAAGATATGAAAGGCCACATGTTTCACTTTCTTTGCCCTAGCTTTCTCGAGTGGCGTTGCGCCGTCATTGTGAAATTCCATACAACGACATAGCTAGCTCACTTTGAAACCTGTTCCAAATAACCTATTAAACATGTACCTTAGATAATACAAGGGATTTTGACATTTAAACCTCCTTGGATAATATAAGCACAACACTCTGTGATATTTGATTGGTTATCGTATTTTGACAACGAAATGAAAGGAGAACATTAAAAAAAACAGCAAATCGAATAACTTGGCGTTCGTCAATTTGCAGTGATACCTTAATTGTTGAGGTTCATCAAAATACTTGATGAACAAAGATAAATCAATTAAATAAAAATTTTAATTTTGACAGCGAGATACTAGTTTCATTTAAACTATCGACTGTGTTTTCATTCATACTCCGAAATCTTCTTTTTAGTTTCAAAGTGTCTACCAAAGTCACAAACACAACACTCACCCAGAACGGAGACCCGCAGAAGGCTTCCATTACGTCTCCGTCACTGCGGTGTCGCTGCTGAGTCAAGTTTATCTCGTTTTCTTTCCTTTCTTTTAACTTTATCTTCCTAAGCAGCAGTTAAACATATAAAAAAACTAGTCAAAATATACTTCTTTAAGAACAACGACCACAGTCAGTTTAACTCCCTTGGCTGTTAGAGAGCGAATGGCTTTATCCAGCGGGTATGCCATATTTTTATATGTACCTAGCCCGGCCGCGATCCAATAGCAACTCTCAAAGCCCTTAGTCTATTTTTAGCATGCGGAATCCCCCACTTCTAATTAGAGTCTTAAATATTACTTAACGATTAAGTGATTAAGCGGTTGCTGTGGTGAGCAACAATCAAAACAGTACTAGTCCTTATTTTGGAGAGCTGGGTATTTCCCAGTGGTCAATCTCGGTCAATTTGACGTCACACTGGGCAGCTGTGTTACGCAATTAAACAGATTAATTTATCGATACGCTTTTCTCTCTCATTTGTACTTTTAAAGCGTTTTTCGGTCCGGTACGACTTTAAAATTCAAAAGCAACATATTAGTTACATAATTTTACCCAAATTATATCGTGTAAATATTGCACTGCTACTATAATTTCTACGATGGCTCTCATTGAAGCGGCCAACCTCGTTTGCGTTTGTATCCATGCATTCACTGATCAAACAAATACGCTTTTCATATTCAAAAGAGCGTGAAACCGACATTGTAAAGGAGTTCAGGTCATCTGTGTCGTTCTTTTGTCGATTTATGTACTTCATTGCCTAGTGAATAGGATTTTCAAAGACCTTCGACTGTGATTGATTGGCAATAAGATGCGCAAGAGGTTATTGTGACATGGGAAAATCATCTATTCGCTATGCGCTGTCCGTAATCTATACACTTATATTGATTCTTGTCCGAGGGGTTACGCGTTCAAGCCAGCTTGGCAACCATTACTCAATCCAAACAAATATTCAGGCTGCTATTTTAGTGCTGGAAATCCCGTCGGCGACTAAGCACTCGTTTTAGCCGCGTCGCTTAAAAAAAGCTTAATCTCACCTTCTTTTCACTCTCTATTCACCAAGTCATTGAATTATGAATAAGTTATTTCAAAGTGGGTTACGAACAAAGGGGCGAATAATTAAAAAATATTAAGAGAAATACAAGCAAGGCAAATAAAAACGTTTTAAGTGTAGTTATCCTATAGAACTAAGTAGCTAGGAAAACGAGTCCGTATAGTGAAAACTGGAGTAATCTTAAATAGTAAGTGCCTGGGGATGTGACTTTTTCATATGTAATGCAATTATATTAATCAAGTGATATGCTGGGAATATAATAAGCCAAAATATGTGATGTAGAAAGGAAAGAAAAATCAAAATAGGTATTTCAATCATTTTTTACTACAATGACTTAAACAAAATATTAGTAATGAATCTGTTTTCAGGTGTTTCCCTGTTGTTAATAACATCTAAAACAATGGATCTACGCGTAATGAGTACCGTAACATTGGCAAACAAACAACAACTTTGGTAAATAGACATAGGAGCTGCCCGTGTACAAATTATGTCATACTTTTCGGAGCATTAGTATTGAACTCTTTAGCGGGATGTCAACGATCTGCGTTGCGATGACTACTTTCCCTCTTCTGACGATCGTTTAAATATATCAATATAATGGTGGCATTATCCTTGCTCAAATCGATTTTTATTGATATAAGTTAAGGGGTCGTACATGTATTTCAAATCGTACGTACGAGTACAATATACCACCTACAAAGCAAGTAAACTAGCTGAGAAGTCGCCTAAAGCTTGGGTTTCGCTCAGAATTACTGGAATTAATTAACTCTTGAAACGGTTTTTGGATATAAGTGCTTAGTGTTTTAAATGAAAGATGAAGCCAGGTTGATAATGGACGAGAAATAAAGAGGTTTGAAGGTGCAGTTAAAAAAAAACTTCTTTAAAATTAAGCGACAATTTTGAATAATTCAGTAAATTTAAAAACCTTGGGACACATATTTAGTTAACTAGTTAAAACCGCCACCGAGAGAAGTTGGTAAAAAAAGCCAAGTTGAGTGCAAACAGGGAGTGTTGCTCAACCGAACACGCTGGCGACGCATGGTTCATCAGGTCACGTTGACCCGCCGCGTGCCTTTGGGTGGTGGTAAGGTATATATATTCCTCTTTGGTGAAAATACATAGTGGCTAGTCTAAACAAAGTCATCCAATATGCAAGCTGAGATCAGTAAATGACCTCGTTTCCGCAGGATTACCCCTTTTTTATTCATTGTAACGCACAATATCACAACAGGGTGTTCTGGCAAGTCACATTCAAGATGTAAACTTAGTAGTGTCTAAAAACCACGCGCCAAAGAAACGACTATTTTTGTAACAGGTCAGCATTACTGCCAAGTTTCTTTATTTATTATTTTGCGTTACATAATAAATGGCAGACAACATATCTATTTCTTTGCGTTTAACACAAATTCCATGGTCCTCTAAGATAGCGTCGATGTGGTGAGGCAATGTATAGGTCTTGCCGAGTACATTCCAGGTTGTAAAATGGGTGTACTGAAACGACCTCTACAACGCTGGATGACATGTTCATGTGTGGGATGATCATATACGGATATTCACTTTACACACATTTGGCAATTTTACATAATTATTGTATTTTACTCAAACTACATACTTGACTAAAGTTGCAGTTTTAGTTGGTTCTAATAACGTGGCTGCTTATTACAGGGGTGTTCTGTATGTCACCATCGTTATCCAAAAAAATTGTTACAAAATGTCTTATAGAATTGTCTTGATTTTTTATCCTTCTCTGATAAAACTGATTTCAAAGAAAACATTGCCTCACAACAAGACAAAGTTACCACAAATCATATCACTTATTACAGCACATATTTTCATATTTTTTTCATAATTCATGATCTGTGAAAAACTGAATTCTTTTGAGAAAAAAAAAGAAATCTAAAGATGTTTTATGCCTATAAACATCAGCGATATTCATGAATCTGTCTTTACAAAAATAAGTTAAGTTTTATCAAATGTAATAACAGCCGTTTCAGAAATTCATTTCCAAGGCACAAAAGAGGAAACCTTGATATATTTTTTCAAGATCAGCATTAGTACTGCTTGACTGTCACAGAGAACAGTGTTTATTTTCACTCTCTACACCGTCATGCTTTCCAAGTTCAGCATTTGCAGTGTTTCACTGATGTATGATCCAGCGTCTATCTTACTTTTTACACCTGCAGCAAATGCTTTCTGCATCAAAATACCGGCCTGATCTAAAAAACAAAAAAAAAAAGAAAAATGTAACTTATTATCCTTAGAAGAAATACAATTGCCTTTATATGATACAAGCGAGGCTAAATTTTACGATAAGAGTTGTTTCTCCAACTTTATTAACTTTGATATAAAGGTTCTAAATTTCATATTTGTCAGAGTATGGTACTAGTAATCATAATCTAAACACAATTTACAAAACTTTGGGTTTATTGGAAATCAAGATTTACGAGACTAAGCAGTAAAAAAAACACAAAGGCAATCAAAATACAGAAGATAAGCATATGTTTTTTTTCATTAACCTATTTAATTCTGAAATCACTTATCTTAAAAGGAGGTTGGACTGACATTATACGTAATTCTACATACTCTGACAAAGCACAGCAAACTCTGGCAGATTCTTTAAAGCAGAATTCACAATATCTGGGTTGCTGTTCTCTATGCAGTGTAGAAATGTAGCTATGACATCATCCCCAACGCTGAAACAGGAAATTGCATAATAAGTATACAGTTTTATTCACAAATTGTCAGCTGAGCAGGTCAAACTCTTATGCTTGTCAGGAAAATGTAGGCACAGCTATAATATTACATTGGTCTTAAAGTGTAAACATGAATGTAAACAGTAGCTTTACTGGTGTGATAAGAGAATGGATACAAGGGAGTTGCTAAGTAGATGTGTGCTTAAGCAAAGGAGTAACTTTGATAAATTGTTATGCCTATCAGTGCTTTTTATCTCATCCTGATACCACATGAAATTAAACACCTTTTTCAAATTCACAAAAGTTTGTTTTCTCTCATTACTTTGATTATTGAAATTATTATTATGGAATATTTTTTCTGAATTATAAAACAATATCTCAATGGATTTTATTAACTGATTGATGAGATTAGAGGGTCATAGAGGGTCTATGATTTGGACTGAAGCAAACACTATTCAATTTGATGTATATATACAGCTTTTTCTCCATGATATTAAAGCAGTGTATGATAGTATTAAAGCACTAATCCACATATTGCTAATGACCCACCTAGGTTTTTGCCTTATGTATCTCATCACCAAGGCATGGGCTGTATTCCTGCACTTGTCACTCTCTGACAACATCAGTCTCTTCAAATCCCCCTGAAACACACAGAAGATGGAGGAGTTGCACTGACAGTTTTTGGAAAATTAGGCAAGACTCCTCTAAGTCACTAATTCTCCTCACCAAATAGCATAGACTGTAGTTAGTGCAGCATATTGTGGAGTTATTTATGACAGATAGACATGGTATTATACCAAATGGGAGAGAAGACACTGCCATCTCAATTAAGAAAAGGGAAGGAGAGAAGACACTGCCGTCTCAATTAAGAAAAGGGAAAAGAGGCTTACAGGTTAGATAGAAAACAATTATTACACAATAAAATTGGGGAATATGCGTGTGCCATGAAATAATTTCAATGTTTTGTCTGGATGACAAACTTTCTTCGTTGTTAATAAAGGCAACATAACTGTGCCTCTGCCACCTCATTCTAAACTGGTCTGAACGATTTTATACAATGCTGATGAGAAACCACTTTCCCTTCCTTACCATAAAATGTTCCAACACATCTACTTTTCTTTTAGATGTGTTGTCCAAATCTTCCAAAACCTCAAGCACATCTAAAAAAAAGGGAATGACCATAACATTCTATAACAAGATAAAATTTGTGCATTCTCAATTGTACATACCATGATATTCTGGATTCACAACTGCCTACGAGAATTATAAAAATTACTCTGAGGACCAAATATACATTTATTATCATTTCCTTTTTTATTTATTTATTGATTTAACGTTGTTGTTTTTCAATGCTTTGGATTTAAATATACTAGTAAAAAATGACACTGTCATCATAACTCACAGAAGAACAAAAATTCAATCTTAGCACCTACCTTCCAGCTTGGCCTCTTTGCTGATCTTCTTGAGGAAAGGTGCCAGCTGTGTCATGGGGATGGGGGATGTTGACCTGGGAGGTGTCAGACAGGTGTCAGCCTCAGGTGTGACCTCCCCCTCCCCAGCTGAGGGGGTTGGTAAGGTCAGGCCAGCCCTCAGTGACTTTAGTATGGCAAGGTCTGGATACTGCTCTGACAGATCTCTGTGAAATACCAGTATTACACATCAGCATAAGCAATTTATAGAAAAATATATCATTTTATTTAACATGCTGTTTCTTTTAGGTCATTAAAATGACAAAAACGGCATTTAATAATTTAATAACAAAAACATAAACAATTCATAGAAAATATATCGTCTTATCTAATGTTATTTCTCTTATGTCAGTACAAGAAATAAAATGCATTAAAATGGCAATAAAAAATTATTTTCAAAACAGCATTCTGAGTCTTGTATTGGTGGCTTGCATGCCAATTTTTAAAAATATTTATTAGAAACTTTAGATTTAAATTAACAAAAAAATAAAACCCCTCAAATTACCCCAGCAGACTGGCAAAAGGCCTAAGCAGGCTGATGGCTCTGGTTTTATCATGGTGCATGAACTGATGCAGGAAATGGATGTACTTGATGATCAGAGGGGCCAGCTGCTTCTTGTAACCATGAACCTGAAATATCAAACATGGAATCATGACTACCAATGCAGCTTCTGTATGAATTAAAGAAAGATAAATCCAATCTGTTAGTGGACAATTGTTGATTACAGATAGTTTGTGAATATTAACATCTGGACCATCTTTTTTTTTTTATTTTTATTTTATTTTATTTTTTTGGGGGGGGGTGGGGGGGGGGGGGTAACAGAATTACAATGTATCACTACCACACAATGAAAGGCTTTATGTTGAAAGTAGATGGATATGTAGCAAGTTACAACATATTGCTTAAAGCAGTACAGAAAAAAATCTAGAAATGTATCCATTAAAATATGAGGTGTATTATCTTACTTTGATAACTTCAAAATATGAAGCCAGAACCTCCTCTAGTGCCTGATACTCTCTGTGAAAGATAGATGGCGCCAGCAGCTCAAGAATGCCCAGAACATGTGTAAATAACAAGGTGTAGTTTCTGTGCTGAAACTCCCCAAATGCAAAGTGTATTCTGCCCTTTAATATGGAGGCTATCATTGGGAGTTGTCTGAAAATAGAGAAGTTGAACAAAAAATCAAGGTGTTGACAACTAAGGTGCGGTCAAATGCTTTAATTTCACATTTACACTTTTTTCTCCTTTGAAATCAAACTGCTCTATAACATTCAGAAAAGACATTAGGGAAGCTAGTCTCATTCTGGTGGAATCAAGTTCTGGGTGGTAATTGGTTTTCCTTAAACTTTCAGTTGGCTCATTATTAAAAAAAATGTCAGTATCAAAAATGATGCAGCCAAGTGTTGATTAATTTGCTTCTGATAGCCTGGCCATAATAATTTTTGACACTATTTGCTCTGTAGATGTGAAACTCATTACTTCTGCAACAAATAAATTTGTGCAGCTACTCTAATACTGTTCAATTGTTTTAATTCATATATGCATTTGTTATACATATTTACTTAGTAAAGCATTTACAAATGGAAGAATTGCTACAAGTTATTGTAGACAAAAATTTCTAGTTTATACCTTAAAAGTAACACAGGGTGTTCTGCAGCCATTTTTCTACAAGCAATGTTTGCGTCAAACATCTTTTCTGCCACTTGTTTCCCAGGGCGCGCCATGCTCAGGGTACTGATCAACCGATGAGAGATGATATCCAACTGCAAAACAACAGGCTCATGTTACTGTCCATAAGATACTGTAACAATGTTTACAAGCAGTCTAGAAATTTCCAGGCCTAGTGAGAGAAAACCAGTGTGTGATACTGGTGTTATAGTAAAAAAAAAGTGGAATTTACATTTATCCACATACTTCAAAAACTATACAAATCTCTCTCTGACTAATTTCCAAATTAATTTTAGTTACAAACACAAATGAATCAGAAATTATAACGTGAGCATGCAAGTTACCTGGCTTCCACTCTTTAAAGTAGAGCTCATATCTCCCAGCAGTGTAGCTGTGTCCTCCAGCCATGCCAAGGCAAAGGGTTTTTGTAGGTAGATCTCCAGTAACAGGTACTTGGCCAGGGAACCAATACTATTGAAACATAAAGAATCACAAATAGCCTGTTTCCGTATGTATAAAATAAGTTCACTGAATACTTTTTAGAATTGAGAATGGGGTGATAATCTTATCATGATTATTTTCATCAAATTCACCATATTGAAAGAACACATTCATTTACAAAGAACACTGTATATTAATGTACTAAGTTTACCTCCCAGCTTTCTTGATAATATCCTGTAGGTATTGTACAGAGAATTTAATGAGATCAGTCCTGTCACTGCAACAAGCTGTCAAAAGATGGAGCCTCTGGCCTATCAACTCCAGGACAAGCTTATCTGCTTTCTCAGAGGCTTCCTCCAAAATGTAATCAATGACTCTCTTCAGTTGTTGCTCTGTCAGACAGAGGATGTCTTCTGGCTGAGAATTCTTTAAAAAAAAACTATAGGTTACTTACTGAAAATGTGGCCAATTATAAAAAAACCTCTCCGTTTACCTTTTGTATAAAAAAAGTCAGCAGTTTAATTTCCATTGGTCAAAAAAAAAAAAATAATAATAATAAATAAAAAAATAAAAAATACACGTACAAAATCATAAAAACTGCATACTCTTTCATAAATCATTCTTTCTGAATCGGTGAAAACGTTACCTTGGGTAGCTTCCTGTCCCTTCCCTGCCATATTGTTGGAATGTGGATACAAGCCCACAAGAAATCTAATACATTGGAAGCACAGTATTGTCTAGAAGAAAAAGAGCCATGAACACTTAATGTATCAAATCAAGTGTGCAAAATAAATTACACAATTTTCATATAAACAATCTAAAAAGCTTGTGTTGGTTTTCAAAGCCTAAATATAAATCTAAAGACATTTTAGTCCTTTGCCAACTTAGTGTACAAAATACATTGTAAAAGATTTTACACAAACCAAACTTCTCCCCCACCTGTTATCCCCAGGTTGCAGCAGACAGCTGATACACCTATGGAGTGTGGTCCAGTTACTCTGATGTGTCAGTAAAGCAAGCAGGTATGGCTGCCCGTGCTTTCTGGTACTACCATTCTTGATGTCTCCTTGTCTTGCATCGTGCTGCCTCCTGGCAAAGAGTAGCTGCTGCTCAATCTCTGGGGAAGCCTGAATGATCTCAGGATCCAGTAGCTCCAACCAATCTATGAGTAGTCCAGCAGTGCTGGATGGAATTACTGTGTCTTCAGTGAGAGCAAAATTTCCAGATTGCTCCGTACTTGTGTTTGCCTTGGATGTAAATTCACTGCAAGTTTCACAGGAAAATGTATAAAAAGGTTGATAATTTTTATTTCATAATGGCACTGCTTGGAATGGATATCAGATGGTGAATTTATCAAACTGGTAAATGGGTATGTGGAAGTAAATATTTCCAAAAATTTCATGAAATATTAATCAATTAAAAATTAAAGAGAGGACCCTCAAGTGTAGACATTTTTTGATTACACTTATTAAATACTATGCAATTGAGAAAGGATTTTAACTTTTAACTACCTGTCTTTTTGCACCAGCAAGGTAGCCATTGTCTTTGCTCTGGTGAGAGTGCTCTTATTCTCCATGCTGTCAGACATACACATTTGTACAAACTTCTCCATAAGACCATCATCCACTTTCTCCTTGTTTGTCAATGCTACAGGGTAAAACATAAAATTCAAATTTGGACCATTGTGACTGTTCATGAATAATTATAAGTCTCTTTCATATAACAGTAATTATAATTGTGTTATTTCAATTGAAGTTTCTTGCTTGTTTCTGAAAATTAAGATCATCCAAAGCAATAAGTATGCACCTACCTCTCTGTAGCCTTTCCTCATCCACTTGCCCTGCAGTTTTCAACTGTTTCACCTGTTCTCTGACTACACTGCTCACTGGTCTCTGGCCAGACACAGTGGTCAAGTACTGGACCAGCAGAGAGGTCAGAGGAGACTTGGTCTCCAGGGATAACTTATGTAACCTTTCTATGATGCTGGTCAGAGCTGGGTTCTTCTGAACAATAAAAAAACAGAAATGAAAATCAGAACTTGAGGGTTACTTATGCGAATTACCACTATGTGAATCTCCATTGAGAAGTAAAGATCTGTGAAAAACTGAGATACACTGGGCACAAGCTTTACTTGTATCAGATGTTGAGATTTAAAAATTATACCACTTACGTGCATATCAAAACCCATTAATTCAAGTGGGCGTATGAAAGTAATGACAATTGAGGTTCATCAACCAACCAACCTGTTTTGCCATCAGTATTCTAAAAAGAGGACAAGCCACTGTTGTCTGTTTGTGAAGACTTGTAGCCAATTCAGCACCTTTATCACCCATTAACATCTGAAAAATAAGGAACATTATCATTCTAAACCAAGCATAAGGAGTATCTACTTACAAAGTTGCAATGAAAGTATCTTGACCACCAAAAAATGTCCTGTCCTTTTATCTGTGCCTTTGCCTTCTTGTGTGTACAACAAATACATAACAAATTCCTTAATGATCTCAGAATTTTAGCTTAAAGGTAATTTTTTTTACTTTTTTATGAATTGCTTATAAATGCATAAATTTTATTCCATCATTGCATTCTCAGCAATATAAGATACCTCATATACTTACATTTCTTAAAGCTTGGGTGACTAATTCTGCAACTGCAGCTTCAAGTGATATTTTCTGAAAAGACAAATCAACAGTATTAATAAAATTGTTCACACCTCCAACTGAAATTTAGTCTAAGCAATGTTAGTAATTTGTTCCACATAACACCTCACCTTGATAAGTTGTTTATGTTGTTCTTTCACTTCTTTTCCATTTGGACCTTCTTGAAAGCCAAAAATCTGAATAGGAAAAAATATACCATTTACATCTCAAACAATGCATGATCACAATTTAAACAGAGTTGATTTCAAATGTCAAAATTGTACCAGCTTCAGTGCATATACTATATTATCTTTTTTTTTTCTTAGTTTAGGAGCTTTTTGTATTCTGAACTACTGGCCCATTGATAAAAATTAATCTCACCTTCCACAACAATTTTTCCACAGATCTAACATCCCCAGGCATTGTAAAAGGCTCTTCTTTCCTGAATATCTGCGAGAATGTTCTAGATTTCTTGTCGGGCTTCATTTCAGTATCACCTACGTGGAAATTTGAGCAACATATCAAAAACATGAGGTATCATACTTTCTGGCAAACTTTGTTACTACCCATCAATTTAAAAGATGTCTACCACTCACTCTCATTTTCTGTAACTTTGGCAGATCAACTGTGGCCAGTATTAGTTGTTTTCCTTGCCTTAAAGTAGACATCAATTAATTTGTTAAACTTTCCTTCGATCAGAGAAAAACAATGTAGATTTCCACAAAGCATAAGATATATCATATAATAAAATATAGTGACTATTTCAATGGCTTTGATCATTACTCATTCTCAATAGCTTGAACAGTATATGGTCAAACCTTTTTCTTCCTTTTCTCTTCCCTCCATCAGCAGCTGTTGGAACCTCTCCCCTCCTGTTGCTCCTCTCAGTTTCTGAACCTGTATCAACTGATTCATGTACCCCTTGTCCATCACCATGGCTCCCAAACTCTGGCTGTCCACCTGTGCACCATGGTCAAGACTGGCCAAAAGCTTACTCATGCTCTCTCTAGGGATACCAAATGACTGGACAAACAGAAGCAACTGTCCGGGCTCTAGGTCTTGCAGAGCTGGGTGGAAGAAATATTTTAATCTTTACACTAAATGTCGATAAATAGTGAACATAAACTTTGAAAAACATTTTCATAAAACTTAACATACATAAAATATACTGTATTTTATTTAATGGATTTTTCAGCTGAACTTTTAGTAGAATTTTTTTATTACTGCAAAGTGACATATCTATCCTTCAAACAATTTTCAGTTTCTTCAGCATGAACTAACCGAGGAAACAATCAAGCCAAATTATTATTCTACTTACCTGCATCCACCAGTCTCTGAACATCAGATTTGATCATCTTCAGTTTCAGCCAGTCAGGCAGCAGCAGGGCCTCCTCAGATGTGTCAACTAAGTAGGCAGAGGGAGGGGCACCTGACACTGGGAACCAGGTCTCCAACAACTCTTCAAACAAAGGTTTCCCTATGGTATAAATGTATCTTGATAAGTATTTAAAACAAATTCACTTAGGGGAGTTCCGGGTTGATGTAAACAAGTTCTTAGACACTTCAAATAAAACGCATCCATAATTTGATATCAGTACTGTTGAATTATTCTGTTGCCACTTTAAAGAGAAGACTTCAAAGTATGGATATTAAAAAAAAAAACATCTTGATTTCAATATCTCAAGAGCACAAAATCATGCAAATCTGCCTCTAAAACACAAGAATGGGAACTCCAGTCTTATATGGAGTTTTATGAGCTTCTAGTAGGTAAACAGATGCCTACCCTCAGTGGTAAACTGTGGAGGTCCAAAGGTCAGTAATATGATCATGGCATGGACAACTAGCACATGCATGGTGGCTGACTCCCCTGTCTGCCACTGAAGGATGATCTGGTCCTGGGTGTCGGACTTCACATATAAATGAACAGAAAAGAATATCAAAACAAATGAAAGAAACCATATCTTATGTAAAATAATGTACACAATTCACTACAGGGTCCTAATCATAAATGATCTAAAATTCTTAGTCCATTGAAATTATAAATCTTTAATTAAAAGACAACTAGGCAACAGCCAGTTTGGTGTGCTTTGAAACATTCAAAGGGTAAAACTGACAGTCAAGAAACAGTTGAACTGCTGTGTTTCTGATTGATTATATAATACTGGCAAATGAACGCTGCCTGTTTTTTATATCAAGTAGTATGGTACAAATCACCTCTGCAATATTCAGCGAGTACTGACATGCTGTATTTTTATATTTAGCTCAGTTACATGTATGTGTAACTCTGCAGATATATTTCACACTATCAAAATTATAACCAGGAGGTAGTTGGCTAGTTACCCAAGAATAGGCCTGTTTTTCTGGTTCTCTGGCCTTCCTGAGATAGTTCACAAATAGCTTGATCAGAGCGGTCAGTACATAGTCCTGCTTTGGGGTGGAATGATGACCATCGGAGAGGATATGACCAATGATGGTGGACCTCTCTACTATCACCTGGGCTATGTCCTGGAATTGAAACAAAACAATAAGGAACTGCCACAACCTATTTCTTAGTCATATCCTACACTGTGGTACTAATGTAAATCGCAAGTCATCTTAAAATGTTAATAATTACAACACAAAGGTAAAATGTTCCTAAATAAGTTATCCAATCCTCATGTCATCTTAAACAGTTCAGATTAATACATAAATGATCCAATTATTTCACTTAAAGTTGTTATATTAGGCTTCATAAGTCCCTTGCATTCCCTTAATACTCATTACAGTATACAAGAGACTAGGAGACTGCATGTTCTGAGCACTTACTAGAGCCAGATCATCCATCTGTTGAAGCTGATATCCAGATGTCTGCCCTGACAGGAACACAATGTATGCACTCACAGCAGAAACATCCGTCTCTACCTGACATGCCTGAAGAAGGGAATTAGAATTTTTTACCACAAATTACAGATTTTTACTTTTGGTTACATTTTATGCAATCACTGAAAACTGAGGTAAATGTGATCAATCACATTTTCCGAGGCCTTCAGTGATGGCATATCACAAATATAAAAAGGCCACTAATAGCAATAAACCGAGAATCCAATAAAAATTTATCCAATGCTTGAAATGCCGCAAAAAAAAACTTCATTTGGCAAACATCATTTTGTTGGTAATTGCATTCAAATAAGTGAAGAATCTAATAAGGTAAGTAATCAGAATAAGAGAAAATTCTAGAACAAATACCATTACCTGTCTAACTGCAAGACAAGCCTGCTCCCGCACATAGTTAAACAGTGGTAAAGTACATAGCTGGACCAGTAGCCATCTGTGAGATGGGAAGGCACCTGCCAGCTCATCATCGTCTGTCTCCATCTCTTGAGCTGAGGCATACAGGTGACTCTTAGACAGCACCATGTTCAAACCCTGGAACACAAAGGTATATATTTGTTACTGATAAGGTCACATGGACTATGAGTATGTCTGCCAATTAATTTCATGCTTCTATCTTCTGAGCTTTGCCCTACAGATGATTTTTGCACTTAAATTTAAAAAAATAAATATATTATAAAATTCTTACATATGTCTCTTTAACAGAGTTATTAGTCTTTTAAAGAGACATTTTAAGAAGAAAATTAATTATCAGAACTGAACTTGTACTTTGTTTTAAACTAGGTTCAAAGAGTTTTCTGTTTTTCACTTCAAAATTTCAATTCATCTAGGACCATGATATGAGGTTTTTCATCATAAAGACCAAGAACCCATTATGAATTTGATCTCTTTGTTCTAAATATGCTGGGCTGTTTTCGATACAGAATCTCCCACTGTTACAATGTAAATACAGTATACCAACCTTAAGAGCTAGAGCCCTGGATGCCACCTGCTGTGAGGAGAGTCTCTTCAGGAAGTAGTTGAGAACTTCACCAACCGTCTTTGGGTCACTATCCTCAGAGAAAAGCAGGGCTTGTAGCCTGGATAGCAACTGCTCTTGTTTCTTCAATTTCTGTAAGAAAGCATTGCAGTGCTCTTTATATAATAGAAGATACATGTACCTAGCATACCTATTTTTTGTTTGAAAAATATATAAGTAAAGTACATTATCTTGCCATGAAAATAAAAACATTTATTATACGATAGGGTTACATCTAATAAATTTTTTGAAACGTTTGAAATTAGAGAATTTGATAGCCACCAATATAAAAAAGTCAAAGCTCCAGGTTCTCTTCCAAAAAAATTCTACCACTGTTGATAAAACTAAGACACAAAGATGCTTCTCTAAGGCACAGACAGGAGTGCAGTCACAAAGATGTTCCTTCTTCTCTGAAATCAGCTTACCTGCTTCTTTTTGAATTTCTCTGCCTTGCTTTCCTCCTCCTCTTCCAGGTCATCTATCTCTGGAGTCTCATGCAGCAGGAACTCACAGAGACACTGGACAGGAAGGATCTCCAGGGAACCCTCACTGGACTCCACCAGCTCAGCCAGCCATGGCATGGACTGGGAGGCACCCTGGAGGAAATACAATGTTCCAGGCCCCAGTTTCACAAAATTATTTAAGTCAGTTCCCTGGCTTAGTTGACTATGATTTCAATGAGAGTGCTGTAACACTGTGCCTGGGTAATATGTGTGCATGTGGCCATGTAACCTTGGTAACAAATATGTTAGCCAGGGAACACTACTCGAGTTTTTTTTCTTTTTTTGTAAAACTTGGGCCAGAGTTTTACAAGGAAACACTACAGTTATAATGGAAAAACTGTAAACACAATGCATCTTGGACATTTTTTTAATGATCCACTGTATGAACCTGAGGTTATCATCTACAAATGAGTTATATTCTTGAAATTAACTGCAGATAAGTGTGGGTTCTCTTGCATAATGTATAATACTTGAATGCAATGTAAGAAATTGGAATGTTACCTAAACTAGAATGTTAGCATGAACAAAGTGACTTTTTCTCACTCAATCATGATGATCTTTATATGTTACCTGTCTTTGAATAATATCCAGTAAAAAATCAGGACTTCTACTTCTGCATAGCAGCTGTCCAACTTTGAGTGTTTTGTTTAGCACTCGCAACTGTTCAAGAACGGCAGATGGTGGCTTTCTGGCTAATCCTCTGAAACGATAAATATCATACAAAATACATCTTTTATCCAACTTGTCCAGAAACACAATGGTATATCAAAACATACTCATGTTTAACGTATGAATTGTAAAGCATCAGACGCTTTGAAATTTTGACGCAAGTTTGAATATTACCTGAAAAAAAATGTTACCCAAATGCATTCAAATTACACCATATCTAATCTACAACCATGGACTGCAGCTGTAAGCTGTATAAAAACACCGTGTCTTACCTAGGTTCCATAGAAGTCAGCTGGGAGATAAGATGGCTGTTTTGTTCTGTGATAGTCATTTTACTGGTAGCTGCTGCCAGGTAGCCCTCAAACTGAAGGATTTCCTGTTTCTCCAGCTGGGCAATCTTTACAGGAGAACATAAAGAGTTCATTAATAATTCTAAAACTTAGGGTTAATAATATTTTCTGGGCCTAAGAACAGAAATTATTCATTTAATTTAAATAAATACAGTTTCCTCTTTGTTAAAAAAAACTTTAAATTAATGATTCAGAATTTCTGACATCAGAAAGTACATTTTTGTGAGTAATCAAAAATGATAATCCTTGAAAAAGATAAATATTGGGAAAAGTGAGGTGTTCAACAATCTAAAGTAATTACCACAAATTGTGTTTCAGAATGAGATACTGTGAAACAGTTTTGAGTTGTACACAAATGTTGAAATCATATAGAAATGAATGATTTTTAAATGACTGATATATCCAAGATTATGTATCAAGTACATATGATGACATGTGTGTTTAAATGAGTGAAATATTTACAAACATCACTGCACTGGTGAATAGAAGGACTATCAAAATGTGAGTGATCAAGAAACAACAATAATGATATGCGAATCATTCATCAGAAAATTATAATCAGAAATAAGTGAAGGTAAAAAAAGTCACCTGCTTTTCTTTTGCTTTATATTCATCAATGGTCTTCTCATCAGTTGTCACAGTGGGTGGAGGAAAACGGAAAGAGCTAAAGTGATTGTTATAAATTCATATATGAATATGATATATTTGAGATTCAATAAGCAAGATTCTGTTCAAAACAAATTCAAACTGTTTTACTTATTAAATGTTACCTAATCAAACAAGAACCAACTTTAAAAAGAAAAGTCAAGTCTAAAAAGGAAAACAATCTCTATTAAAACTTTAAATAAATAAATAAATAAATAAATAAATAAACTAGAGGATCAGAGAGGCGATACCGCCTCCAAATATTGTACCACCAGCTGGAGCAAACGCATTCGTATAGACCCCCACATACACAAAATAAGGGACACAACCACCAGTTTTGTGCTTGACAAGCTGTAAAAATGCAATCAACAAGAATTTTTAAACTATTGCAAAAAATATATATGGTACAATCAAATTTAAGTTCTTCGTAAGGTAGGTCAAGGGTCAATTTCAAGGTCACAGTAAATTGCCAGTATATGACTTCCTATTCAAGTTCAAGAGTAACTATGGACCTATCTCTGTCAAGTTTGAAGTTAAAAGAGAAAGAAATTAGCAGAGTTCAGTTCATGATAAAAAGTAGGTCAAAGGTCAATTTCAAGGTCACACTTAGATTGCCAGTATAGGACTTCCTATTCAACTTCAATAGTAACTATGGACCTATCTCAGCCAGTTTTGGAGATAAAAGGGAAGCAAAATTTGCAAAATTCAGTTCATGGTGAAAAGTAGGTCAAAGGTCAATTTCAAGGTCACATTTAGATTGCCAGTATATGACTTTCTATTCAAGTTCAATAGTAACTATGGACCTATCTCTGCCAGTTTTGGAGATAAAAGGGAAGCAAAATTTGCAAAGTTCAGTTTAAGGTGAAAAGTAGGACAAAGGTCAATTTTAATGTCACATTTATAATGCCAGTATATGACTTCCTATTCAAGTTCAATAGTAACTACAGACCTATCTCAGCCAGTTTTGGAGATAAAAGGGAAGAAAAGTTTGCAAAGTTCAGTTCATGGTGAAAAGTAGGTCAAAGGTCAATTTCAAGGTCACATTTAGATTGCCAGTATATGACTTCCTATTCAAGTTCAATAGTAACTATGGACCTATCTCTGTCAAGTTTGAAGTTAAAAGAGAAAGAAATTAGCAGAGTTCAGTTCATGATAAAAAGTAGGTCAAAGGTCAATTTCAAGGTCACACTTAGATTGCCAGTATATGACTTTCTATTCAAGTTCAATAGTAACTATGGACCTATCTCTGCCAGTTTTGGAGATAAAAGGGAAGCAAAATTTGCAAAGTTCAGTTTATGGTGAAAAGTAGAACAAAGGTCAATTTTAAGGTCACATTTATAATGCCAGTATATGACTTCCTATTCAAGTTCAATAGTAACTACGGACCTATCTCAGCCAGTTTTGGAGATAAAAGGGAAGAAAAGTTTGCAAAATTCAGTTCATGGTGAAAAGTAGGTCAAAGGTCAATTTCAAGGTCACATTTAGATTGCCAGTATATGACTTCCTATTCAAGTTCAATAGTAACTACGGACCTATCTCTGGCAGTTTTGGAGATAAAAGGGAAGCAAAATTTGCAAAGTTCAGTTTATGGTGAAAAGTAGGTCAAAGGTCAATTTCAAGGTCACATTTAGATTGCCAGTATATGACTTCCTATTCAAGTTCAATAGTAACTACGGACCTATCTCAGCCAGTTTTGGAGATAAAAGGAAAGCAAAATTTGCAAATTTCAGTTCATGGTGTAAAGTAGGTCAAAGGTCAATTTCAAGGTCACATTTAGATTGCCAGTATATGACTTCCTTTTCAAGTTCAATAGTAACTACGGACCTATCTCAGCCAGTTTTGGAGATAAAAGGGAAGAAAAGTTTGCAAAGTTCAGTTCATGGTAAAAAGTAGGTCAAAGGTCAATTTCAAGGTCACATTTAGATTGCCAGTATATGACTTCCTATTCAAGTTCAATAGTAACTACGGACCTATCTCTGCCAGTTTTGGAGATAAAAGGGAAGCAAAATTTGCAAAGTTCAGTTCATGGTGAAAAGTAGGTCAAAGGTCAATTTCAAGGTCACATTTAGATTGCCAGTATATGACTTCCTATTCAAGTTCAATAGTAACTACGGACCTATCTCAGCCAGTTTTGGAGATAAAAGGAAAGCAAAATTTGCAAAATTCAGTTCATGGTGTAAAGTAGGTCAAAGGTCAATTTTAAGGTCACATTTAGATTGCCAGTATATGACTTCCTATTCAACTTCAATAGTAACTACGGACCTATCTCTGCCAGTTTTGGAGATAAAAGGGAAGAAAAATTTGCAAAGTGCAGTTCATGGTGAAAAGTAGGTCAAAGGTCAATTTCAAGGTCATAGTAAGATTGCCAGTATATGACTTCCTATTCAACTTCAATAGTAACTATGGACCTATCTCTGCCAGTTTGGGAGATATAAGGGACTAGATGTTATAATTTTGGAGTTACCATAATGTGCCTTAAATTTCGTACAGAAAAAATTAATTAAAATAAAGAAAATGTCATTTTGGTCAAAATTCTTGAAATAGGAGGTGCTCTGAAGTTTCAGAAGTTCAAATTTGATGAAATAATGTCATTTTTGAACACAAGTTGTCTGCTTTGCCAAGCCTTATGTTTTATTTTTCCAGAGTTCAAAATTTATTATCCATTACCGTACTGCACATTTTGCTTTTACCACCAATATGTACTTTTTGATACAGCGTAACTCGAAAACCGTATGGAATACAAAAAAACCGAGACCACCTGCAGTGTTGGGCTTTACATGCTCTACAAAATGCAAAAAAGAATGGGTCTCTAGCATTAACGGTTCCCGAATTAGAGACAGTTTTCAGTTTCGGTATCTTATGGCCGCTACTCCCGTGAAAATGCACCAATTGACCCCAAATTCATGGAGATGAAAGATGACCTGAAGGGTAACACTTTCCAATAATATTATTGGTTAAGTCTGTGTGGTGTCTGAATAACAGGGCAAAAAAAATTTTTTTCGTAAAAAATTTCATTTTTTTGAAAATTTTGGCCCATTTGACCTTGAAGTAGAGGTCAAAGGTCAAATCCAAGGATATATTTGAAATCTACACATATGACTTTTGGAAAGCCGTCTATAGAAATTTTTCCCATAACTCCTTCCGTAGGGTAGATAATTAGCATTTAATTTTGCCATTTTTAGACAAGGGTGTATTGCAATGAGTGCCACACCCAGACCCCAATACCGACAAAGCCCAAATTTTACGTGGAACGAGTTGAGATTATAGGTGACCTAAATCCATGAGATGGGTACGGGGGCCCTTACCGTCTAGGAGGAGAAGCGGTAACGGTAGCCGTCCGGCGGAGCCGGCGGAACGATCCGGACGGGACCGAAACCATGTGTACCGCCAGCGCTAACGCTGGTGGTACAATAAATAAGGAGTCTTACTTTGTCATCACCATCTCCATCATCATTTTGAGAGTTGGGTAATTTTCCCAGGCAGCATAACCTGGAATTACAAAATTTTAAATATCAACAAGTCTGATTTCACTTCAATGATCCAAATGAATTTTATTGATGCATCCTTACTAATGCCAAGAGCAAGTACTTGAAATACCTAAATAAGCTATAAAATATATTTTTGAACTAGACAAATTCTGTCCATTTTGACCACACAAAAGCCTAATCAGAAGTGCAAAGTATAAAAAATGCAATAGTTGAAGACTTTCTGTACACACTTACCAAATGTGGCAGGATTAAAAGCAGAAATTATCAACAACATAATCCATGCTTTCCAAAAAGAGTTTGAGATGGCCAGCATGGGAGGTTTATAGCCCTTTGGAAGCTGTATGTTCTCTGGGTGGTGGTAGGTACACAGGTTGAGTAAGGCATCTATCAGCTCCAGTCTCTCCACATGTAATACATCATAACCTGAAATTTGACATCCAAACTGTTCTTATAATCAGTTTAAGGCATGACCAATATTCACACAATACATGTCTTTCCTCAATAAAAATATCATATGTTTTGAACAACAAGAAATACAAATACATAACAACTATTGGATTAAGGCACTCATAACCTCAAAACTGGCATCTATGAATTACAAAATACAGGACAGGCCATATAAGTCTGTTCAATCCAGCTGCTTTGTAGACAACACTAAAAAACATCACTCATAGCTGCCAGCTTTACCATGACCAGGTTTTTTGATGTTAAACCTATAGTGTATAATATTTTTTTCTGCACAAAGCAATCTAATTAGAAACAAATAATAGCAGATCAACCTCTCTATTTAATGTCAAATAACAGCCACGTAATTCGCTAACCACAACATGCATTTCATCCTATATGTATGGATTGTATGTGTGTTATCATATTTTAATTATTTATTAAAAAAATCATTTCCAGCACCTACCCTCTGTGTGCAGTGCTGCTGCCCTCTTCACCAGCTGATCAGCTAACTCCAGAGCATCCACTGCACTGATGGGCAGCTCCTTAGCCAGACCTATGATCAGAATTCTCATCAGGGTATCTTCAAGGACAGGAACTTCTGATGTCAGACGAAGCATCATGCTGTGAAAGAAAACATCTTATTAATAACTTATATGTGTTTTTCCAATGTTAGCAAACCAAAAACATGAAGGTGCAAAAAGCAACTTTCAATGTTACCTTAAATGCAACTTTTTTAGCACTTTAACCACACAGTCAGCTGAAGCCAATTTTGATAACTTCAATTCTCATTTTAGTAAATATCCCCATGGCCTACATTGAGCTACTTACTTTCTATCTCCCTCTGGTGGCCAGTTGTCCAACTTGTAATACTGCTCTGGCTGCTCCATGAAGAGAACTTTGTGAATACTAAGAAGAAAAGTGAAGCGATATGTCATACTCTTTAAATGTGAATTTTCACAACAATTACCTTGAATGAGAAAAAAGTATTACGAAAATATCATTTAAGGGGCACATACTAGAAATATCTTAGAAGGTACCCACCAGTGAGCATAGTCATTCTGTTTAATCCTGAACATGACTGGGACCACAGTGTGGAGCCACCATATGCTGTCCCTTTGTATGATGGCAACTTGACTTTGGAATTGCCGCAGAATTGCCATATCTAAAGCATAATTGAATTGGATAAACTGTGGTTTGCCAGTTTTATATATAACATAGTCAAACAGAAAAACCTCTGAAGAGGTCTCACAATTCTGTAATTTTCAGAAATTATAGACTCACATTCAGGCAACTAAATTTCAAACTCAGTTTCAATTGCTTTTTACAGGAGTCAAAATCAATATCTTTCATCTGGCTTAAACAGAGTAAATACTGTCAAAACAATAGCAATAGGGAGACCATTGAATACAGCTATCATCCTCACCTCTCTGATCACCTCTTGCCTGTGCAGTAACAGCCTCACGCACTCCTGGTGTGATACTTAGCAACTGACACAAAGATATCAAATCTGTCAGTCCTTGGAGCAGACGATCCTAAAACATTTCAGTGATAAATTGTTTAATAATCATACAATGTATCTGATTTTTTTAAATTTATGCATCACAAATCCATACAATTATCCCTTTACTGCATCAATAGTCTCATCTAACTCAGCTGCCACATATATGCTTTTAGTGTTCTCTATTTTGCATAGATTTACAGTGATTTTTTTAAAAAAATAAGCACAAAATTATTTTCAATTTCACCTTCAGAGGGCCATCTAACTCCATAAATTTAAGTTCAGTTCTTTCCCTCATCAAGCCCAGAGCAAATGCTGGGAAGTTCACGTCATATCTCAGAGACCTTGCTATCTCTCTGAACAAAGCCCTCAAAGCTCTCAGGTAGTCATCCTTGTTTGCTAGTAGGTCTTGAAATATCTCTGCCAATAGCTAAAAGAGTAAATATATTATTCTTTAAGAGTCTTTTTTTAAGTTTAACATATTTTGCTAACATTCAAAGAAGGCTGCAAAGACATCTTTATTTAAGTGTACTTAATCAAAATGGCAATATAAAATGTTCACTTGTAAATGACATTTTCCTTCATGACATTAAAATAAAAAAGGTACAAGATGGTGAACAGAATAAATCATAATCACAATAAAAAATCAATATGAGATATATAAAGTAACAAAAGGTGTTGTTTCATTACCTTTGGTGCCTCCTCTGGGGCAAACTGGAATATGACCCCCAATATGGTCATGTTGTTGGGGTTCCTTGTGTTGGACAGCTCATTGTAGATAGTATGGGTCAGCAGGGTCTTTAGGTTATCTGGATGCTGACCAAGAAGCTCTCTAGAATTGGGAAATTACAAGGTTTCAAACTCAATATTTTCACCGTTTGCCAATTTCGATATCAATTTTTTTATTTTTATTTGAAAAATGCTAGGATGCAATATAATAATGCATGACGGAAAAATGCACTAGCAATTATGCACTTGAGTGAATAATGTTTAAAAAAAACAATGTTTGCTTTTTACTTTTTATTTTTTCCAACTTAATTATTCCCACAAGACTTACTTTATACACAGCAAGTAATGGTTCACCACTGGTTTCATCTTCAATCTAATCTTGCACAGGTTCCCCATGACTTCCACATCATGGTGATTGTGTTCACTGCAGTTGGCACATACAGACATCAGCAGATCCTGGGCTGTACGGCTCAACTAATGGATAAAGAAATGGTACAAGGTAAACTATGTATGTCTGTGCATAAGTGCATGTGTGTGTATGCATGTACGTGTGTCTGCTGATCAAACGTTCAGGTTTTCCACATCATGGTGAAAGTGTGCACTACAGTAAGCTGCATGCCCCAACTATTCAAAAATATTGGAAAATCCACTTTCATGATCAGATTAACAATGGCTTACTCAGGTCACTTAAAATGATTATTTTCAGTTCAATCTTGTTGCAGGCACCATGTTTTGTGAAATCACGCTGTTCTTCAGTTTATTTTCAAACATGCAGTACTTTTTACAAAACGGTATTTGCCACATACTTTAGGGTTTTGTAGCCACATCTCCAGTCTCTGGGAAGCCAGAACTCTGACCTCGCTGTAACCACAAGTGGCTGTCATCAACTTCAGCAGTTGTTTGGATATGGTGTCCATTCCCTGCCTCCTTGTTAACTGATCTCTTAACACCTCCAGCACATAGCTCTCTATACTCTCATGCTGGTACATGTATCTGTTAAAATAAAGGACAGGTGTGAAGATACTTTGAGGTGATTTCTGTATTTGAGGTTTGTCTTGGGTTTTTAGTGTGAAGAGTAATATATTTCACTTTAAAATCATAAATCACAAGTCATTTCAACTAAAAAATATCACCTGTCTCACCTTAAAATGTTTTGCACACATCACAAATATAGGAAAAGAAAAACTTTCAATTTTTACTATTCTGCTTCGGTAAGGCAACAAGAATTAAGCTCCAAACTATACCTGGGATACATGGGAACATCTTGTGCGGCATCAGCAGCCAGTGAAGAGCCTGGTCTGCTACCAGAGTCTGACTGCCCCTGGCTGTCTTCATCAAGTACAACTGGGCTAGAAACTGAAACACAGCAAAATTAAATCTCTGTGAAAGATCAATAAAATGTCAAAAATGGTTAAAATAATATCTGTCAGTTGAAAAGGTTATATTATCATATGAGGTATGTTATCTTTGTTGTAGTGAGTAATAAGCTGAAAGTTTTAGTACCTGTTGGGAGGTCAGGTTTATCCAGTGCTGCAGTAATGGCTCTTGTTGGTTTTCTTGTGTTGAATGCTGACTGTATATTCTCCACAAAACCTCTGCAATCTTCTCTGTCAACCCAGATGCGCTCACCTATAGAGTCTTCAATGAACACCTGCATTGGATACAATTCACAAATATCTTAAATTGCAATAAATGCAATATACCAAATAATGAATACACATTCACTAAAAGTTTTTTTTTCTTCAGTACTTCTGTGTTCCATTTTGCAATTTCAATTTGCCCATACAAATATAGTCTATAAATTGCAGGCAGTTGTTTTTGAGGGAGAAAGACATATCAGGTATGACTGTTCATTAGAGAATTTCATTAACGAATCTGAATCTCTTCAGCATATAACCAACCTTGAGAAAGGCATCAGGCCAGTTCTCTTCATCTTGGAATGCAGCCATGAGTACATTGCAAGCCAACACAGAGACCAGTGCATTCCCTTTAGCTTTGAAATTAATGGATACATCCCTCTTTAAGATGCTGCAAAAAGCCTACAATGCAAAATGCTGAAATGACTGCTTTTACCTCTTAAATCAAGGTACCACAGAAATTTTAGTCCATACTGAATGAGTCAGCACCTATATATTAAAACACCTCTGAAATAATAACAATCAGCTTTCCTTCAGAAAACTAATCAAAGAATGCACAAATGTATTGCTATTCAATATCCATTTCAGTTGGAAAGGTGTATTTTAAACTGGATAAGAATGATAAAATACCATTGTCTTGTGTCTCACTTACATCCATGACCACCTCACTCCCAAACAAAGAGGCTCTACTCTTGGACAGATACATTAGGCTGAGGTACAAGGGAGGAGCAGGCTTGGCTCTATTAGCTTTCAAGTGCTTCACAGCACCACATATCAAACCCTCAAGCCTTTCATCACTCTCCATCTCTTCTGCCTCTAGAATGCTGTCCAGAAAGTCTGACGGGTCACCTAGGAAAGTGCACGTGCAAAAGAGTAAATCAGTTTTGAGCATAAGAGTATTATTCTGAAGTATATTTAAGTTTTGTTAATAAGAACATAGCTTTATATAAGGTGAATTAAGCACTCAAAATAGCACAGCTCCATCAGATAGAGCTCAGTAGGACTCCTAAACAGGAAGCCATAAAAGCTCAAAAAGGTCAGGTGAGCTAGAGTACAAGTATATAAGAATAACAATATATTTGTTTACATTATAGGGCAACCCATAATTCAGATATCAAAAATCTGCCTAAAAATTTATTAACACATGAGATGACTGTTCCATAAGATATCAATATGAAAGGTACTCACTGTCAATGGCTATCTCTTCATACAATACAGTCTGTCTGGCAGGAGAGCCTTTCCCTTCTAACCCTCTGCCCAGGGGCATGGGTGCAGTGCTGAGTTTAGGCTTCTTGGAAAGTAAACTGGACCCCAGTCCTCCGGGTACATCACGTTTGGTGGGTGGAAGTAATTTCTTTGGCTGAGTGGCTTGAAAGATATTGGGATCTGATCCAGTTTTTCCTTTAGCCCCTACAAGGCAAAGTTGAGAAATATTGATCAATGGAATGCTTTCATATTAATTATATTTTTAAAGATTGTTGCTAAAAATCACTATGTTATAACTATATACAACTACTTAATAATTTCTTGAAAATTTGATGTACAGTGATACAAGTGAATTTTACTATTCTAAACATATTTAGGTCCCATTAAGTTTTGAGCTTAAATTTAAAGTATTCAAATAACAATGTTCAGAAACATTGTCACCATGACATACCCAGTGCTATCACATCCATTGGTGGGGCATGGCCTGAAATAGCAAATGATGACTATTCAAGTAAATCTTGTTATTGACACTGAGAGGTATCATTTTTCATTTTTAAAATTGTACTTTATACAATATAATGAATCTACTTTTTACTGATCCAATATGCTTTGTTACACCTAACTGTACTTCACAGCAGTAGTGCATTTTCATTTTAATATTTGCAATTCGAAACACCAAGATATGTTATTACGTATAAAAATTAATAAGCGAACTAAAGTATTTACTCTGACTGAAGTTTCACTGACTTATGCTTGTTACTAGTTGTAAAGCCTAAAGGTTTAGGTGTAAAAACACGAGATTATCTGCGATTGCAAATGTAAATGAATGCTTTTAATCATATCAAGTATCCTCTATGTTGTATACCTTTGCCTTTTGGTGGGCGCTTTACACCTGGCTTCAAGCGATCCATTCTAAGCGTTTTATGATTTAACTAGTTGGCATTTAAGTTGCAGGCGGGTCCTACGAAAATACGAAAACCGCGAAAACCGCGAAAACAAGAAGTTGCTAGGCGAAAACCTCGCTATAACTTACCAATTCTCGATGTTCTTGACAAGTTGCTGTAATATTTGGATAACTTGGACCATATTACATACATCATGACCTTTGATAACGATGTTGTAATGAATTGAGTATGTAACCAGCTGAGTTTTCTAGATCGGCAACTATATAGTGCGTGGGAGCCATGTTTGGTTTACAATTGGCATATATAAACAGCAGTGTCCCCTCAGGCCAGTATTGCCATATCAGGCCAGTATTGCCCTCTCAGGTTAGTAATGCTTTTCCAGGCAAGTAATACTCTCTCAAGTACTATATGAAGTTGATAACACAGATTACCTGCATTCTTAGTAATACAAAGTTATTAATAAATAGGAATTAATAAATATGCACAAAGTAGAACTTTTGTTTTTCATTCCAACCAGAAGTGAAACTACACATCAATGCTTGTAAAAAGTGCCCATTTTAATACACCATACATGTAGAGTCTATATTGTATGAGCTGTGAACCTGCATAGAATTTACACTCCTACTTTTCCAAATATAAAATGAGTAGCATTGTTTAATAAAGTGACCAGCATAGAGCAATTTATAAAGCATTATGAAAATGTAGGTTCTAATTAACATAATTGATAATATTCAATATATATAATAATGGTGAAGACAATTAAATTATTTTTATTAAAACATTTTTTCCTCTGAACTTGATCCATGGCCGCTGATTTTGTTATTAAATCACATTTTATCTTACTCTTTTTGAAAAGATATTCATTGCACAGCTATTTGTTACACTAATTGTTTTTCACTTAATAAACCAAATCCATTTCTAAAGCATCAATCAATTTATAGATTGTATATATGTGCATCCTAAGGTGTCTAATACACATTTTACCTTCAAATCAATGTGTTTAATTGTTTTTACATTTGGGTTCTGTGTATGTGCCAGTATACAGAGATAAGCTCTTTTAACTCTGAAAAAATGTCAACAGTCAGTTAATCATGCATATATATATTATACGCACAATAATGGAGAAAAAAAAAAGGAAAAAGGAACACACATTAAACACATGTACTGGTACTCTGATTTGCAGGAGGCATTTTCTCTTGAAAGGAGATATAACAGATTACAACTGCATGATGTTATGTGATTGACATAAAAAATAGTTTACTCCTAGAGTTTTAGGCAGTGCACATCTAATTTCGTAATTGATATGATATGATTATCTTTCAATTCCAAATCTATTTCATCATTTCTGTGTCTATGCTGTGTTTAAACACTTCAACTTTTTGTATGGTAAGTTTTTTATCAGTTTGAAGCACCCTGCATGTGTTTTGTTGAAGATTGCCAAAAAGCAGATGAAGTTATGTATATCATGATAGTCCATAACATGTTATCACCCTGATATTTTCCACTATTTGCTGAATATTGGCATGCTGTAATATCAAGGGACTGTTGACAGTTCTTATTTGCCAGGAAGTTGATCAATAGTAAATAATAGTGTGTGCTTGTATATTTCATTTGCCATATATTTAAAGCATGTAATATACCAAACTTGGGCCAGTTTTGGGCCTTGCTTTTTCTTGGGCTTGCATTCTGCTTGGTATAATAAAAGGAATATGAAATAAAAAGTGTTAGTTTTCTTGTAAAGAATATTATTACCTCTGCCAAGGAGGCTATGTTTTCACCCCTGTTTGTTTGTTTGTTTGTTTGTCATCATCATAACTAAAAAGTTATGGATAAATTTCGATGGCATTTTCAGGGTAGGTCAGAAATGGGTTAACTTAGAAGTGATTAGTTTTTGGTGGTGATCTGGATCTATAATCAATCAATAATAAAAAACTAAATCATTATAGAATGAAAATTTAGGAGTGAAATGGTATTGGATGGACACTCTGCTGCCTTAGTGGAGGTCTGCGGTCTCTTAGTGCTTTTCTAGTTGCCATTATTAATTAACTATTGTGTACACTTTGTACTTTAAAAGTATTATAAGTTCTCAACCAATGCATTTCTCAATGGTGTATAAAATATTGGGAAAGGAAGGTAGCATTTTTGAAACAGATCATTAGTCCACTATTCTGAATGTGGCCTATATTTGTAAAATTGTCAGCTCTCTACCGTATTAATTCTCCTCTAAAACTTTATTCCTTTAAATATCTGGCCAAATAAGAATTATGCTTTGGCAATAGCATATAGCTCCCATATGATTTGAACTACTTTTGAAAGGGGACATTATTCTAGGTCAAAAACAAATGTTGCTTTAGTCATCATAAATGGGTTTAAACCCTGATAAAACTATAATCAATACTTAGACAAATTATGAATCTACATATTTAAGGTCATAGATTGTGTTGCGCTTTACAGAGCACCCATACGTATTCATATGTAACATGTTCTAAGGCCAAAATAAAAAAAACTTCAGACAAATGCATTGAACGATTTGGATGTGTTTATTCTCAGAACTCGCTAGTCCGAAATGCAGACCACATACACAGCACAAATTGCGTTTTCTTAAAAGAATTTTTGTATCTTTCTGATTACCATTGGGATTTACTACCTACTGATTCATGTCATTGTTTATATGTTATGATTGGATCAGTCCAATAAGTATTGTACAACGTGGTTAGGAGGGTTAAGTTGACAATGGCTAACTGTTATCTGCAGGTGTAAAAGAAATGACTGAATTGCATATATTAAATTTGGTGTGGTAAAATGGTTCAAATTTTGTGAAGACCTGGGATTTCTTTCACACAAACAAGTTAACAAGCTAACAAACAGAAAAGTATTTTTTGAGACACACGTTATAAATACTTATTTCATCGAGTTAAAGATGCATCTAAAAATGCATATTCATCATATATTCTAATATCATAAAACAGCCAGAAGGCCAAGCACACAGTTGGGTAGAATTCTTAAAGGAAAAAAACATACAGTCTGTGTATTCTGGAAATTCAACACCTATGGGATCTTCAATTAACTGATGGTCATTATGATCGCATACTTTTCACAAACAAATGCACCCTTGGATTCTAATTAAAGTCAATTAATTAGATTCTGTTAATTTTAAGTGCTCTCTGACCTTTTTTTAATGAATTAACACAATCTAAATACATCCATTTGAAAGAAACAGAAAATTGAAAAATTGAAAAATTAAGTGATATACAACATAATCCCCATCAATTTTTATTTATCTACTTTAAGTAATACTGTTTATTGTAACTGCTCTCTGATTTTTTTAAACAAATTAACACAATATTAAATATATACATCCATTTGAAAGAAACAAAATTGAAAAATGAAGTGATCATATACAACATAATAACCATCGATTTTTATTTATCTCCTCTAGGAGGTTTTCATGCATGTTGATGCAATATTAATACATAATCCTTAACAGCATTTCCACCAACAATTTTATGGATAACTAATAAATGGGTTTCATGCCCATATTGAAAATGCAAAAAAAAAAAAAAAAAGTGAATGAAATTCCACCCTAAACTGCATAACTTTCAGACAAAAAATAATAAATAAATAAATAAATAAATAAATAATAATGAGGTACAAGATAGAAAATATCAATGCTGATGCAATAATACATTTTGCTCGACAGCAGAGTCAGCAACAAATATCACATGGCTTCAGGCCCATTAATTCAAATTCTCAGCTCTGTTTGAAAATGACAAAATGTGTAAAAAATTCACCAAGAAATTGCAAAAATTCATGGAAAATAAGTAGCAGTGAACTTAAATTTGTTGACGCTGACAGCTAGATGGACTTAATTAGTGACAGCTAAGACTGCAGCAGTAACTATTTAAGTCTTGATCATTTCTTGATCATTATTGATTTAGCACTTACCTGAGGGCACAGAGCCACAGAAGCATACCATTAATGACAACCAGATCCTAATGAGTGTAATGTCAAATGAACCTACAAGTTCTTTGATAAAACTGTTATTAATATAAAATATACTACAATCCATGCATTAAAAATAAAAAGCACGCAAGTCCACGGGGTCAGTATTAACAATGCACTGTAGTTGTCTCAGAATAAGACTTTAGTCCCTTTTCTTAAAAAATAAATTGCCAGTGCACAAATTGACTAAATATGTATTGATAACTGTTTTGGTAAAATGGAATTTGGTATGTAGAGAGCCTTTATTTTAACATGATTTGAACAAACAAAAACAATTTTTATGATGAAAAACATTTAATGATTCAATATTTCTTTTATAAAGTTTAATGCAAATACAAAGTTCTTACAACTTCAGGTACAGTTAGAAGGAATTTTTCTCATGCACAAATAACACATTTACAAATAAAGCATTAATTAACTTAAGGTTGGTACAATGTTGTAAATGTTACTTGATAAACGTTTGTTAGTTTCTTATATGTATGTATTATGTAAGCAGAAAATATTGTGCTGTTATCCACATTCATATGCCTGAGAGAGCATTACTAGCATGAGAGGGCAATACTGGCCTGAGATGGCAATACTAGCCTGAGGGGACACTGCTGTTTATATATGCCAATTGTAAACCAAACATGGCTCCCACGCACTATAGTTGCCGATCTCAGAAAACTCAGCTGTTACATACTCAATTCATTACAACATCGTTATCAAAGGTCATGATGTATGTAATATGGTCCAAGTTATCCAAATATTACAGCAACTTGTCAAGAACATCGAGAATTGGTAAGTTATAGTGAGGTTTTCGCCTAGCAACTTCTGGTTTTCGCGGTTTTCGTGGTTTTCGTATTTTCGTAGGACCGGTTGCAGGCCGCATCTCATGCACTGCACAGCGATTAAAACAGAGATCAATTAATTGAATATAGGCTCATCGTATAGGTTATATTTAAATGCAGTATTCGTAAAAATAATGAATAATGAGTTTTTTCTCGTTAAATGAATAATTCTATTAAAATTAACCACGATAATTTTTAGAAATATGTTAAATTAGGCAATAAGTTATTCCCCCAAAGTCTCAATTTGTAAGTATTCGTTTTCCGGTCTTCATTTACAGAAAACCGCAAGAAGAAATATATTCAGAGAATCAGGCGTTTCACTTGGTTTTCAGCTTAACGTCGTTACTTAACTATTTTGATAAAGATGTTTCTTTTAAATGTGCCAGTTTGTGTAAATTTCAGATGAGTACATATGATGAACTCCTAGCAACTCGTTCATTGAACGGAAGTTTATTGACGTCAATATGACTCACGCATGCGTGATGATTTCTTAATTTTTCTCAGTGTTTTCTGCTAGTAATCACATTCATTATTCAAATCTCGTGATGCTGCCTTCCATATGCATATTTACGTGACTTGACTGGCGTTTTGTGACACAATTAGTATAAGGTAAGGACATGCCCACAAACTACGTAAATTGTAGACCTTCTCCCAGAATATTACCCCATTTATATTTCAAAGTACATGTAGAAGATAGAAGGAACAAATGGATAAGACGAACTCGAAGACTGTCTAATGTAAACACTAAAATCAGAATCTATAAAAAGAAACAGAGTGAGGTACAGTATGTGCGGTTTTAGCTATGAATAATTAGCCTTGTTGATTATATCTCGTTTCTGAATTATCAAGGTGAAAACCTTTAGCAGCTGTTTTTATGATACAAAAAGTACTAGTAATAGTATCTTTACTCTTTCTAATTTTAATCTTATGATAGCTATCCAAATAGTCATGTGAAATGTTTAAAACTCATTGCTTTTTGTGATGCCTTTTACGTTTGAGCAAATGCTCTGATGTATTATTTTAATTTTGCTGAAGCACCACTACCAGTGTGTAATTTCCACAAAATCATTATGTCATGGAGTAACAAGGTATCATTCATTTCAAACTGAGTAACAGTTCGGGCTAATGTGATATTATTGTGTTCACAATGGTATTAACCAGGTAGTGTCAGTTAAATTAATCCTAACTTTGGTATTTCCTGAAAGGATTAATATAGTCATATAATACAATAGAAATCCCAGATGAACCAACACTTACAGCAATTTCTGGATACTGAAACAATGCACCCTGTTGGTCTGTTAGCACATGTCAACACCAAAAGGAAAAGGAAGTTTATTGTTCAAAACGTGATACTCATATCGTTTTTTTTTTAAGTTGTAGTTTACTTAGTACATAGTAGTTCAATAGGCACTATGGTTTTAAGTTCTTAATTACCATAGGAAGTTATTAAAATGCCACCCGGGATTACTTAAAACCATTGCAACTGGTTGTGTGCTTGACAGCAGTTGAGTTAGATTGGCTTTCTTTAGTCAGAAATCCAAATCTGTGTTGAGATAGTAAGTATTAAGTCAGCTTGGAGGAAAAATTGACCCAAGAATCAAGACACTACTACCCTGGGTATGAGGTGACATTTTGTTATAACCACTGGAATTGATTGAATGGTATGTTGCAATAGCAAGGTAAGGACATATAAGATCTTAGTGAAAATATTATTATGTAGATAGCTTGGGGGTATTTTGTATAATTGCATGGAATGGGAATTGAATTTTCCCTGAGGACTATGCAGAATACACATGATATGATGAAAATATTACAAGTATTTCACTGTGTTAGAAATTGTTTCTTTTCTGTTACAAGTTTTAAGTTTATACATAGAAGTATTTCAACCAGCTTTGGTACAATATCTGAGCATTGCTGGTTCAAAGGTCTTTGGAAACTTTTCCCTTTACAAACAAAAGGTATTAATTAATGGTGTGCTGTATGGTATTGTATGTATTAATTGCCTCTGGATAATGGCATGTATGTAGATGTAACATGTATCGTACATGCAATATATGAGCAAAAATTATCATTATTACTATTTATTAGCCAAAAATACTGTCTGTGAAACTAACATTGCTTGGTGACGAAAAGTTAAATTCGTCATTGACATGTTTCTGATTGCTGTGGCATTGAGTTAAAGCAAATATTAAGCAATGGATACAACAGAAAGCTAAAATACATCCTAAACTTTAAATAGTAAGATCATGGAAAAAAGCAACAGAATTATATATGAATGATATACTTAACTAGTACTTTGAATCCATGTCATTGAAAGAAGTACATGAAGTAGGTTACACTGTATCTGGCACCACTATCAAAAAAGTAAATAGATAAAAAGTAGGGAAAAAAGTGTCAAATTTTGTCTGCTTGATGTTTATGTTGTAATTATACATATTGATGTTATGCGGGTGATCAGGCATACTACATGGGAGAAGGCAAGGCTTACAGCTTACGCCAGGGGTTATGAACACAATATATGTTGGTATAATCAGATATACTATATACTGTGATGTCAGCAACCCTGTAATGCTTTGCAAGCCACTCTGCAGGGGTTTCCGTTATTTTCTTCACAGTTCTCTGCCTCCCACTTTCTCAGTGTGTATTCACATTGAAAAAAATTGAGCCAGTGCTAGAGCAATATTATTGATATCATAGCAATCTGACAGTTGCCCTTGCAGCAGTGCTCCACCTTGTTGAATAGAGGGGTTCACTCTGTTCACTGGGACAGGCAAACACTGAACTGGCAGTATTCCAGTTTCCATTTTGTATCAAACATTAAAACTTGCTTTGATCTGGAGGGATTTTTTCCATGTGAATGCAACCTAGGTTAGCATTGTGAGTGGAGCAGCCAGCAAACCTCTGAACAGATAAGTGATGCTTAGTATGCTAATGAAAAATCAATGCTTGGGAGAAACTGCTATAGAAACAGACTAATATGAACATGCAGGAGAATATGTGTCTTCTTAAGTAGGGCCTGCTTGCCTGCTCTACCATATGGAGCGTGACACATTAGATCGGTAAAGAGTGAGGGGATTTGCTTGATACTCGTGAAGGCCTCATCAGTGAGGAGTTTCATTAAGGTAGAGAAATGGGAGGATTGATGATATACATTGAAAGACTTAATGTGACCTACAGGTCCTGATTACTATGCAGATACAGTAATATGTACTTACTGTGGATATTTCCTTTTATTTATCTTTAGGATTTGTTTAATAATTTCTGAGGTTGATAAGTCTTTTTAAAATATGGCATTATCTTGGTGTTGGATACACATTTAATTGGTTCTGAATGGTGTGAAGTGATTAAATTAGAAAAACAGTACCATATGGTGTATTTCTAGCTGCAATATTGTTTTGAAGAAATAAGAACAGGTTTGCTTTTTCCAGTAAGGGGAATTTTTAAGTGTGTAGTTAATCATTGTAGTACTCAGATGTTTTTTTTTTTTTTTTTTTTTTGCAGATATTTTGTTTGGCAATTGAATTGTTAATGTTCAGCTTCCACTTAATGTAGTTATAATGAGGGCATAAATGCAGTCACGAGAGCAATTAAATCAACAAATATGCTGCAGCATTTACATTAAATTGCATATTATTGAAAAGTTATTCATCCCTTATTTCCCAAATAGCCTGCGACAATCTAGCCATTCAGCACTAAAATTGTGCCTTTTATAGAGATATGCATCAAAAATTAAGGTAAATTAAGCAATGGGATTTAACAAAAAGCTTTGCGTCACAATGCACATTCTTACCCTGAATCAGTTCCCCCCCCCCAAAAAAAAAAAGGAAAGAAAGAAAGAAAAAGATAAAATCAAAAAAAAGCAACAGGTGAATATAAGCCTTTTTGTGTACCAGTACAGAATCGCACCACAAGCGAATTGGGATACTGTGTGTTCTTTTTTCAGAAAATGATGCTAATCAAGGAACATGATTATAGTTATTACTGTAATGTCAGTCTAGGTTCTTGATATGATATAGTGAGAAGGTGGCCATTTTTACCGTGGCAGTTATTTTTAAGGTTTTTGATAACCATGCTTGATTTAAATTAAGGTTGCCTGTCAGTTAACCATAGGAATTCTTTGACATTGTCGAGTCTCGAACCAATAATGAGTGAAAACTGCATTTTAGTTGAAACAAAAGAAAAACCTTTTACATACACATAAATTATGCAAACTAATTTAGTGTAGAGCCTTTCTGTCTAGTTTTCTTTTCTTACACACTGTAAGAGAGATTTTTTAACATGACACATCTTTCCTGGGCCCATTTCAGGACAATATTTCAATTAGAAAAATGGCATAATAATCAAAATCTGGAAGTTTTGAACCAAATTAATGTAAAATAATCAACTATTTTACGTTTTCCTTAGCCAAAATTTTCCCTAGCCAATTATGTTCAACATTTTTCTCAAATTAAACATGTTAAAAAGAGTCCAGTTTTAAAATTTTTATCATTTATTTTATTTATTTGCATTCAGGTGTTTATTCTGCATTTCCAGATGGCTGGTGTCAATAACTCCAGTACAACAGTCCATGGCTCTGATGTCACTGCCACAATCTTTACTGCAGCTAGTACAATGTTAACAGAGAACACGGGATCCCAGAGTCCACAGAATACAACCCCCATCATCAATGTGACCACCCACCAGCCACCTATATTCCTACAGTCTGCTGCAGCACAGGGCATTTCTGGAGCACTGGCATTTGCTGCACTGTTTATTACAGTGCACCAGGTGAGGTCGGGGAATATGGTTTAGAACATGTAACCTGGTTGGCATGGAAAGATATCTTTGCATCATCTGTGATGTACTTTTTAACCTAATATTAGAGGAAGCTGAACCCTACATTTCACATTGGGGGTACTATGCCTAATGTAGGGGAAGTGTTTCACATTATATTGGGGTGGGAACATTGGTGGCACTCATCAATTGGGTTTTTTTCTGGGATTAAGGGCAAAGATTTGCTTTGTTTTAAAACAAGATTTTACTCCTTGCCAATTTACATTGGATTTATTGTGAACTGAATGTAAAAAACTGAAAGCCACTTGTTACTTTCATAAGTAGGGTGATACAAGATAAGCATTTTTGATGCCAGGCCAGTTTCACTTCACACACATATATCATGTATCTTTTCGAAAGCAGTGTAAGTTATTTGTGCAAGGGAATGAAGACAAGACAGAGTTTAAAGGTATTGATTGGCACAATTCAATTTCAGTTGCTAGTAATTTGCAAATTTGACTTCACCCATAGCACTTGGAACCAAATCAACTAAGCTTAAGAGATATGCTCGTGAAATTTCATTATTTTCATTGGTTATTTGTAACAAGTTGAAATGTCTTGCCTCCATGGAAAAAAATGGCAGATTGCACTATACTGATAAGGTTCTGATCAAGCTCTACTTTCAACAAATTTCATTTTCTATTAGTTTCACCACAGCTATGAAAATATCAGTGTGTATGCACTCTAGGGTCCTGTTGGACTTTAAAGGTATCCCTTTTCCTTTCCTGTCACACTCTAGATATTGTACTAATAAGTGCACCAGACTTTGGTCACCAAATTCAGGGTAATACCACATTTCAGACTTAATTGTGAATCAGTCAGCAAAAGTAGAACTGCAGTTGAATTTTCATTATGCATCAGTTTACTTTCAATTTGCTTATTTCTGATTGAAAATAATAGACAAATTGTTAAGCTGATTGTGCTAGTTGTGCTAAGACAACAAACTGTGTTGTACTCCAACACAATGAAGGATATCGGAGAAAGGTTCAGTTCTGAGGAAGACTATCTTAGCTAACACAATTTATGTCCTCTTGTCTAGAATATTGATCCACTGAACAAAGGAATGATAAGGACATTGAGCACTTATATTCATTAGAATATAATACTAGTTTATATGTACACATAAGGTTTTCCTTGTTTTTTTATTTTTATTATTGTTTTTTTTTCAAAATATTGGGTGATGATATTATGATTTCTCACAGCTTTTTTGTCAGAAGCATTGCAATATGGAAAATGGAGAATCAATAGATTATGATGCAGTAATGTTAATTAAGTATGTCAACTCTAATCATGATGTATGTTTTTCTCCAGATCTATCTGTATTTGAGATATTACAATGTCCCCAATGAGCAGCGTTGGATTGTGAGAATCCTGTTCATTGTCCCCATCTACTCCTTTGACTCCTGGCTAAGTCTCATGTTCTTCAGCAATGACAGCTATTATGTTTATTTTGACAGTGTGAGGGACTGTTATGAAGGTGAGTAGGATGCTCATTATTATACAATTATGGACTTAAGATGATGTCAACATGTTGTTTTTTAGACTTTGAAAGTGATACTGACTTGGGTACATGGCAGAACAGAACTCAGAAAAGAGATATCAGGTTGAGATCTCTGCTCTGAGTTCTGTAAAACATCATATTCCTATCATCCATTTTTTTTTTGATTATTTTATTGATAAAAAGTTTCCTTTTCTCTGATCAGTCAAAAGTGCAGTAGCGTCTGGTAAATAAAATTATTTTTTATCAGACCTCATATCCATTGATACATCAATAATGAGATAACAACAGTATGATTGATTTATAACCTGAATATTTCAGCTTTAGTTGCTTTCTTGGTGAACATTGACGTTTGGGTTGGAAATCTGCTTGAGCTTTCAGTCAATATGTTGTTTTGCAGACCTCTGCCAAAGTCAATAGTTGTATGTTATCATCATAAAGACACTTTGGAGCATGTTTTTATTCTTTAGTGTTTGGTTTTAAAATAGAATCATTGCAACCAGAGACATGTACAGGCATAATATTGTTAAGATTATGTAGAATGAATCACATAATATTGTTTTCACTAATAAAAAGAGACACAAATGCAATATAAAGGTATGTAATGAAACTAATGATACATAAAAAGCAAGATTTCCTGGCATGCTCATTAACTTGATTGTCACTTCATGAAATGGTCTTTTCTATTTGTAGCATTTGTCATCTACAATTTCCTGAGTCTGTGTTATGAATACCTTGGTGGAGAGGGTGCAATAATGACAGAGATTAGAGGAAAACCAATAAGGTGAGATGTAAAATCTGTTTAGATCAATTATAAATATATGATAATTGATCTTCAACAAGGTTCCCTAACTACCCCATGTAGTTGTGAGCATTTCTGCCATTTCCACACAATTTTTATAGATTTGCTGCCATTTTTCCTCACTCTCAAGCTTTCTCCCACAACACTACTGATATGTTTTGTGTTTCTCCCACATACTTACAGATTTTCCCTCTTAGCTAACGATGAAAAGACTCTGTGACCCATGCATTGTTGCAAAAGGCAATTAAAGCAACCATGTCAATTCCCAAAGTAATTTAAGGTTTCAGTTAGCAGATCATACGTTCAGATTTGTCTGCAAAAACCTCTGGAGGCTGAGCTTTTTCATGTCAAGCAAATTTGAAGTATTGATTAGGAATGAATAGAATGATTTATTAGGTTAGTGAACTTTTTCAAGCTGTCCTGTATCCTGTGTTGCACAAAGATCTGTAATTTACTAGTGCTGTATTTGTACATTGGATTTACCTTACAAGCTTATGCAAATTGTTATGTATTAGGTTTGTCAGACATATGATGTATAATGAATTTGCAAATTTTTATAGAAGAAATTAGATTGCTATATTTACTGCTCCAATGGTGAAAAATACTTTTTGCAGTCATTTGTGTTTAGTAACATAGATGTCATAAACTGCTTCTTTCAAACAAGTGAATTTTTTTTTTTTTTTTTTTTTTTTTTTTTTTTTTTTTTTGGGCAAAATAATGAAAATAAGATGGAATTCCATTATCAGAGATGCATTTGTTGATATGAACTGTGATTGATAAAAGTGATTTGGTTTTTCATTTTTTTTAAATCACTTGGACTTATAATTTTTTGGTTATGAAGACTTGAGGTGGTCTGGTCTTGCTAATTTATTGGGGTCTTTGTTGTTGCAGGGCCAGTTGGTTTTGGTGCACGTGCTGCTTAGCTGGCAAGACGTACACCATCGGATTTTTGAGATTTTGTAAACAGGTGAGTAATATTGCCTGCTTTAAATGAAGAAATGCATTTTTTTGTCTGATATTTAAAACTAATTCAGGGTATTACTGCAGTGCTTTTGTCAGTTAAATGTTTCTGTATATAACATTCTTCAATTTGATTATTTTATAATTATCTTTTATTTAGACAGAGTAATGAATCAATCAGTTTTTTATAAATTGTAGGCTACCCTTCAGTTCTGCATTGTCAAGCCAGTGATGGCTATTATAACCCTCATCCTGCAGCCATTTGACTATTACAAAGACGGCAATTTCTCGTAAGTAATTACCCATTTCCAGTTGGCTGATTTGAATTTGTTACCTCTGGATGGCTTGTTATTTCAAAGCTGATATAGTCTTAAGAAAACAGTGAATCTGAAAAGTATCTTAAATGTAAAGAAGATCTATTTGAGACAGATATCAATATCATCCTACTGATGCATTCCCCTATGTCAGCGTTGTGATATGCCTGGTGGTGATATATGTAATATTCAATAATAATATGTTGAAATAAAGGCTGTAATTGGGGAGAAGACTATTCACATTTTGTAAGATTTGTCAGATGATTGAGCAGAAATACTCTCGGACTGATTAAAAAGATCACAATCACTACTGGTATTTTGAGTTTGAAATCATGAGGTTTGATGGGATTATATATCTCTAGGCTAGCAGAGTACTTGAGCAGCTGTTGAACAGTTGCTGTGCACTTCTTGCCTCAAATATGTTTACTCTGTGTTTTTACTGTACAAACTTTCTGTAGCTCATTCAAATCAGTGTTCCACATGCTTTTCTTAAGTGGGTCTGATGGAATCAAGGTGAAAGACGAGAAGATAATCTGTTGGGACCTAATTCAACATTCGTCTGCCATAAAAAGTTTCTTATATTACCCTTATCTCCCACATTTGTATCATTTTGTTTTATTCCCAACATTTCTGTGCCATTTCATATCACCTAAATCTGTCACATATTACCATTGTGCTTTAAGCTACACACGAATACAGAACCAAACTTTTCTATTTTAGCCCAGAGAGTGGTTATCTGTACATTACCATAGTCTACAATATATCAGTGAGTCTGGCCTTGTATGCCCTGTTCCTGTTCTACCAGGCCACCAAGGAACTGCTTAGCCCATATGATCCAGTGCTGAAGTTCTGTGTTGTCAAGTCAGTCATTTTCTTGTCATTCTGGCAAGGTAAGTGGTATTTTGATTATAGGAAATGAAAAAGTACATGTTGTGGGAATTGATTTTAGATCGAATGTCGAAATGTGATTGTTTCTAAGGCCAACAAGGCAGATTTGAGAAATGTTATATCAAGTGGAGTTTTGAATTTCAATTAGCTTTTGTTGAGGTTTCCTCAATCTGTTTGCTAAGATTACAAGGTGTCTGAGATCTGAAACTCCATGTGAGTTCACATAGAGCCTTAAATGACCAATCAAATTAGACTGTTTAAATCACACTGCTGGCTTAGAAATGTGTTTCCTGGCTACATTTAAACTAAATCATACTAAAGCACAACCAATAGTAATTCTCACAACCTTATGTGAATACTGAAGCATCATCTTATGATAATGAATGTATGTAAAAATAGCAAATCACTATTAAAACTTTTGAAATCTCTTCCCCTTAAATGCATTCGAACATCTGTTACATTCATTTTCTCTCTTACAGGAGTGGTCCTTGCCATCTTAGAGAAGGCAGGTGCTATAAGCCCCATTTATTCAGACAACGGAGTCCAAGTAGCAGGCCAAGGAACAGTGGCAGCTGGATACCAGAACTTTTTTATCTGTATCGAAATGTTTGTGGCTGCCATTGCACTGAGATTTGCATTCCCACACAGCATTTACATGGACCAGCCGGCGACAGGCCACGGGCGCACGGTGTCCCTTCAGAGTATTTCCAGCAACCTGAAAGAAACCATGAACCCCAAGGATATCATGCAGGACGCAGTGCACAACTTCCACCCGCAGTACCAGCAGTACACTCAGCATGATACCAAGATGTCCAAGGAAGAGGAAAGGATCGAGGCTGAAAGGGACAGGAGATACCAACAAAATGGTGAAATTCAACGGCATCAGCAATTGCAGCAGCAGCAGCAACAGCAACATCATCGCCCACAAGGTACACCTGCAAAAATGAGGTACAATGAAAAGACTACACTTCTGAGTTCTGATGACGAGTTTCAGTAAAACTTACATGTCTTACATTGAGGAGGAAATCTCAATTTAGGCACTGACTTAGAAAAACCAAAATCAAGCTTACTATAAAGAATCTGCTAGATAACAAGTTGATTGATAAGGTTTTCATAGGAAAATTGAATAGAAATATCCTCGTCTTGATTGAATAGACCATATTATTCACGGGCAATTTTGTTTAAGTTGATAGTTTATCTGTAATTTCTTATGGTAGTTTCTTTTCTGAAGATAGGATTAAATTACTTAAACTTTGCAAGGTACTGCATCTACAGATAACCAATTGCTGTTGGTATTAATACTTTTTTATTTAGTCAGAATAGTACTTTGGAGCTGCAATATTCAGAGAATATTGTGAATGCAAGTGTATCAGTGCATCAATCTGTCAATTTATAGTACCAGCATAGACGTCCAATCCCAAGGACTAAGCCCAAGCAAAATGTGAGGCCCTTGGTTCAAGGACTTATTCCTATCTATCCACTATGCTTGATTGGTTTAACTGGACTCCTGTGTCTTATTTTATACTAAAGCATCGTACAATCTAGTCTCCTTGATAGATATTGTAATGGACATAAGGTTTTCACTGAGGAACACATGGTAATGTGTTTGTACATTTAACTGTAGCACTTCTATATATAAGCATTATCCTTGTAACTTAATCAGTCAAGAAAATGAGTTTCTTGTCTGTGTCTGTTTACTTTGGTGAGGATGGAAAGATTTGAACACCAGCATGATTGCAGTATTTTATAAAGACGAGATATTATATTTGATTGGGTTCTTGAAGGTACACTTCTTAGGCGATGTGAAACCTGAAATGGCAAACTGTTTAATAGCACAGTGTTGTGACCTTTAGAGAGTTCAGTGTGATTGATAGATTGTTTCCTTTAGAAAAGACAGAATTAATAAGAGAACTTTCTATAATCTGATTTTAGCTGTTTCTAACAGTATATATCAAATCAGTTTGTAAAAAAAAACCTGATGTGATAATATTTATTTGCTGTAATATTTTGGATGTTGTCATTGTTATTTGCTTTGTTTCAACATGGTGCCATTTATTGTAAGAAAAGATTATTTATTGATATGACACATAACAGTTTCATACTTTTTTTTTTTTTTTGAAAAAAAAAACAGTATTTCCCTTTGATTCATCAAAAAATGTAAGATATTCTAACATTTCAGAGACTTTTTGACACACATCAGAGACTTTGACACATACGTATAAAGATTTAGCTTCAAAGGAACTGGCATACTATTCAATGTATATTTAGAATAAATTGCACAAACATTTTTCCTCCTCACTATGGTACCTTGTGGAGTTTCTTCTACAATGGACATGTGGTTTAGTATATATTGTCCATAAATAATTGATTTCTAGTTTTATTAGAGTTTATTCCAAATAGGAAGTGTAGATAACAGTGGAAATAATGATTTGATGTGTAAGATGTCTCCTGTCTCAGCTGCACAATCTTCCAGTGGAGTGTACTGTACTTGAGGTAGATAGTATGGAACATGGCGTGAACACTTCATTGTAAAATAAATAAATATATATATATATACTAGCAAGCATTACAAGTATATGTATACATTATTGTAAGATATATCAACAGAATGGAAATACATGTGTCGTATGACAGTAAGATTTTTTCTTGTTTTTTCCCCAATGTAATTTTTGAATGCTGTGTGTGTGCGTGTGTGTGTGTGTGTGTCAATATTCTTACAAAGTAGCAAGTTGCTCCATGGTATGAAAGATACATGGGCTTAGATAAAAATCTTAAAAGCTTTTTATTACAGCTTTGATGTTTTCAAAAATCTATGCCAAAGCAAATCCCATGTCACAGTATCTGACTGTGGTTATCAGGAGTAATTAATGTAGACAGCTGCCCTCAGTATTGTAATATGTGATAATTTCCCTAGAAATTTTGGTTATCACAACTTCACACAATTACCTTTCAAATGATAAAAGGAATGTCATACGTTAGCCATAATCTTCATTATGTGGTTATCATAAAATGGCCTGCTCGGGATGTTGATGTTGGGTAGAGGAGCATGTTCCATGTTGTAAGATACAAGTTGTGATATTGATTATGGGGCTTCATTTTCATGTGAGGGTATCAAGTGAATACCTTCAATAAAAATTCCAATACGCAAAATATTACACCAGTTTAATCCCAGCCTCATTGGTTTTAATGAGTTTGGATATTGATCTGAATATATGAGTCTTATTCCATACATTTATTACATTGAGAGGGGGTTTGTTGGCAAATTGGTGTAGGAAGAAGCGGGTTCTGAAGCAAATTGCGGGTAGATCATCTTCCCTATATAGAACCTTCACTTAAAAAGAGATTTCTTGGTCATTTATAGATGACTTCAAAGGGTACAAAGAAGTTCTCAAAGGTCAGAGCTATTCAACTTGCGTTTGGTCTGACTTTTTTGAAAAAGGCATCGTTTTTTTTTTTTTTTTTTTTTCTATCAGCGACAAAGATGAATGAGTTTTTACTCTAATTTTTGAATAACGATGACTTCTGTTGCACTGACGATTGAGATCTAGGGAAGAGTTGGGACATATTTTCGTCCGAGGGGGAAATATGATTTCCAAATTCATTAATAAGTGTTCATAATTGCTGAATAATCGTTCAAGGCTTAGAGCGAGCACTGCCTTGCACCACTGCTGTAGTAAATATGACTGCTAATTTTGCACCCCCTCCCTCTTTGGATATGGAAAGAAAAGAACACAACCTTAGGTAGGCCAGGTGCATTCACACAGTTTAGTCGTACACTGCGCTTTTTACCTATCATTGTAACATTGTGGATTGGCATGGCTTCAACACCAAGTCTGATTTTTAACTGTGAGACAAATTTTGTTTTCCCACTGTAAGGCCATTTATTCCCGACTACTGTTACTTTATTTTCACAACCCTATCTGGTCGGGTTGTTGGAGTGTGCGTACAATGGCGTTCATGATTACCACCGAGGCCAATTAAATAAAGGACCGGTCTTAACTTTTAAACCGAAAATTTCCTCCTCTTTGAGACAAAATAAACCGGGAGTAATCCAATTAAATGAATACTGCAAATGTTTTATAACAAGACAGACATGTTTTATGTCTCTGATTATAATAGACCAAGCCGTCACATTCATATGGAATAAAAATAACAAAGTACATGTGATATTTGTCTGTAGCTGTAGGGTGCAAATATCAGCATGCCAACGGAGGAAAAAGATACTTAAAAACTATAATCAAATAATGCATTAAGTACAATGACGTTCATTAAAAATACTTTTAAAAATAAAATCTGATACCGAGAAGGCTTAAATATCCTTGTGATGACGTGTCGGTGATGGGTGCAGCATACTCCCTCCATTGTAAGGCTAACAATAATTGTACTTAACAAGTGCCATCATTTGTTCATCGTTTCTACAGTTCACCAGTGCAAGGGGGTAAAGGACCATGGTGACTAATTTGTATAACTATCAGCATTTCAGTGACAAATTCTGGAGTCTGAATTGGGAAATATTACAAGTTTCACTCGACATACCTATGACTGTGGGGGATTTTCAAACGCGTTGGGAGAACCTCTAGCAATTCATTTTGGCGGGGAAATCACATGGAGAGATTCTAAAAGCAGGTGCACGATCTATCATCCACAGATTAGGTCGTAAACTACATCACGGTGACGTAACAAACATCGTAATTTTCAAGCTAACTAGAGACTGTTACACCAAGACTTTAATGGTGTAGCATATGAAGTTTTTTTACTTGTTTTTTTTCTTTTAACAGTTCGCTGAAGTAACAATTTTACCTTCACTATCTATGCCCAGCTAAGTCACTGAGTGCGAGTGATACAGATGTTACTGACAGATAAGGTAGACGTTCGATTTCTCAACATCTCTCTTCAAAAGAAAATGATTCAATTAACATCTTTCCAAATATTTTTTTCTGTATTGTTTCATGGAAAAAACGCAGTGCAAATAGGATTACGAATGTTTTGATTAGTTGTGGAGAAACAAACTTAATTTACGAGATATTAAAGAATCCATGATACAAGAGACACGCTTCAAAATATTACAGGGTGTAACACAAAATAAGACCACTCAAGAGAATAAAAACATATCATAAATAAAAATCACGTAAAATTAAGGCACTTGTCATTTCTGAAGACTGAATATTTTTTCCTTAGATTCCGTGCAGCTAAGACTTGAAAAATATTTTAAGGGAAGACCTAAGGGATAGTGCCCTTCTCTTTCCGGCAATGAGAAAGATTCACGTAAAGAAAAAGAATCTGATGCAGAGTGATTGAAGATCATAAATGCAGTAAAACAGCAAGCATTTGGGGGAACACCAAATAGTCTGCTGTGCTGAAAAGAGTAAAATTAAACCTTGCTATTTACGTGAATTCTCTCCACGTGCTTGATAGATGTTTGTAAGATTTCATCGACATTGCGCCCTGCGTGATCCTATTACTACAGCCATCTTCAATCATGGATAACGACTAATTACATTATTGGTGATAATATCAATGCAAAACGACAGAGAGTTTTTTTCTCTCACCAAACAACGTAGGCTAAATATATTTGTTTTCGCTTCACTGAGAAATGTACAGACCTCAGCCACTGATCATACACATAAAGTAATGGACTAAAACTTGATCATTTTGCCCTTCGTTTGCCACAAGTATCCGTGCACGTGTCACGGCAATAGTTTAAATGTCAAGATGAATAAATTCATTTTATTCATTCTACCCCGCACCCCCCCCCCCCCCCCCCCACTTCTCCAGTTGTGTCTTCTTGTAGGGCCCACCAAACACTAGCTTTGTGCAACCGTTACAGTTAATGGTGCCGTTTTAAAAACCAATAATTCAATGGCTTAGTACTGCTAGTAAACTGCTATTATGATTGTTGAATTGACTTGTTTATACCTGCACCCACTGTCTTTTCTCCGTCGTTAATTTTTTCAAGAAAAAACATATCTATTAAATTGAACTTCATATTGATATTTGTAAATCTATTGATTTCGGTTCTTCGACATTTTATATCAGATGATTTAAACAATGCTCACAAAATAAAAAAAAATTATAGGAACGCCACTACATCTAGCATTTACATTGCTTTTATGTTTTCCAATAAGATTGTTTTAAAGGCAAATCTATTCAAAGCATTTATTTTTAATTTAGCACATCCGTTCTGCAACCAGTGCTAGAAAATGCCTAATATACTTCCCATTTGCTATTTCTGTTACATTGTCGTCTTAATGTTTCCGTAAATGAAAGCACAATTACGGTGTTATACAACTCGTGCAGAGAGAACAGAGAGAACTTGCATGTCATTCAGCCCGTAGACAACTGGGGTAATTAAATCGAAGACTAGTGGAAATTCGAACTATTTATAGCAAGTTATGTTTTAAGGATATTATCAAACTTCGCCCAAAACTCCTTATTCACTTATATACATTCTTTTGGGTAATAGATATATGTTCAGTGTTCAGTTACTAATTCAATTAACATTTACATATCTGCACGTCCACGGTACTAGGAAACAACATTGAGACATGGGGTACATGGCGCCGATCTTGTGAACACGTTTTCCGCTTAGAATATGCATCGCATTTTGCCTAATATTCATAAAGTTTGGAAAATGTAACATAAAACACAAAAAAAATATCAGGGAAGAGTACAATTAACTTCACTGAGTTGGGAAAGCTCGCTGAATCAGCAGTTAAACAGCGATGACATGAAGTCGTTTTTTTGTGAGTTACACGCCAAAAAGTGGGTACCGGATATAGCTAATGTAATCAGTCTCATTTAATATCCGTGTGATCATGTCATTACGTCATCAGTGGAAATCTCCACTCTTTACGCTAAGTCCCTGGTCCGAATCTGAATGGGAAACGAAACTACACGCTAGCTGTGGTTTCGTTGTCGTGCGATTATGGAGGAAACGAAACAGGATTGGGTTATAACATCTGTGAATACACGCTCAGATGACAGAATTTCCTTACACATTGTTGTTTTATGAAAAGCTGACTGTATTCCAGATATTTAAATCCCGAAATTGAACGGTTTGTATAGTTCACGTGTATGGGAGATTTGTACTGAAGTTGAAAACGGACACGATAATAACGCACAAGAACCTGTTTTGTTCACCCATCAAAATTTGCGACGAAGAGCAATTTTTGTTTTCCCTAGTGTGTGTGCTGTAAATGATCCCTGATATGACAAAAAATGACAAAACTTTTCTGAGAGTTTTCTTTTCCACAATGTCTGTGTCACAGATTTAAGCGCTGTTTTAGTGACATTTTCGGCTAATAATTAAAAGTTTAAAATACACAGCAAAATTTGGAAACACAAAATTGTTTGTGATAATAAGACAAATCCATCCCCTTTCACATAATAGCACCCCACTGTAATCCAACACAGGAATATTTTGAAAGACTTTCAAACATTATAACCTATTCATGTTACCCAGTAGCATGGACGTGCATATATATATATATATATATATATATATATATATATATATACAGTATGTCATATACAGTATGTCATCTTACGGGTGACGTCATAATTGCGATTTGGGGGTAAAAACTGAAAAATCGGTTTCAAATTTCTCTTTTAACTGAGCACCCACGATCGCCGCCTCAACGACGATTCAATGATCCAGCGATTTCTCTTAAAAGTCTTAGTTCATATTTTATCGTTGATAAAGCAAAATAATGCCTTTGTTTAATGAAAATCTGTAATTAGGGGCTCGCAACTCCATAACATAAACATTTAAACCAAAATGTCGGCACGGAATTGTAGCCCATACACTCATGGTTAACTCTTGACTGATTTTAGCGACAACGCTATCACTCCGCTCGGGTTATTTAAAGTGTCTGCTATAATGCAATGGGCATTTACCAATTCGTTGCGTAATTTATCTGTATCAACGCAAATAGTCCAAAGGCTTGCTGTGGTTCGCCCTCCTGATTCAACGTGGTATTAGAAGAAAGAGCAAAACGAGATACATGTATAACTTTACTTTAAATAATTCCGATAGACAGAGAGATCGTTCTCTGAACACAATGATATCGCTGAAGTCCAATATGTAGCAGGAAGTTCCGGTAGGCCTACTATGCCGAAGGCAAAGAGTGGTAAATAATTCCGAGTTGAAGCCTAAATTTGATATGAGTGTAATATTGAAACTAACCAGCTTTTACAAGGCATTCAGGAATGTGAAGTACATTAGTTGAAATCACGCATGGATTCAGTGATTGGCCAGTTACGGTCCATTCCGTTCTAAAAGCCGCTTGTACCTGTCACATTGTTTCCTCCCTCTTGGGACTTCAAAGATGGCAGGTGCAGTGCATTTCTTGATTAAACTAGCAGTAAGGTGCAACGAAATTTAGACGGATTGTTGGCTTGAAATGCAAAACATTGATGTACAGGCAGTGGTAATTATCAATCCATCATACATGCTACTGGCAAGAAAAACTAAGCGATCTTTTATCACTTGTACAGGCTTATATAGGCTAAAAGCCAAGTTTCTAGCGTTGGTTTAATAATCTTAATAAGCTGCCTTAAATTCCCTTTGAATGTGCATTGCAGCGTCGTTAGCACAATTGTGCGTTCATCAAATGAATTTATTTAAGTACGTTGTGATGGTCCTTTCAAGATTTCATTCGATAGATCGTTGCCATCTAAACATCTTTTTTTAATAAGGTGTGAACTTTGATCTCTGACAGAGGTTAAAAGGCCAGTTACGGCGACCATGAATGCTTTTCGTTCAGTGGTAGGGCAGAACAGGCAAGCGAGGCTGCTGCAACCAGAACTTTGTAGCTGTTAGTGAATTGAACTCGCCCCGATATTCCGCGATGCTTGTTTCACGGGAAATTTCAATCTGTCAGAGTGACGTACATAACTATTCGTCACTCACGCCAGTCCAAGAGCAATAGCGACGCCTTCTCATACGTCTCGGAATCCGTCACCATTTTACGCATTTTTGTCATACTGTGTGGGAAGGAGCTTCAGTATAGCCTTCACTTCAGAATAATTCTAGGACTCTTGGACTATCATTTTTTTTCATTTATTGGAAGCATTCTAAAGCATTTTACCTTTAAAAAGAAATTACTGATAACGCAGAACAGATAGAAAGAATGATGCTGGCAACGCGACTCAATGAGACAGTGCAAAATCTATCATGTGTTGATACTATTTATTTCGTACAGAACGGGTCTATCACTTTTTCTCAAGCTATGGAATTAACAAACATAGAAAAATGTATCAATCATTTTGGCGACCACCCAATGTGGCTGCAAATAGCCGTGGTGGTATCATGTCTCATAATGGTTACGGTGGCATTCCTTGGAAACACGGTTGTTATATGGTTGATTTTGACATATCGTATCATGAGGACAGTCACCAACTACTTCTTGCTCAATCTTGCAGTGGCTGATGCTATGGCAACTGTATTTAACACCATGTTTAATTCTATCTATTTTTTCTACGGGAATCATTGGAGGTTTGGCAATGGATATTGTACCTTTACACTGTTCGTCGCCCACTGTACCGTGTCCGTGCATGTGTTAACCTTTGTGGCTATTGCCGTCGACAGGTAAGCGTAGCTTTTAGTTTAGTTAATGTGTATTCATCTTTAAATTTTATTTTTTTTGCATATATTTTATTTTTTTCGTTGGCCCATCTTTCCTGCTTTCTTTTTCGTTGGTGGTTACTTGCTTTAAAAACTATTAGTTCAGTTTCCTCATGTCTAACGTAACGAACAAGTCCACATGCTTCATATTGATCTTTAGAGACCCATCGCCAATTACAGCGGATGATACATTCCCATACATGAAAACAAATAATCTCATTAGCGGTGGCCGTATGTCAGTAACGAACACGAGCATCGCAGAACGCGGTTCTAAATGCGTTTAATTTCCGTACCTGAATGGATAAATTTCTCTCTTCTTAAGAGGGTGATTTGCACGCTAACATGTGCAGTCAAGTTTTTAATATGTCAGTGCACTAAGACCTTAAACATTTCGGACAATGCACATACCCTATTTCCAACTACCATTGGATCCCTGCATTGGTCCAGATACAAGATAAAAGATAATGCGGTTTTTTGTTCTTGTCTATACCTGGAAGTTTCATTCCAGCTGAAGGGTAATCATGCCCATATCACCCCCCACTGGCTTTGACAGTCTTGAAAGCGAGAAAAGGATAAGTAGACGATTTTGCCCTTTTTAAACAAGTGGGGCTAAGGATGTATGTCTACTTCATGTAGAAACACTTCACACATAGCAATGGGGGAGGGGGCTAGGTTACAAAAATGATTTAATACAATACTTACTGTCAATGGATGATGCCGGTTTTCACAACTTGGCTGCATTATAATGATACGAAAATTCTAAGCAAATCTCAACACACACACACACACACACACACACACACAAAAAAAAAAAAAAAAAATTGGTTGTTGTGGAATGAAGAGGCACGTTACGGATGGCATAAGCTTTGAACATTGTGGTAAGTAATCTGAGTACTGATTATGTATAGACTGTGTTTGTTCACAATCAGACACCTGTACACACACGCGATTATTCACTTACACCTAGGAACCAACAGATTAACTTTGTCTGATTGACCTTAGTTTGAACTTAAGACAAGAGAGACTACATGTATTTAAGCGTCAGGTATAGCTAGTTTTGTGATTGATAGAAATTGTATACCTTTAAAGGTAAGAAGTCTAATTTAAAGATTGAGTTTGGATAAAACAAAACATTGTATTAGTAAAATTCGTGATTTTATTATTATTATTATTATTATTATTATTATTTTTATTAAGGTAGATCATTTTTATCAGGCAAAGAGGGTGAACAGTGACTATATATTTTGTTTGGACAAAGGAAAAAAGTTCAAAACTTGCGGAAGTGTGCTAAGAAAAATTTTGGTGATTGGAAAAGTTGACATTGGACAATAAAAAACGTTTACTTCTTGTGGGGTTTTCAAAAGCATACACTCAAAAAGGATGTCCCACCTTTATTTCCATGTGTTTTTATTTTCAAATGATCACCTCACGGGTGAAATTGTTATTAACAGTGATTTTTATTCCAGATGCCATATCTAACATGGCTTATAGTACAAAAATAACGGTGAAGATATCAATATATTATACCACTTATTTCAAGTTAAAACATGTATCCACTTAAATTCAATGTTTCTCTTATATTTCCATAGAGGTAAAAAGATGTCCATCAAAGTGAAAAGACACCACCAAATGTCACCAAATTTACACACAATTAGCATTAGAATGTGTCCGTCAAAGGTCACGTATTTAATAGCTAGCGAGTGTGTCTATCGCGTACTGCAATTATCTCCTGTAGGCGAAGCAACATGGTAACGATTCTGTGTCAATTATAATAATCTGGAGTGGGATTTAGCATCAATTGTCACAATCTGCACGTTGAAACAGGTCAAAGTCAAACCAACGCCAGTTGAAAAAAGAAAATGACAAAATTGCCAAACCGGAGTTAAATGGGATGGAGAGTACTTTATAATTACTTGCTCATTGTACATGGCACACAGAGAGGAACTCTTCCAAGTGGCACAAAATGGAACCTCGCTTTACATATCTAAACAACAACGACAAATCCACAGTCCTTATGAACAACTCAAACGAGACAGTGATAATATCTTTGGCTAAATAACTAAACCTCTCTTTTGAGAAAGTAAACTGTGCTTCATCTTCCACTCAGTAGCGTTCGTTGATAATTGCACTCACTGTTAAGGTTTATTCCAATATACTAGAAAGTAATTGTTTAGATATGTAGAACTGGTAGTCAAGAACGTAGTGGTATTATTATATATCCCTGCACATTTTCACCATCTCAGTGTAGTGTAAATAATATGAATAAAGATTACATTGCTTGATATGATAATGTTCTTTCTCGATGCATGCTTAGAGATTTCACAAATATATTTCTGATGAAGATAAGACAACTCTCAAATTTCAAGCGACACGATGGAAACTAATGTCGCCTTGGGATAACAGTAGGAGTATTTATTCATAATACCAGCCGTAGAGGCATTTTCCGTCAAGAGGTCATTGTGAGATTATCTGCGAAGGCCCACTGTTTTTTCTGTTTAGATTGGTTTTAAGTATGAAAAAGACAAGATCAGGATCAAAATAAGGCAGGTTTTGTGATGCACTTAATGCACTGGAGTATATATTTGCGACAGATGTCAAATTATTCTGTCGAATTTGAAAATTGATCGAGAAAACGCCTAGGTCAATTTGCCTTGAATGCCCGTACGGTCCCCATATACTGCTCGTATTACCTTTTTTTGTGCGGCGTCCGTGTGGAGACAGGCAATGACCGTACGAAATCGTACGGATTCATAGTCTCCAGTAGCCTCTACGAATTTGTTAAGTTGAAACTTTTGAACAATTTCTAAAATTCTAAGTCCTTACGTCGTAGAAATATCGTTGATTGCATTGCGCAGTTCCCGCACGGGCATTGTTGGTGGAGTTGCCGTGTTTGTGATGGTTCAACCTATGGTTGGTCTTTTTTCCTCCCCCTTGTTGGTTTTAGGAAGCATAATAATTGCAAAGATTTTTGAAACTTAAACCTAGATAACGTTACATTTGCCATACGATGTCCGGTAGTTGGTTATATATTGCCCGTAGTCCTAGTTCGTGCGGACTCTAAGCGGAGGCAGACATTGATAGTGCGACATCGTACGAAATCGTACGGATTCACGGCTTCCGTATCCTCTACGATTTTGTATAGCTAAAACTTTTGACAAAGTTTTAAAAATCGTAAGCCCGTAGCAATATCGTAGATGACATTGGCAAGACCCGCACGGGCATTGTTCGGTGGACTTGCGGTGATCGTTATGATAATGGTGTAACCTGTTGTTGTTTTATTTCCCTTTAACCTTTGTTAGTTTTAGGAGGCAAAACAATAGCGAAGATGTTGAAAAATTTTTTTGTAATGCATGCATGGGTTTGAATTTGTGTGTTAGCTCATTTTGATCATTTTGGCGCTAAAATCGTATCGATTCTCGAGGAAGCCGCACGGAAGGCGTAGGCCTACGGCAACTATACTGAAACTAAAAGGGCTCCCATAATCACCTTTCAACCGACAAACCGATTTTTAGTCTTTAAAGTGTCCTTCGATATCGTTTCAACCTATTTCCGAACTGCAGGAGCCTAGCAATTAAACCTCGAAGCAGAGATTTAATCCCTTTAAAGGCGCGTGTGAAGTCGGGGAGACCATCAGGAATCAGCGGCATCACTTTTGAACTGTGGTCGGCCATATTAAGTCGGCGGATCAGTAAGTACTCGGATCATCCATTCTGAATAGGGCCAATGACATTGCATACGTAGCTGAGTTCATGGCGATTACTTTAAAACCGGTTTTGTTACTCTAATTCATTCTCAGTTGGCTCTACAAGGCCAAAAGTGTCAAACTGCTCCAACTAGCCCCCGTCTCCCCTATAGACAGTCTCATCAAATAGTATTTCTTTTTTATTCTTAAGTTAGAATAATGCTGACATTCATAATAAAAATCATAATTATCCTCAACTCCAGTGCTACAGTAACATATTTTCTCATTATTTTCTCTCACCCATGGCGTTCACGCCGGACAGGCCCTGTGACATTAACCTATTCAAAGTCAGATAAGCACTGGAATAAAAACATGAACTGTACAAAAACGGTCAAGGTCACAAGAGGTTGCGTCAAATTGAGTGCCTCTTTTGGCTGGTGATACGGTCATCTTACCGCATTGACAGGAATTAGGCCCAGCCTAAGCGTTCATATCACAGTATAAGGCATAGTTTAATACTTAAAGGGGACATTCAGAATAGAAGATCCAAGTATCAATTGGTCCAAGGCTCAAATATGGCGGACCCTGCACGAAAGGAAGACCGCTTAATCCTGTAATGGTCTCTCTGCCTCTCACACGCCTCCCCAGGCGTCGTCCCTGAAGGGGCACAGTAATTAAATCTCGGCTCCATTCGACCAAACGCGTGGGGAGGCGTGTGGGAGGCGGAGAGACCATTATAGGATTAAGCCGTCTTCCTTTCATGTAGGGTCCGCCATATTTAAGCCTTGGACCAGTTGATACTCGGAGTGCATCAATTCTTTTTACGCCAGCTAGCGTCTAGAGCAACCAAAAAAATCTTCCACTGCTCTTTGTCACGGGATAGTTTTTGGATAGTTTCCCAGCTCTTTCCCAGTTGTTTCAACTCTGCCTCAACTGCCCTCCTTTTTTGTCTTTGGTCTGCCATTTTTTCTGCGTCTCTATGATGTCCAGTGCATAGCTACTTTTGTGTTGGAACTTATGTCACTGGTGATGCCAAATGGTTCTTCGTCAACACCGTGGCGTACAGGGATATTCTACAAAAGCATCTGATTCCAATGACATGTGCAATATTCCAGGACAACTTTCGCTTAAAGCATGACAACCCTCCCCCCCCCCACCCCCACCCCTCATACTTCCCGCTTGGTAAGGTATTTTAAAAACCAAAAAATAATTCTGCTCATGGGCCACGCGGCGATACCCTAGGTTCTTGATTTCAGTTTTGCCAGCTCGATCGATTTCATGTATATCAGCAAAACTGATAAAGCTGGTAAAGCTATTCCATGAAAAGTTATGAATAGTTAGCAAGCTAGCTTTCCAGTGCCCTGACACTCAGGGCACTCGGCGAAAGCCCTATATGTACTTCTATGGGACACACTGGGGACAGAAGTATACAGGAGAAACACGCCCAACAAATATACCACAGGAGAGACAAGCTTTGATAGTTGGCACTGGTGAACACCATGCCCCCCCGCGTAGTGGGCCTTTATGGCACAATTGGGGGACACACTTGCTGCTGCTATACATAACTGTATACTAGTCTTACCAAAGAAATCTTTGTGAAATTTTGAAATCGATTGTAAATTTCCATGGAGAATTATAAGCGTTTTTGTTTTAAAAAAGCTTATATTGAAAAACCCATTAAATCCACAGGAAGTGTGCAATAAAATCGTGTTTGTTCTTTCAAGATTTTGGTTGTCTAGCGATTAAACATTTTGTACCGTTATGATAAAACTGTGCAGTAGGAAAAATTTGGTGTTTGTGACAAGATTAAACAATGAATATATGAGGCGTGACAACCATTTTGAGAATTGTGTATATTATCTGTAAAGATGAATCTTTGAATTAATAAGAAATCCAATATATGATATTACAAGTTATATCTAATCAAAACACATTGTAGGGTTCGATTTTATGTTCACAGATCGAGAAGAAGTGAGCAACAAGAGTCTTGGATTTTCAAACAGCTTTATTCCCACTGCCTAAGTTCCCTCTCATCTACCCACCACCTGTCCTATCTATATCTCGCTCTACTTTCATGTCTAATTGCAATATAACCTTATAATATTACTTTGAGATTTTATCTTTCTAGTCTAAGCGCGCGACATCCAAGTATAGGGGGCGTGGGACATGCTAAGGGGCGAGTCTAGGCGCGCGACCTTGGGAAAATGAACAGTTTTTCCTAAAACTTATACAAATGAAACATTGATAACTTTCCCTGCTGCACCTTTTTAAAAACATTCCTTTGCTAATCATTTCAATAAATCTAAATATTTTCCCTTTAAATATTTATACAATAATCTTTCAAATATATTATCATCAGAAATAACACAAGCCATACAAACAAACTGGCAGCTCACCTGTAAACTTGACCAAGTAACGTGCTCATTATGCTTCTAACAATGCAAAGACCCAATTGGGATCTGGCCTAGTCCAATTATTAACTGGACTAGACTGGGATCTGGCCTGTGACATATATTTTCTGTATCTGGGGTTTTATGCATCAAGACAACCAAATTTCGAAATTGTGACTTATAAATTAATCATAGAAGAAAAAGGGACGTTTTTGAAAAATTTATTGTCATGTCCGATAGACATATTGTTCAAGATATACACTACAAAAGGAGGGTCTAAAACACAAATAATAATTACGGAAGACGTATGAAATTGTATTTTCTTTCAAGTGCTGTCATCAACTTTTACCAACTGGGCACGTGGGCATTCATTTTTTGTATAAATTTGACAGTGATGATGTTTGGTGTGTTGCATGTGTAGTCGAGTTATTGTGCTTTGACATATATACACATGCATACACAGAGAGATGGAGAGGGAGGTTGTTACACTTCTACTATCTGGCTTGAAACCTTAGGCCGCATTCAGAACAGCGGACTTACTAGTCCGCGGGTCAAATATGGCGACCCACTAAAAAGCTTGCTGTCTAATCCGCTAATAGACACTGAATAGATTCCCCGTGGGGAAGTATTCAAGTGGACCGGCCATATTTGACCCTCGGACTGTTTAGTTCACTGTTCTGAATGCAGCCTTACAGTTCATTCAACCCTAGTCCTCTCTTAGTCGTGCTAAGTGGAACAGATGAAAATTTATATCCACTGAGCTACCGTATAAGGCACGCAATTTGATCTTTACGCATAGATCTGTAGATGAAAGAGACCGGAACTCGGTCGAATGGCTGGCGTTGAGTCCGGTGAAGAAAGCGGATATAATTTAATTAGAAAAATTATAACCAAATCCGTGGCTTAGATGAGGTGTGGCAACCATTTTGAGCAACAATGAATACATGTTTTAGCTGTAAAAATGAATCTTTGAATTAATAAGAAATCCAATTTACAATATGAAAGGTTTTATCTAAACACATTTTATATGATATGTTTTATTCTATAACATTGCTTCTTACCGCAAAAAGTTCCTCGACATACAATCTTCAAATGATTCGTTTATAATTGGATCTTTTATGTATATTTGGTGTATCTTCAGTTTTATGCACCAAGTCAATCCAAATTCCGAAATTGTGATTTAAAAAAATTATTACTGGAGAAAAGGGGACGTTTTTTAAACTTTATTTCCATTCCCGATGGACATATTGTTCAAGATGTGGATACACTACGACAGAGTGGTCTTAAAATACTCCACACACTTGATACTTCAATATCAAGTAATAATTAAGTAAGACGAATGAAACTGTAATTTTCCTGCAAGTAGTGTCATCAACTCAGATCAACTGGGCCCGTGGACATTTCTTCTTGTGTATAACATTGGCGGCAATGATGTGTTGTGTGCTGCTAGTGAAGTCGAGTTTTTGCGCTTTGACATATTCACATGATCACAATAAGAGAGAGAAAGAGGGAGATTGTTGCACTTTTACTTACAGGTTAACTTAAAAGTTCACCGCGCCCTTTAGTCCTCTCTAAGTCGTGTTTAGTGGAACAGATGAAGATTTATGTCCACTGAACTACAAGGCACGCAATCTGATCCTTAAGCATAGACCTGTAGATGAAAGAGACGGAACTCGGTCGAAAGGAAGACGAGTCCAGTGAAGAGGATATAATTGAATTAGAACAATTAGTTATGATTTAATCACTATGGACGTTAAATATCAAAGGATAATCGAAAGTTAATGCTTGTCATTTCCTTTAAGGATGGCGCTATGGTGGTTATACTTTATATTTGTTGCTGAGTTTGACAGGTTATTGGAAAAACTTCACTCCCAAGGGTGTATTTTTGATTAAAACGCGTTGAGAGGCACTGGATTCAGTTATTACTTAGACATCAGAATTACCTCAAGTTTTACGAACTTTGATATAATGGCACATTCTCTCTGTAACTTATCCAAGGGGGACTTCAACACTGCAGGCTTCAACACGACCTGGATGTAAGATGTTACTTCTTCCTTTTTATGTGACCTATACTTTTTTGAAGATAAAAATATAAATTTATCATCATTTTACTTTACATTTAGACAACACTTAAGGAACTTCTTTCCATCATTTCATGTCTTTTTAAGCGATTTAATCGACCAGTTTTACCACAGACAGTATCATTTGCTGTCGTCAATCAAAAGAAAGTGCAATGTAAGCATCGATTACAATTCTGAAACATGATGATTTGATTTTTATATTTTTTTACCTGAGACTTAAGGAAGCAGCAACACTGGTACTGGCTTCATTTCGAGAGTCCAATTGAAGCATGCTACCCTTGTCCATCACCATAGTCAATTTTGTTTGCCTACAGATAGCCAGATACCCACAGTCGTTAAATCTTAACCTTTTCTATCAGTTATTTACTTTGAATCATCCGCATGTGGACTGCTTTGGTATATAAGAACTGAACTTTATGACTTTCTCCTTATTCCCGGTGATATGTTGTAAAATGATGAAAAAGCCAAGTTTCTCATTTTCCAAATGGAAGTGTAGTTTATTGAAGTCCTATAGATTTTTGCAGAAGATGATTCGCCTACTGCGGTTGCTGGGAGACCTAGGGGGCGTCTAGTCGTAAGTCTGTGCGTGTTTTGTTGTGGCAACTCGCCCCCTTTAAATTTCCAAAAGACACGTCAAACACTCTAAGCATCCTTTGGTCCAAAATTGCCTTAAAAGCCATCAGAATCATGAAAGGCTCATCTTAGATATTTTCTCTTTGTATAACCAACCGCTTATTACCTCAAATATCCATCTTATAATAAGCACTACACTTATTTCTCATTTTTACTGTATATTTTCCATGCAACCAGTTTCAGTCAAGTACATCCTATATCAGTAGCAGATTACTTAAATAACAATTACTTAAACTTAATAATAATAATTATAATAAATAAATAAATAAATAAACACATAAATAATATCAATAAAATAACATTTTCGTCCTTCTAAGGTTATGTTCTCAACAACTACATAAATAAAATTAAATAGCGGTGGATCACCGAATATTATACTGTATATGTATGTAACATTATACAATGTAGCTCCAACAGGCCTTGTGTGCATTTATTATTCTAGCCCAATCCAGGCCTTATCTTAATCATCTCCCCGTGCGGCCATCTAACCGCAACCATAGTTCATAAATTGTTTAATACAGTTGATTTTTAATATTTGAAATATTCATGCATGTGTTGTTTCTTTTGACACTACAAAAAACGTCAGTTAACACCACTCCCTTGCATGTTGCTAAATTGATAACATCTGTGTGTGTAAGAAACATTTCAAATTCGTGTCGACGCACTAGAAAATACTAAGGTGAGATGTTTTCGAACACCCAAGATTGGCTTTTGTTTTGTGTGGTATATAAAAAACCTAGCATGCCAACCGACTACGTTTTCAGTTCCAAGGAGGTTGCAAAGCAGTTACTTGGTGGTCCTAGTCACTGCCGCATTCACCGGGGAACTGACACCTTATCAATTTTTATTTGCTCAGATTAAAGGCATTCCGTGTTCTTTAGATCTTTATATAGCTTGAATGTTTTTCTTGGAAATTTGAGCAATTCACCCTTTATCAGATCTGTATATCCCATCCAAAACCATTGAGAAAGTTGCAATCTATAAACCCCTGCTCTGGTTTTCAATTTCTCAATTTTTTTACCGTCACGAATGAAATTCACCGGTCTCTGCCTCCATAAGAGTGTTTTAACCTTAGGACCCCCTGCCTCCCAGAAAAAGAGGTGAATAGAAGTAATTCTGTAAACGGTTTTTTGTCTTACTTTAGTGATTAAAGGTAAAAGTGTTTAAGGATACTGTCACCCTTCGCTCATTGCGTGACCTAAAGCACACAGTATAAATTAGACGAACAAACCAGGAGCGACGTGATTATAGGAGATAAAATCACAACGTTGTGCAATATGGTAGTAGACCACTAATATCATTGAAGAAAAAAAACTGTTTTAGACCGGTATGAGTCAAATCCTATGTCACCATAGCGCAAGGTTCAGGATGTGTGGATCATGTTGCATACAAATCTGAAGATATCAGAAATGTTATGGGAAATGGGAAGTGTAAATATGGTCTGTTTATGTAGCAAAAAAAGCCAGTTTTGAGGATTGTTTAATTCAGATTTACATGTATCACCTAACCGCGGCACTGTTAAACTACCACTTCCAAATAAGTGTAAGCAAAAATGCCTGTTTCATGTAAGAATTTGTAAAATTACTTACTACTCAATAAAACACTTCTTTGTAGCAGAAATCAATATCTATCTTTGACTTGGTTTTACTGCCACAGAGAAAAAAAGCTTTTAGAATCGTTCTCCTACTTGCATATGTCACCACAAATTGATCCCACAACCACCTGCTACGAGGCAATGTCTGAGTTGAGGCAGTCCCTATAGTTCTTACCGCCTGACGTGTTTTATTTCTTTTTACCGATCATGAGTTTTTGCTTTTCAGATACATAGCAATAATCCATCCTCTGAGACCTCGTCTGTCCAAAAAGATAGTCCTTGGAGTTATATGTGGAATCTGGACGCTCTCCTCAATGGTCGGCATTCCTGCCATCCTGGTTGGCGGGGTGGCACGTGTAACGGACGCTTTGATGCCTGATGGGTCTGCATGGTACCAGTGTCAGATGAACTGGGCACCAGAGAAAGACTTATCGTAAGAACCGATTCAATTTATTTTGATGGGTTAGAACGACATCAGTCACGATAACTAAATTAAGTAATGACATGTGTCTTCCAACTGTTCTCTTTCCGCAGGGCAAATTCTCATGTGACTCAAGTCACGCAAAGGGTGTTCAAATTCCCACATTTGGGTTTAAATGAGAAAAATTCAGCATGATTCAGATATGACTCGAAGCTACTATTTCGAATAGCAATCGTGCAAAGTTTAGGATTGCTCCTTTTCTGTAATAATTATTTGGTTAATAAACAAATATACAAACTTAGGCAGGTTAAAATACATGAAGGTTAATGTTAGCTAGCCAGCCGAGAACAAAGAAAGGGCGCAACTTGGACATTTTAAGAGAAATCAACAAAAATGCGGTAAGTTGTTTCAGCTGTGTTTTATAAAGCCGTTTTTTTACTACAGGCTGTTTATATCGTATCTGTGTTCCAGAACTGGCAATGTACATCTTCCAATAGTTTCGATTTTAGTGAAAAGAGAAGATGTTGACATGGTTTTTACATTTGGATCTCCCAAAACATGTCTACCCATGTATTCAGCATTTCAACTCAGTCCTGCTCTTAACTCGGCCCATGTCTGCGTAACATTTGTTAAACTAGTTATAAATGCAAACGTTTCCGATGCAAACGTTTCCGTCTCTATAATGAGCAAATTTAATATTCAAAATGAAGTCCGGTTTGATTAAGTAGCCCATGTTTTGTATTTACATATGTATTTTGCTTTATTCTTCGTCATTTTATGTATTCCATGACAGGAGGGAGGAGGCAGGTATTATTCATTTCAGGTGGAATTATCCAGGCCATGAAATGGGCTTCTTTTTCTGTTTCAGGTATAACATATTCTTGACATCATTTGAGTATTTCATCCCCTTAATGGTTTTACTGGTGACATACATGAGAATCAGTGCGAGGCTGTGGTCCGGAGAACGCATTGGGGAGAACACGCCCACATTACAAGATGCCATTCAGGCCAAGAGACGGGTAAGATTGTCTGGAATAGCGGCGTCCACTAAATAGCGATGGCAAGAAATGTGGAAAACAGAAAGACCGAAAGATTTTTACAATAAAAATAATCGGAATTTTCTAAAAATAATAATTGCTTAGCAATTAATTCCACCCTACAATATTGGTTTAAAAGGTTGCCACACCCTAAAATAGCTTTTCTAATCAATCAAATGGTTTCGCTTTGAATAGGGGAATATTTTGCCTACTCCCTAACCATTAGGATTCACTGACCAATCCACACTACCTGGGTCAAAGGTGAATATACATCAATGGGCGATGGTTCCAAAGTGTAAGGGTAGGCCTATGCAGTGCTGTTTGTTCCTTTGTTTGGCTGTTACAAGGTGTTCCGCAATATCGAACAGAAATTTGGAGTAGCTAAAACCACACCTTTACCCAGTCGAATACTTGACTAGGCCAGGTCCTACCGGTTTAGATTTCAGGAACCAGTTGGTAGCGTTCCAATATGCAGGGTTCAGTTATGGAGACATTTGCATAATGATTTTTGTATCCTGAAAAACTGTGATAAGAATTCTACAGAAGAGAACTGCCACCGGCAATGTAGCCCCTGGTCAATTCATAGGTGGACCCCGTATCACCAGTGCCCGGATTGACCACACTTCGTTCAATATTGCTAGAAGAAACAGGAAAAAAGGCAGAACTATTACCGCAAAAATAACGGGCCCGGCATTTGATCCGTTTTTAAAAAAATGCAGTCAAAGTAGACTACTTCAACATGGGTACAGAGAAGAATGACAAATGCAAAGCTGTCAAGTGTGAAGACAAAAAGCAGAAAATAATGATGCACAATAATAGGTTATTTTGTCACTTTATTGCAATAATAAATTATGCTTAACAGAAAAATCATTACTAAATTTTGACTTTGCACAACAAGTAACATATATATAAGGAATATGTAACGAGCTAAGCGTATATAAAACGTAAGGTTTCAGATCCATGAGAATTCGAATTTACACATTCAAAATACCGGAATGAGAAAAATAAAAATTTCACAAACAATTGCATAAATTCAAGAAAAAAATTATCCAATCAAGCTGGTTTTCCAATATGAACTGTACATACTTTAAAGACAAAGTATACTCGAGTCCACGAGTACGAGCTGCCATGCAGAACAGAAACCTGACATTTAGTGTAAGCCTCATCTATAATAAAGACATGTTTGAGCCACATTTTATGTCATCATAGAAATAGTTATAATTTAGATTTAAATTAAAAAAATTACATGAATAATGTAAAGCAAAATGCTTAAATGTACATATTTAGTCTTAACAAAATATATAGTTCAAAATTAGTGCAATATCACACTTAAAGAGGACTGGTTGCTGTAAAGCACATAATTTGTGCAACGAGTACAAATTTGATCTTCTGTAATTCTTGATCCTGTCCGTTCCAGGTTGTGAAAATGTTGATTGTGGTTGTACTGCTATTCGCCGTATGCTGGCTTCCATACCACGTGTTCTTCTTGCTACAGTTTGAGCACGATCACATATTTCACTATGACGGAATACAGTATATATGGCTGGTTGTGTTCTGGGTGGCAATGAGTAACACCATGTTCAACCCAATCGTTTATGTTTGGATGAACAAAAGGTAAAAACAGACCCGAGGATGTCTTTTGCAATTAGCGTTTTTAAGCATTAGATTTTTCTTTAAGTTTAAACTTTATTTTATAGGCGTTAATGAAGAGGGTTGATTAAATGTTATGTTTTACTTACCGTCTTGCTGTTGTCATATAAAAGGTCTTTTTTCTTGTTTTAAGCTCTGCCTTCAAGCTTTAACATCACCTAATTATTGTGTCTACGTGATTGATAAACCTCCCACCCTTCTCAAATAAAAACCTATGGGTTCACAAGAAAAATGACCTCGTTAGATTTGCTTTTTTCCGCGCCGCTTCTGAAGGAGCGCCGTCGGCCTTGATTGTGTTGTCAGATATGTTTCTGTATTATCCTACTGGCAATGGATGTGTCCCCATTCTGCTGAAAATGCAATTATTATCTGAATAGAAGCAACGATAGTCAAAAATAAGATCATCATTTTGAGGTCTACGAAGTCATAATTCCGGTCAATCCGACAATGCAGCCCGTTTCTTATGTTTTTTTTAGCTGCAGCGCAGTCCAGTAGAACTATTAGTCGTAGATTTAATCACGCATTTCTTTTAACTTTTCGCATATGAGCAATTACCGCCGTAGGTTCTATTAGACTTTATGATATTGTTTTGGTATTTAGCGCCACGTCATTAATGCAAATATACGTGTAATATAAGTTGAAAGAAATATAAAGCAAAATTATTTTACCGAGATGTCACTAAAACATAATGTATTATTTTTTTAATGCCCGATAGTTCCAATCTCGCAAATATTATTACGCATTTTTTAAAAACTTCCTTTGGGACATAACACTGGGCATGAGTTTTTCCCTTTAAGACGGGCGACTGTGCTACTTTTTGATTTGGTTACAGTGAATTCATCTGTGCCTGAACTGGTTTATCATTCCTAGTGTGGCCTGACGTTTTCGCTCATTACAAACGCAGCTCTACAACTAACTAAATTTTGCCATTTGACGATCCCAAAGACCAGATTAATAAGCCTTGTCCGCTGCGCTTTAAATTAACTAGTTTGTTGGTCTGCTGCCGTCAAACCACGCAGTCAAATTTTTTTCCGGTCTCAGTTCGTCCTTGGTATGAAGAAGCATTTCGACATTTACAAAGGAAATTATCTATTCTCAAGAGATATAATGTGATACGGAGTTTATTCTATTCCAAGTTTGTCAGAGTTGGTATCATTTATCACTTCTCTCGTTTACTGAAACAGAAGATCTGTCAAACTATCCCTTTAAGTAGCTTTCAATATAGTGAAATATATCTGCTTTTGCTTTGAATTATTGAGTGATGAAAAAAAAAAAAAGATATATATATATATGCACATTTTTATCAAAAAGCATCACAAATTTATGTCTTATGCCTTTCCAGATTCCGCTGTGGGTTCAAATCATTCTTTCGCTGGCTGCCGTGCGTCCATTACGGCAGAGATGAAATGAAGGTCCTGTTCAACTCCCAAGCGTCATATCCGTGTATGACTTTATCAGAGGATTCGGCCAATCCACCGTTCTTACTTATGTCACGTATGAGATATTCCAGGAACTATTAAAATTACATTTACCAGGAAGAAAAAGTGCCCATAAGGCTTTGACTTTATCATTTTGGAAAATGGCGAAACAAACGACTGCTCTTCATTCAATGTTAGACGCACACAACCTTTTCTCCGAGATCCTGGCCATCAAACAACTAGATACGCACAGATAGAGGATAAAGTGTCACTTATACAATCTGCTGTGATTGCAAGATGACATAATAGAACATTTGGGCATACAGGCAAAGATGAATGTTGTTTTAATGGATGCCTTAATGTTGTTCCAGAATGAACCCATTCATTTGTTACAAAAAATGTCATTTGTCAAGTTAATTATTTTATCATATGTGATAAAGATTAGTCACAAGAAACACCACAGCTTCACATGAAACTCCTGAGACAGGAGTTGTGGCAGGAAGTTAAAAAATATATGAATCTAAAGTTAATTCATTTATACCCAGCAAACACAGAGCGTTACTACATGTATAACGTTTATTTAACAAAAAAAAATATATATATATAATAATAATAATAAAAAACAACGTTATGGTGACATTTTGGTAACGTTCTGTATTCGCTAAGATCCTAACCATAATGTTTACTTATCTCTATTGCGAGTCATTAAAGCATCCATGGATTAAAATATGTCCAGGGATAAAATTTTTCAGCAATCCACTTTGGTACGTAAACATTATCTGAGATTCTCATATAGCTTAGCCATGTTCCATACGGTTTTTACAAAAACGTTTCATGCTAACTTCAGAAAATAGACGCTCGCCCCCATTCTCCTCGCTATCAGGCACTCCACCCTATTCCAGGAAGTTCATCTGACAGGTGGACGGTTAGAACAAAAAGGGTTTGAGCTGAAATTTGCTTTGGAATGGGCATCATCTGGGACTTACCGAGTGGGGCAAAATAAATAAATAAATAATAAAAATAAATAAATAAAATAAAAAAATAATAAAAAGGGGGGGACCAGCGGGGACAAATGAGAGACAGAGAATCTCTCCGCGGTTATTTTCAGGTTGCTTTTTTCCTAAGGGCTAGATTTTATTTGCCCCGGCCGCCGTACGATCAGAACGCATTCGATTTTTTTGTTGTAAGTGGCTACGGGGTGCGGCGAGTACGTATACATTACGTGCGGGTGCCATGCCATTCCTCCGACGTAACCTTGAAGTCCCATATGGAAAATTAGGGGTTTTGGTTGAAAAGTGATCGTACGGAGCCCTGTCAGTGTCACTGCAGTTGAAATGCGACTTCCTTGCGATTTCATTGAAGAGATATACACGTTGTCGGAGCAGCCCCAACGACTTTTTTCACCATGTGGTCAGAGTAAAGAAAAGCTAAATTTCAAATTCATAGAAATGAATAACACTTAAATTTAAATAGCTTCATTATTGATATGCCTCCTAAAACTACCAAAGGTGGAAGGAAAAGAGACCAACAAAAGGTCCAACCATTATCACGATCACCGTGAGTCCATCGAACAATACCCGTATGGAAATGTGCAATGCCATCCATAATGCTTTGGCCTACGGGCTTATGATTTCAGAAATTTGTCAGAAGTTTTAGTTTGACAAAATCGTAGATACTACAGATGCCGTGAATCCGTACAATTTCGCACGACCACCATCTGCCTCCGAACAGACGCCGTACGCAGGGGCGGATTTAGGGCGTCTTCTGGGTCTTCCTGAAGACGGTCAGATTTTCAAGTTTACATTGGCGGGTATCTAATTTTTTCTGTCGGAAGACGGTCAAAAATGAAGAACGGATCAACAAAGATAATTTGGAAGACTGTCAGGAAATAACTCTGAATCCGCCCCTGGTACTACGAGGGATTTACGGGTAGTATACGAGCACTACATGGGCATCGTATGGCAATGTAATCTAGGCTTAAGTACTGTCCAATGACAGTCTGTTGCAAAATAGAACAAATCTATCAGGTTTTGGATTAACTTTGTCATCTGAATGGTTTCCAAGAAGACATTCCCAACGTACAGAGATTCACACTTCCCTATCGCTGGAAAAAACGAGGTCATGAAGATCCTAGCACGTCCTCCAGTCTTGTATAATTTTAGTATTAGATTATCACGAATATTTCCAATTTAAAAAAACGCTCTGCGGGCACCCTATAGTTCTCGTGTTAGATCTAGAGATTTAATGTGACTCTTTATTACATTTATGGATAAATAAGGTATTTTTAGGCATAAAAGTATTTGCGCTAGGTTAAAAAAAAAGGTTTTCGAACTCAAGCTGTGTATAAGACCTATAAATCACTCCTCTACGTTAGTAAATGATAAGTAACATGGGTTTACATTTATTTGGTTAACTACGGAAGTGCACAAAATGTTTTGTTTGTGCAAAAGTACATAAAAGTCGCATCACCATCACCAACGAGTTTAAATTATGTACTACTGTTAATTTGGACATTCAGAAAATGTAACTAGCACAAGGCTTCAGACTCATGGGAATTCATAATCAAACAAAGAAAATGCAAATTTGTGGAAAAATCATAAAAAATGTCATAACCTCAAAAAATATAATCCAACCAAGAGGGTTTCGAACTCGAGACGTATGGTAGTCCTTTAATTCTTTCCTGTTTCTTTCAGTTTGAGAATAGGGATGAGATGAGACTTTTAGTGAAAAAAATGAAAAAATATGTCATCGGGTTCAAGGGGGCGCCTAGACCAATGATAGTTTTGGCTTCCAAAAATTCGGAAATCCGCCGATATAGGGAAGATCTCAACCCTGTGAGGAGTAACACGGTTTTCCTTTTATTGGGTAAACGAGTCTCAATTCCAGGGAAGTGCACGGCAACTTTGACGGCAACGGGTGATGGCTTATGTTCAAATAAACATAAAAATCCTTGAAAATGTAAATTAATTAATAATGAAAACGGTTGATTTGAAAGTTCGTCCACGTAAATTAAACAAGATCAAAATAAATTGAAGAAATTAAGTTCAGGCTCTAACAACTATTACAAAATCAAATTCATAATGCTGTGCTAGATTTCAGACCTGCTGTTCCACGCAAAGTTCTCAATAAAGTTACCCCTGCAAAGTTCACAGTAAAGTTAAGTATTTAATGATTTCAACACAGGCTCTGAATGTACACCAGTCGATTGCCAAGGCATTTGCTACCTCATTACAATGTACCTCAAACGAAGAAGTTTCATGTTTTCATCGGCATTTGTTTGTCCAAGTTGTGGTTAGGAAAGCACAAAAGGGTTTTCACTAATTTTGATAAAATTTTCAGGATGGACAGCTATATTAGGGCGAAAAGAAGTGATTAATATTTCGGTCTCTTCCTTTAAAGAATTTTATCCCCTTTCACCTTGGCGGGGGGTCTACGCTCTTAATATCGTTTCAAACATTTCAAGAAATTGTACTTAGAATTTCGTTGTCTGCAATATATCAATTTTCTTTAATGATTGCCTGTGTCTATTACGAACCAGAATTTTATTTCATCAAGGTCCCGACTGAGGAATGTTTAGTACATTTACATTTATAGGCCTAGTATTTCAACGCCTCTAAATGATATCAATGTGTTTCTCGTTAGTATACAAAATTATAGTTATTGGCCGACAAGGGTAACGATCAATAAACCTATTTACTATTGATGAAATGTCTTAAGACGAGCTGCAGGATTATGTACATTACAACTTACTACTTACCTTATATTACTGTTCGCGATGTGAAGGGCGATTTAGATAGTACACCATACATTGTACATCCTCTTTATTTAGAGCGCACTGTAAGTGATACGATATATCAGTGTCATTTATAATGGAGTCATTAGAATTTGTCACAAAGTGAAGACATTCTCTCTGTCAATCTGAATATTGCTACTGAGAGCACAAGTGAAGTGGTATTACTAGGAAATACAGTACATTGCTTTAACCGAAGAAAAGAAATGATCTAATTAAATTTTTGTAATCTAGATGACGACCATTAGCAAAGCAATACCTTCACACATTTTTAAATGTCAAAACCTAGGGAGCAGGCTTAAGTTTGGGAATAGATAAGTGCTGTTTGTTTGTTATTTAATTAGAAATGTGGTCTGAAATAAACATCGTTAAAAAACGTGTCGGTACTTGTATTAATATCCAGCAAAGCACTCTGTTGGTGACATGGAAAATGAATAGAGACTTCAATTACATCGTTTCTCAGTTTTGGCGTGCTCTACCTTATTATTGAGTTTCTAGAATTGGTGCTCAGCGGACTGTTCTTGTAATATCCTTCACAGTGACCTTCCCAAGGCTCCCAACAGATTGGGGAGAAAGGAATTCATGTCCCGTAGGAAAAGATACAATGTTCGGTGTATGGAAAAAACAGGATATTGGGTTATGCATTCTTTGAAAATGATTGCGCTACCCAGACATAAACGCCAGGCGTTGTCCTAAACTGGACGCCCATTAATCCCGGTGGACTTACTTTACTAAGATGGTTTAAATCAATGAAACAAACTGGCATTTTCAATATCTCAACATAAATTTTCAACATTTTCACCACTGAAAGGTGAAACAGTCGTTTACAGGCCCTTATTTAGTTATGGGGCAAACAACATATTTCTTAGTGCTGTATTGCTTTTCGAAGATATTTTTATCTGCGTTTGAAAATGTCCCAAAGTCATATTTTGTATGTCTACATTTCCTGCAAAGCTACTTATCTTTCCCAATCCAGACATTAAAAAACGATAAAAATCCCCTCAAATTAAAGTACCTGATGTCGATATTTCATTCTAAAATGTACAGGAAGACATCGAGGTGCTTTTCACATCGTGCATTACACGTATCGGTATGAAAATACTTCAAGCGGTTTAAATATGTAATTACGTTACGTTTTTTTTTTTTTACTCAGTTTCGCTTCCATCTGTTTGGACCAGTCAGAATCACCCAGTTAATTGGCCGTGTCAAACATGGGGGCTCTGTTTAGATTTCTCTCTTACGTAAGTGTTTTGATCCAGATACGTGTGACACACGATGCGAAAACGACCTTCTTGTAAGTCGTTTAGTACAAAACGTCAATCCAAGTGCAAGGATTCGAATAGGAAAATTGCTTTTTCTTCGACGAAAATTTAATTTGGTGGGGAACTTCCGGACATGGTGACTAAAATAAAAACCCTTATTGTCGCTTATCAATTCACTGCTGTCCATTTTCTTTACTGATCTGCTTGAAAGTTATACATTTTTCGCAAAGTAAAGAAAATGAATAAATGAAATTAATCAAAATATCAGTTTGTCAATTATCGGGTGAACGGGACATAAATCGATGATAAAAATTTTTAAAAATTACATTTTGGGTGAGATCAAAAGAAAGGTGAGGCTGTTGCTTCCTCTGCGTTAGGCTACAGCATATAAATAACTGATTTGTCACTTATCAATTTACTGTTAAAGAAAAGAACATAACATTCAAGTAAAGTGGTATTAATAAAGCTGTTTTTTAAACTTGGGGCTCATCCCCAATGAAACTATCGTTCTACGTAGATCGATCCAACTCCACGGAGACTTTCGCTGAATGCTATCAGTTTAACACGCCTTCTCCTCTTTCCAACGCACTCGTGTAACCAATAGCTTTTCTGCATTCTCCACAACGCCAGGAGGGGACATGTTAATTTCTTAATCTGATTGCATTCAGCGAGAGTCCCCACGGAGTTGGTCGATCTACGTAGAACGATAGTTTCATTGGAAATGAGCACTCAGATTCAACCGCAGAGAAAAGGGATTTGCGGGCGATATACGAGTACCGAACGGACATCGCATGGCAAATGCAATCTAAGCTTAACAAATTTAAAGGAAAAGCGAATAAAATGTTCCCTCTCCCAGTCCCAACCATCAAGTTTATTCTTCCACCATTAGGTTCACAAATCCATCTTCCATAAGTCTCCTTTTCAATACATCGAGTTTAGTTCCAGTCGTAAATAACCTCCAGTTTTTAAAAAGCATGACGGTCAAGCAAGAAATTGATAGAGACGTTTTTTTTCTTTTAGACACAACTGAACCCAGGGTTATTATCAGTCGAGATGAATCAGTTTAAGTTCAGTGATGCCATTTGTGCAAAGGTGTTCCTTTAGGCCACTTAGGTGATATTGAATTCCCCGCCAAAGGGCAGTGACAGTTTTCAGTCATGTTTATCCAAGTTTTTTTTTTACATCTACCGGCTCTTTTGTATAAACATTTCGAGTAAATTTTCAGTTCTTGATCGATTTGAAATCACGCCGAGTAAATACGGCAAAATGTGCCGCACTCCGAGGTCCAGCGCTAATTGTACTTAATAAGAGGCGAGTCCATTCAAAGTGGGGTGACCCGACTCGACTCGGCCTCCACCAGTTGCTGAATAGTTACTGAGCAGACGGTCTGACCGTTGTATTAATATAAAATTGGGACCAAATTTGTTGTTGCATCGAGTCTCGCATCGCAAGACGTGCGTACTATAAAGGAAGTAGATAGGAACCAAGGTGCCCTGCGAGATGGGTCCCGTCGACATAAGTCGCCTCAGCTTGACTGTAAATACGACTTGGGGGTTATTTGCGTCCGAAACGATCCGAGTGCATGCAGGTTCTACATTAAGCAGTTATCAGGATCCGAGAGATTGAGCCAATAAATGAAATCTGTAACAATTTTACATTAGGGGGCAACAGATTAGATCACATTAAAGAAATCAGCACAGTCAGCTTAGATCTCGGCATCAATTATTGAACTGATGGAATAAATCGAATTGAATTGAATAATTAGTTTTTGCTTGAACTAAAAACAACCACCATGGCGTCTGGAAAAATCAAAAGAATAAGTACCAGGTACCTTTCTGTGACTTGAAAAAAAAAATCAGAACAACAGACAAAGATACATATAGGTTTTATTATTGTGATTATTTCTTCAATGCTAATTTTTACATCTTCATAATATTTTTGTATTGCACATGTTCGCTTGGAATAAATATCAGATGCTTCATAACACAAATTACATCCACATTCTAACACCTTTCAGATACTGACTTTTCTGAAATACAGAGTATTTTTCTTTTGATATACAGTAATATTTTTATTTCTCTGCCTATCTACATTTCTCTCCAAAATAAATAACAGGCAAACCAAAATATCACATTAACAGGTGTGCTGATAGTGCAGTTCACCTGTATCAATTTAACTACTTTTGAACCGTTTTACCGCATAATTCATACTTCACAAAAAAACTACCATGATAAATAACGCACGATTTTGAAAAACATCACCAACATGGCACCCTTGCTTACTGAGCCTTGACGGCTCTTTGTCTTAGCCACAACCTTGTACAAAATGCCCAGTGAAAGAGGTTATCTGCAGCAGCACTCGACAGGAAAAAAGGTTGACCTTTGACTCATTCCTGATTGTGAATTGGTATGTTGTATATTTCATTAAAGACAGACATCATCCTGTAGAATAAATATTACAAAATATCAGAGCAAAATTTTTGTTGGTGATGATCCTGATGCAATATTTAAAGTGAATGCATCCCAAGAGACCTTGAACGCAATAAAACGCTTAATGTTGAAATCAACTGTGAAAACCAAGAGATAATTAAGAAACCCACTGGGAATGCTATCAAAATTTAACTCCATCTTCAACCTTCTACAGTACATCCACCAAACCGTTAAACAGAATAATCATCATAATTGTAAAATGCAATGAAGGCTGAATACAGAAATGTGGCTAAGCATTAAACAGCACCAATATTGTGTGAATCAGTACCAAATCAATAATAATCAATGTTCAAGGTACAAGAATATGGAAGCCAAGCATATTACTTGTTAGCAATACCAACTGACAATAATCATTTGTACTGCTGATCTGTTCCAATCCTATTAAAGGTAGATTGGATATTGCTTTACTGATAAACTTAACACCAATTCACAGCTCATGTAGCTATTCCTTTTGTTAAGGACCAATCTAATTTAAAGGAAAGATGGGCTGTTGCCCTCAAAATTGCCAATTCTCTTTAATTAACTGAATATCTTTTATCATGCTGAGCTGATAAAATTTCCAATCAAATTCAGAACTGGGATCTCATCAGTGTTTTTTATATTACACAAAATTATCTTGTATTTCAAAAAGAAACTGTCTTCTAAACATTTTAGAGGGTTGTGGGAAATGGGCTTGATGTCAACTTTATCTCCTGCCATCATCATTACAATTCAAAGAATTCATCTTGTTTCTTTTCAAATAGTTCAGAAGAATTTTCCAGCTGTTTTGTTCTAGCTCTAGGCCTTGTTACAACAGTCTCTGGAACAGCCATGGGATCCGATTCTAAACTTGGAGGTCGCTGCCTGGAACCCATCTTTGTTCTTCTTTGTGGTAAATGAGATAGGGGGTTGGTTTCATCTTCAAACATGCTGGAAAATTAAAATATTTTTATTGTCATCTAATTTTACAAGTCATTGTTGCATTTTTATCATATTGCACCCTGAACAGAAACTGCCTTTTTTGCAAGAATCCAGGGTGCTTTCACTCATTACTCAGCCTGTTATTCTACATTAGATGTTCCCGTGTTAATGTGACTATAGACCTTAGACCAACCTACAAAGGTGAGAGCTATTTACTTAACTCTCTTTGTCATGGTTAAGTGTAGAACCTATATAATATCCTGTCAAAAAAGGTTACCCTATATAAAATCCCAGCAATATCACTGCCAAAATTATATTTTAGAACAAATATGGTATTAAACTTGTTTTATTACAACCATTCTCGGGCACCCTATTGCTATTATGTTCAGATTAGAGATATTGTGTGACTTTTCATTACATACATACATTGAACAAGGCAGTTTAGCATTTACCCTAGTTTACTTTAAATCTCAAAAAACATTAATGAATAAAAGCAAACTGATTTTAAAGTTCGTTCATGTCAATTTGCCAAAATCTTTATGAATTATATAAATGAATTAGTCCATGAACCCTCTTATCTACTGTTTTTAGGCTTTTAAACTGTAAAGGACTTTATGGAATCCCTCAACTAAATAATGCTGTATTAGTTTTAAAACTTGTTGCTTCAAATAAAGCTAAGTACCTAATATATATAATGTTTTCAACTGGTTGCATGATAAAAAACTGTTCACTTGACAAATGACACTACAACTCTCAGAAGGCAGCAACTGCTCCTCCTAATTAGTCTGGCAAACAAAAATACCCTTGCACTCTGTCTCAAGGAAAAGCAACCACACAAGCAGAAAACTTCAACTATGTTAGCCACTGTCCATCATGGTATTGTTCTGATTTTGCATGTAGTATAATATACCTGAATAAATTATCCCCATACAAGAACCATTTTAACCAAAATGGGGTTACTGCAGTTGACAACAATAGGATAAATATAGTAAATGTGTTACACCATGAATTCATGATTTCCATCCTTCAAACCAGGTGTTTTACTTTCAGCCCAAATCAACTGCTCCACCCACACATGCTTCACATCTATAAACAAAGTGTAACTATCATTAAACTGCCACTTGAACACTGGTTCCATGCCAAATGCTAGTAAAATTGAAGCTGGGCACATACAATATTGAAAATTTGCTCAGTTACTGGCCACTTTTTCTACTTTAGGTCAGTACTAGTAGATTCTTAGGCTTTATGTCCTTAAACTGTGAATGGCCAGTAAGATTAGACGTTTCAGACGCAGACTGTTATCACGTATCCAATGTTACACCTACACATGGTTATTGCTACCACATATTTCTGGTAACACCCACATATCATTTATTGCACACACATATTTCCCCTTTACATGAATGGCAAACACCCACAAATCAGGTACTTCACTCACACACCAAATAGGTGTTAAAACATCACCTCAATGGTTTTGCTCACACATCCAAGTATTATAAACACCCACACCATGTACAACTGCCACATATCATGTGTTACATCAACAAATGTGATTTTAATCTGTCCAGACAAGGCTTTGTTTACCAAACAATAGAAAACCTCGTTACTGTCATTTTAGGGCAGACAAACATGCTTGCATCTTAGACTCAGACAGTGTAATTTCCTGTTGAAACAATCTGGTCAACTGATGATATAAATAAATCTGATATATAGTTTGAAATACAGTTACTCTGGATGGACATTCAGTTTATACTATCTTGCCAAAGAAAAGAAATGAAAAGGCTTTTGACAGACAGAGGGGAATACAATGGGGCATCTGTGTAAAGAAGATAGCTATGCCCATGAGAAATTGGAATGGAAATTAACAACTTTGCGGAGTTTTTGTACTATTATAGGCTTCACCTAGTCTAAAGTCAATTAAGTCTGTATTTGTGCAGATGCATGAGAATTGTTATTATTTTAATGTCACACTGGTTGTCACTGTTTCAAGCGAACTATGGAGGTTCACATGACGCAAATTCCGATTTAATTTGAATTTTTCTTATTCAAAAAGCAGCATGGTTTATCAATTTTCTTTGATTTAATTTAATCAAATTAGTTCCATGGGATGATTGCATATTTTCATAACAATACACTAAATAATGTCTTTGCTCTCTCTTTCTCTTGAGCTATATCAATTAATTTAATAGAGCACCTGACGTAAAATCAGATTTCCTCCCAATATTTCCCAGTATTAATTATATCAATTATCAAATTGAGACAAAAATTATTAATAAAATTATTATGTTACAGAATGCAGTAATCCAGCAAAATCATTTATAGTTCTATTAAGGTTTTTTTAACCTAATATATTCTAATACAAAGCACATAATCTGGTTGTCTTAAAAGTTTCAATTAATTAGAAATGACACACATGAATCTTATTGGACAGCTTCATTTAATTTAAGCAAAGAAAACCTGACCTTCAGGCCGAAAACCACATTTCAAAGGGAACACAGATATTTCTGATTTGAAGAAAGTCATAACCTTAGCATCTCATTCTGACCTTTTCAACATTTAAAGGGCATTATATCCGCCTATAAAAAACATTCACTAAAATAAATTGGTCTGTCGAAGAAGGCATATAAACAGCATGCTGCAAACAAAATTTGACTTCATGTTTTGATACCTTTTCAGTTATATATAGCTGATAAGATGATATATTTTCCACAACCAACTTAAGTTTCAAAATCTCCATGAAATTACATAAAATCACTTAATAAATTGAAAAAAATCCTTTTAGATCAATCAATCATCAAAATTGTCAATGTCTCTCTATAATGGCTTGAATTCAGACTTTTTTTTTCACAATGTGAAAAGCACTACTCATTAAGAGAAAAAATATACACAATGTCTAGGAAATCATACGTGACAGAACAAGTCTGGCTCTGTGCTCTTTAATGTGTCATTATATCTATTTCCAGTGGCTTTGTGATAAATAAGGACGACTGTTCACTTGACAAGTGACACTTCAACTCTGAAAAGGTAGCAAATGCTACTCCTAATTAGCTTGAAGGCTACAACATAAAAATCCCCTAGCAGAAATCAAAATCTGAACAGAGAATTTTACTTTAAATCTACTGTAAATTTCGGAATCTTTAAGACTGCATGCTATGCTATATGCAGGTAAAACAATAGTTATAAGAACATGTGTAAATAAACAATAATTATAAATATCTAAATTTCACTGTAAGGAATTATGTTGCCTATTCATCAGGTCTGCTTAAACCTGTCTTAAATTACATCCTTGCCAACATGAGCTTAATATCACAATAATTGTGATAGAGCAGACAGACAAACTTCAATGCCTCTTCTCAATGCAATAGTTGAACCTCTCTTGTCATTTCAATCCAAGCAAATGCATCTTTCTCACATCAGTTGAACATAGTAGAAAAGTTTGAATGTTTTACTAAACTGACCTACTTATAATCAAATTATCGAAATAATATAGTTAGATTAGGACAATTTCTGTTCAACAAATCAATGTAAAATGAGTGCTCACATGCCAATCAACAACAATATTTTGTCACAGGTGTCAACTGTTGTAAACAGAAATAACACAGTAAATTATGAATACTCCTGTAATTTTTTTTTTTCATGACAAATCTCTACAAGTTTATATTAAGCCAATATGAAAGGATTACTTAATAGTAACTGAGCCAACCAGCCAACAATTAACGGTCAGTCCCTCATAATTTTTTGAGGTGCAAAATATTTTGGTAAATAAAAAAGATCACTTTAAAATGACAGTTGCTTGAATAAATATCTTAATTTATGTAAATCATCTATGTAAAAAATCATTTATATCAAAAGCATCTTAGACTGGGTTCCCATACTTAGATCGTTCCATCTGGATTGACCTAACTCCCTGGGGGTTCACGCTAAATTGCTATCAGCTCAAGAGGTTTAAATGTCTGTCACGCCTACCGAATCAGCTAGGGGTAAAGATATTTACCCCCTAACAGTTTTACTAGGCGTGACAGACGTTTAAACCGGTTAGTGTGATAGCAATTTAGTGAGACTCCCCAGGGAGATAGATCAATCTAAATATCTGTGGGAATGGTCCCTTAAACTCTTTGTTATTAGCACAGATGTGGCTGGAGGCAAACATGTCATCAGGATATGACAAGCAAGCACGTGCCAGTGAAATGCCAGCCATATTTTATCAGATTTCTGACAAATGGGTGACAATAGCAAACCTGCTGATATATGGGAAACAGGTTATGATAAGATGTGCATTCTGCAGTGATTTAAAAATGAAATGTACCGGTGAATCATTTTCAAATACAACAGCTCGAGAAAATCAATATCTATCACTTGGAGAAAACACCCCCTCGTAGTTATTCAGAATTTTCATCTTCTATTCTACTATTAGGAAACCCAAACTATGGACTTCAGTTCCCAAAATGTTTAACAATGACTCGTTATGTCCTTGAACATACTGAAAAAAATCATCAAAAATTAAACAAATCATGATATGTCAAGAAATTCCATATTTCTAACATAAAATCTACATGTACTCCTGGACTAGCAAAGTGTAATATTTACAAAAATGACATAGCATACTCCTCACAAAGACTTCTGCTGGTAATTTATGTGTTTACTGACAGAGGGCTTAACTGACACACGAGATTCATCTATGCCAGAGCCCAGGTTGAGGCTTACCCCCCCCTTCATCACTTTTTAAAAGTGGGGTGCTTGACCCCTATACACATGGCTTCCTTCGTTCAAAATTTAAACCCATCTTTTAAGAGGATAGAAACATTTTCCAAATAGAAATGAGGTTCAGGCATACTGGTGTAAAGACAGCAGTCATAGACCATATTCACAACCAAAGTTTATCCATTAACTAACAGATCCCTGGCTCAAATATGGCTGAACCACTTGAAAGCCTACCACTGATCCCTGCAGGTAATCTATTCAGTGCCTATTAGGAGATTATCCAACAAGATTTCCGCGGATCAAATATGACGGACCCTACATGAAAGAAGAGATGACTAATCGGCTGATGGTCTCCCTGCCTTCGCACACACCATTAAACAGATTAAATCACAGCTCCAAGGTTTAATTACTAGATCCCTGCAAGAATGGCACGTGTGAAGCCGGGAGACCATCAGCGGATTAGTTGGCCCTTCTTTAATGTTGGGTCCACCATATTTGATCCATGGTTCATCTGACATGAATGCCCTCTTGTTCTGAATGTGTTCAAAAGTCACTGTCAGTGGTGTATTACATCATCAGTCAGCTGTAGCATAAGTGACCAGCAGATGTCCCCCTGGGGGAGACATTATCTTTACAGATACTGCACATTTGGAAGTCTAGTATATTTTATTGTAAAATAAAGATATAATCATATGGCAAGTAACCTACTTAACCTTATCAAGAAATTTCACTTTCTTTTATGAATCATTCATGCTTTTTTTGAAGACTGAAACTTGGGTGTCAAATCTAAGTCGAATCAAACATTAACAGAATTCCCATTTCCCTCAAAATGAAATGATCATGCATGTTAGAATCAAACAATTAAACGTGTGTGAAATCTACCTGTGAGTGATTGAAATCATATTCCTAAATGCTGGAAAGTGGGCCCCTGAAACAAAATAAGCAGGTGCTAAAATGATGGGTGGGGTCAGGGCAGAATATGGCAGTTGCGCTATAAATCCCATGTAGTGAACACTACAGGATCTGTTGCTTTGGACAGATGGTTAATTGTATCAATAGCAGGTTAGTATTTTAGAGAAACAACAGATACCAGGGATAGATCAGATAAACTGAAATAGATTATCATCTGGAGGAAGTTAGGCCCACCCACATTGCCCTAGGGATAGAATGGCTTGGTAAAATAAATGTGCCTGATGACACTAGCAATAAATTTTGCTTGATCCTGGTTCACATCATACTTGTATGGTGGTAATTTTGAATAAGTTTGTGCATTAGAAATTGACATCAACTTTTGGGTTGCAATTTCAAAATAAGCTCTGTTTAAACCAGGACCACTTAACACAAGATTGAACAAGTTGCAACATCCAATTACCAGATACATGGATATCACACTGAGTCTCAGATTCTGGACATAGTGGGCTTCATTTACACAGAGCTACGTGTATAAACTTTTGCAGTCTATGTGAACACTGTACCAGGTGGTTTGAACTCTTGCAAATCAAATCCACCAGTGTAAAAATATAAGTTGTGAACAACAGTGCTCTTGATAATGTTGAAATCAGTATCACAATGACTCTGCAGACATACATATCAATTATATTCTGTGCTTATCAATAAATGATAATGCTAATAAAAAATGCAAAATGTGAACTCCTAATTTCGTTTTGGCATGTCAAAATTTACTGATATAGGGTAAAACTGGGGGGGGGGGGGGTTGGGGGGGGGTAGGAGAGGGGGTTGTTAATACCTAGCTGTTGGCCCATCCTTAGTAAAGTCACGTTGGAACTGTTCTAGTTCAGGACTGCAACAGACAGTTAAGAGAGACAAGGTCACCACCACAAGAGGATAAAGATAGGAGAGTTACTGTTAAATTTTCATTTAGTAAATCTGAACTGTTTTGGTGATATATGTAGGTTAAGAAACACTGGCACAAACAGCTAAAATTAATCAAACATGTTCTGACAATATCATCTAGCATATTTACACAAAGTATTCTTGAATATACATCAATATATACTAGTAGATAGTTCAATGAGAACAGTACTTTATAATATGGACATTGCAAATAATCATGGACATCTGTCAGATTGCATTCCAGTGTTAAAAAATGCATACTTGATATACAAACCTGCACCTTGTCCTTGACATATCATTTTTGAAGAGTCTTATTACTTCAATTGAGAAAATTTGTTTAGGATATTGTTTTTAGCACTTAAAATACCTGGCAATATTTACATTAAATATCTTATTTGAAAAAGCTGAGATGTAAAAAAAAAAAAGACGTATTCAATAATTCCAGGTGTGGGTTGCTTCACTGAATTTTTTCAGCATAATAAAGGCAATTACCTTTTTCTGTCCTCTAATTTTTGTACATTAGTTTTAAGCTGAGCAAGTGTAGTATCAAATCTGCTCAAAAAATCCTGAGCTGTAATACTGGAAGCTTCAATATCACTGTTTGCTGTGTGAGAGTTTTCAGTTTTGCCATCAATGTCCCCATTAGGACTATTTCTGTTAGTAGTCAGCAGAGTAGCTGGTTCCCCACTGATGCCTTCTGGACTAGATGAAGTCACAGGAATAAGTAAAGTTTCCCTCAAAAACAAACTGTCATTAGTCCACATTTTATTAGCACGTTTAAGATCCTGCATCTGAAATGGAAAAAAAATGAACTATTTGAAATAACTCAATATAAAAGACTGTTTGTGTGTGTGTGCGTGCATGTGTAGGGCAGGGGAGGGATGGAGAGGAAAGGGGGTGAGAGACACAAGTACCTTACATTTGAAAATAAAGTCTGACCTTTCAATATAAAATGTTAAAAATAGTTTATTTATTATTAGTAAATTTTCTCCATGAAATTAAAATAAGATTTTTTTTCACAATCTAAAAACTTAACATGTTTTCATCATTTACAAAAGAAAATTACTCATGATCTGGCATCATTTCCCCAATTTTCTAAAGAATTAAAACTAAAATAACCAACTTGGAACATATTCAGCGTACATTTCATATATACAAATAACAAATAATGCCACTGCTTTTTTATGTTATGCACAGAGTAATTATTCAAGCACGATCCACAGTCTCAAAAAAACAATGATGTGCCAAAATGATTAGTATTACTCTAGTGATAAAAGGACAGATTTATAACGCGGTATCTCTTAAATATAATATATTGATATCATGTTATGTACAGTTCCTGTTAAAAGTAAGAAATTTCTGCATAGCTGAATGAGGTACCCCTTATATGTTATAAACTGATATCATATTACATATAGTTCCTGTTAACAGTAAAAAATTATTCAATGTCAGTGCAAATTTAGACTATAAATGAACTTTTTATTCGGCTTCAATTCGTGACAAAGTGTGTAGCTTCCACTTTCTAATCCTAGTTTCTTGATCCGACACCAAAATCAATCCTAAACAATTACATATAACATATAAAAGTTCATGAAAAACGTCATGTGACAACTTGTCAACTGACCGCTACACCGTGCACTATCAATGGTCTCGGTAACGTACCGGAATTTCATACTTCAAAGCAAGCCCTTGAAGCGTATCTCCGGGTTCAATCTTATGTGTGATGTATTTTTCATTGGTACGTTTGGTTTTTGTTGTACTACCATACTTGGCTTGTTTTTTAACAAATTGTCCCAGACCCTTCTTCTCTGTTGCCATCTTCTCATCCTAAATCGACTTTTCGTCCAAACCGGAAGTTCTATACTCTCGACGCGTATTTTTGTTCGAAAAGAAAAATATTTCTGGCTTTATTTTTGAATTTTTCCAATCAAACTAACGATATACTCTCATTAATACAAATCAGTAAAATAAAAAATAAATATAAAGCAAATAAAACATAAATATTGGAACTGATCTTTTAATTAGTACATGCGCACAAGAATGTTTAACTTCAGAAACTTCCGGCAGAGAAGCAGGTGCCCACAATGAGTTACCAACTTTACCGAAATACAACACTGGGTAATACTTTGCAAGAAAGTTTAGATGAGCTGATACAGGTAAAATTTCTAGTTTTCATGTTTATTTTGTACCTTTCAATAAAGTTTCATTTTTCCATCATCAGTTAAGGATGTCAGTTATCAAACCTCACCTTTCCTGTAAATGCGTTGTACATGTTATGTACACCCCTGTACTGCTACATAGGTATACTAGTTGTTCAGTTTGGGGGACCGAGACATCTTTATATATCTACATAACCCTGTCATTTATTTACATATTTATGTAAATGTCTGTTGCCTACAGTGTAGCGTCTACATGTAGCTTTACAGTTTCTTAAGTGTAGTACTTGCCTCCAATGTTGTTTAGTTATGACGAGTGTTTTATTTCATTTTCAGTGTGGCCAAATTACACCACAACTTGCACTGAAGGTCTTATTACAGTTTGACAAGGCTATCAATAATGCACTGGCCACAAGGGTAAAGAGCAAACTGACTTTCAAGGTAAAAGTTTGAATAGTGATACCCATTTTAGTTCACTTGACATTACAAGCCAAGAGTGTATCTCAATATTATTACATTTATGAGTCAAGACCAAATATTGACATCATAATGGCATATTTCAATATTACATGTGTAAGTTAAAAGACAATGAATATGTATTTCACTTCTCTAGAATATGCAGTAATGGTACATCAAATAACAATTTAAGTTTTTCTTTGCAATGTTTAGCAAAACAAATATCAAAGTAGCATTAGAAAAATGTTAAATAACACTTAGAAAAGAATTTCTTTGCTCACTCCAGTAGTTTAAGTAAGCTTTTAGTCTAATAATAAAGTCACTTTTATTAGAGGAGAGTGCAGTTACTAGTGTCATGGTAAAAATCTCTTTATCTTTCAGGGACATTTGAACACATACAGATTCTGTGATAATGTATGGACCTTTGTACTCAATGATGTTGACTTTAGAGAGGTCACTGAAGTAGTCAAAGTGGATAAAGTAAAAATAGTGGCGTGTGATGGAAAAGGTCGGTTTTTAAATGTCAAGTAATGTGTATTGTGTGAATGAAAGAAGATATTTTAAACTCTGGTTACACATGGTTTTTTAGTTAGCCAAACTCAAAAAAGTTTGATTAAAGATTCAGGATAGATCAGAAATGGGCAAACTAAAGATGAATAAGATTATGTTGGTGGTTCATTAATTGATAAACAAATAATGAGAATTGAACTGCCAAGGCTTGCCACAGGTCTGTGCTCTCTGAACCATATACATGTAATTACTGCTTGTTGCTTATAATTATGAAATGTGACTTTAATTATGGGCCTCTTTGTTTATACTTTCATTTTATAAATGATTTTTTTGTTTCTTTTAGGAGTTGGGACTACATGATAGGAGGATAAAACTTTATCCAGGTATTGACACAAGCAGACTTTCCACCCAAGACTCCTAAGTCTGTCAAGTCATGTCTCAAGTGTGGTATTTTGTCTGGAAGCTCTTTTATATTTTATAAAGTACATATATGGGAACGTACAGCAGTGGCCCAATGGTTTAATTTTGACGATTAGAAAGTCAGGTTTTTCATTAATCCCATGTCAATTTGAGGATGTTTTAAATGGTTTATGTTGTAAAATTTGCTTACCATGTACACGATGTGAATATATTCATTGTAGCATTTAAAGAAATCGTATGAAAGATGTCATCTCCATCTTGATCATCATGTAAAGCTTGAGTCTGAAAGTAGTCATCATTGGTGCCCTAATGTTTTTTTTACTGTAACATTAAGCCACTTGCATTTAAAATGAGAAGAAAAAAAAGGAATTTGCATCCAGTCAGATATATTATTGTCAAATACTGTAGAGGATAATAATTTTTTTTTACTGTAAAATAAAAAAAAAAATATCAAGTTGTACAAACCAAGAATGTTTTTTGTTATTTTGATCTCGTTATTTTGATAGAAGAAAGATTTAAGAACAAATTACCAACCCCATGTGAATGTGGTTTCATTATAATTGTGATCATTTAAAGTTACATACGAACTGAGTATCGGTTGAGCGTGGATTCCCAGTAACACTTAAGGTGTATTCCCAGAGATTTAGATCAATCCAGAGATTAAGATTTAGATTGACCTAACTCCATAGGGGTTCACGCTAAATTGAAGTCAGCCGAGCGTGCACCATAGTTAATTACCCCCTTACAGCTTTTAGTAGGTGGGACAGACGCTTAAGCTGGCTAAGCTGACAGTAATCTAGTGAGACTCCCCACAGGGATAGAACGATCTAAAATCTATGGAAATGGGATCTTAAAGACCACTTCTACTAATTTCTTATACGACTCAAATAAATTTGACATGTGAAGGGATAAACTGAAAAGATCACTCAATCAGCCGTAAAAGAGCTTTAGACTGCTTGTTTCTTTAAATTTTAGTGACCTACTTTTCTGCCTCATTGACATACAGCATCGAATGCTAGCAAAAAAATCCATTCAGACATTTTCAGGTAAAATTAAACAATGCCTTCTGGTAATTCTCTTAGTTAAACTACTTGAAACTATATGCTGGCATTTGGTTGGCTTTTGTGGCAAAAATTCACTTTATATGCATCTTTAAATCTTGGTAGCGTTTGACCCAAAGTTTTTAACGAGCCTCACAAGGGCCATGGAGAAGATAAATTGTAAGTCAACCATGTTTTTACCCTCATGAAATGTTAAATAAATAAACAAAAAGCAGATTATAAATAAGATTGTTTATTAAATCTTGTATTATACACATGAAAATTGATAATTTGCAAATTTATTCTTGCAAACGTTATATAAAAGATAGAACATTAATAAATAGAATATGACAAAGTCAATGAGAATGGAAATCCCTCGAAAGCAATGACAGCACCAGCCCTTGGTTTCACAAGGAGGGTCTTCCCTAAGAAATGAGATCTTGGGATGTGCCAAAATTGCCAAAGTGAAAGCAAAGTATGTGTGGATGATGCCAAGACAATTTTAATATCAATTGTTATTGTTTTTTATTCACATTTTATACCCCTCCTTTCAAGACAAAGGATACCACGGAAAAGTTTTTTTCCAGAAATAAATGGGTGACAAAGTATCTGTGGGAGAATAGAGAGACATGAACGATATTAGACATGTAGATCATGGAAAAAAAATGTACTCAATGGCACAAAAAAAAGAGACCCTTTCAGTCTAATATAAAGTTATCAGTTGCATGAAGTTCTTTCATGTAGTGTAATTGATGAATCAATGAGTGTGAACCATAAAAAGGTATTGACTGTTCTAGTCAACTTCTTCAAGGAGCAGGGTGAAATTGTGGTAGAACATTTATCATAATTGGAGTTAACGGTGGCTAAAGCAGACTCTCTTTTCCAAGGATTATGTCAGCTCTTTGAACAAAAGCAACTTCTATGGTGTAAACTTGTGTCAATTATGATGGATAGTTGTGGAGTGATGCATGGTTCAAAATCTGGCCTGGAGGTACAAATCCAAAACAAGAAAGCCAGCCACTTGCTTGACATAGATGGTGATTCCTGTCACCATATGCATAGGTAATTTAGAGAGCCTCTTTACACATATCTACACTGACCACAAATCCTCACCAGATTTGCGGCAGACTATGGCAGAGATCCGCATATTATGATCTATCATCCACGTTGCAGCAGATGTCTACATTCAATGGAATTGGCTATCATGTTTTGATGTGAGCCAAAACATCACTCGATTGCTGGATGCTTACGAAGTTTTCTATCACTCATTCTTGCCCTCTGCAGATAAGGGCTTGTATTTAAAAAGCCTATCATAGATGCCATGTTTGAGAGGATGGATATACCAGTAGGCACAAAAGCACGCCAAAAAATCAAGGAGATCCAGCAAAGGCTACAACAGAAAGCGTTGACAGAAGATGGAAAAAAACAGATATATGAGAAACTTATCTTCTAAAGTCTCACTACCGAGCTGATCCTCTGGGTTGGAAATTTTGAAGAAATGTATTCCTCTTTCAGTCCAAGCAACCAGTGATCCACAACCTCCATGATCAACACTTGTTGTTCAAAGGTAAGTAGTGTCCCTTAAGAAGCTTCAGATTGAAAATGAAGAAAATCATCTACCTATTGCTGAGTTGTCACTTGGAAAAAAAGCAACCAAAATTGTAGAAAAGGTTCTAAAGGAGGATAAACATGACAGTACCATCAATGACTTTTTGCTTAAGGCAAAGAAAACCTTTGTTGGCTGTGCCTCATATCTCCAACACAAACTGCCACTGGAAAATGAAGTCCTCCAGTGTGCCTCTGCACTGGACCCTATTGCAAGGGGGCACACAGTCACCTTAAAAGAGTTGAAAAAGTTCCCAAAACTTGTGAAAGTACTGACAACTGAAGAGGCCGTGTACAATCGTAAAGTCCATAAGCTGCAGTCTAGTTCCACTGTACCCCCAACAACTGGACCTGATGGCAAACCAGTGTGTCCAGATCACTAGTTGGGACAAGCAAAGTCAAAAGTGTGGCAGGGGCGGATTTAGGCCGTCTTCTGGGTCTTCTGGAAGACGGTCAGATTTTCAAGTTTACCTTGACGGGTATCTATTTTTTTTCTGTTGGAAGACGGTCAGAATTGGAGGATGAATCAACAAAGATAATTTGGAAGACTGTCATTAAATAGATCTGGATCCGCCCCTGTGTGGGCAATATGGCACTTGCTGTTCTCACATGCTTTCATGGTGCTCAGGTTGAAAGCAGCTTTAGGGTCATGAACCACATTGTAGATTACAAGTCTGGTGACATCAGGACTGACACCTACAGTGCCATCCAGACAATACAATTTCTGGGGTATAGGCACTCATAAATGACAGTGAGTTTGCCTCTTTACTCTAAGTCATTGAAAGAAAATGTCCTTAAAATAAAGCCTCACAAGTCCTTGTGTTAGCCCTATATATACATTGCTGTTTGTATAGTGTATTGGTGTTCACATTTGTTTGCATATTCACTTTGGGATTAGCAAAATTATAATCTTGTGATATCATATGATAATGGTATGCAGATGAGTGACATCAGTGCTTTTTCCATGTTGTAAGAATACACTTACAGACTGAATTTTGTGTTGCCTTTATTCCTCATAATCTCTCATACAAAAGCATCACAGTATGAACCATGCTTCATGGCGCAAAGAAGTCTGTTACTTAGAAACTGAGGCTTGTTCTGTGCTCATCCCAAAATAGTATTCTTCTTTGGTTTAATAAAACAAGGGATGTCCCTTAGCCTAAATCATCAATCTTTCCTTCAGAAATTACTGATTGCTGACAGTGGGCATCTTCACAAACTGGAAACGGATCATCCATCATTGCTTGTATAACAGGTATATACCGTGGCATGTGCTCCCATGCATTCAAGGGTTACTTTGTTCTATTTCATTCATAAATGCTGATAAATCATCATATTCTTTTTGAATGGCATGCTCTTTGCCCATTTCCTGTAGTTGTTCCTCTTCCTCCTCATCTTCCTCCTCTTCTTCTTGTTCCTCCTCGTGACCTTCTACAAACAGGAAAAAGATGGGTCTTTATATATTCACTCCAATTTTCATAAATTATGTCAAAGAGCAGTTAATATTATAATTACTCTGATAGACAAGTTTCTCAACTGTGCTTTTCCACATATTCTGCTAATTTCAGTTACAAATTGTCATGCTCACCAAGTGCAGTGTTGACTGCTAATTGTAAATCTTCATGTGAATATTCTTGTACTTCATCATCCTGTAATGAAATGAAAGGCACATCACCATATGGACACTGATCAGTCTTATATAAATTCTTACCAAATAAAATTTTTACAAATTTTTAAATACATAACTTTCTTTTATTTCTATCCAGACGTGACAGAAACAATCTTACTATTCATTTCAGGCTCTTCACAATCTTACAATTCATTGCAAACTGTATGTCAAATGAAACTAATACATTGAAAATGATATGGAACCAAACCTTAAGATCTTCACATTTAACTGGCATGTGCTGGGAACGTATCTGACTGAGAATTGCCAACTCTTCAACCTGAAGGTGTAAGATTTTGTTTAATTTTTTTTTCAGTAACAAGTACAGAATAGAGAGATTACTCCACTGACATACGTTGCATTGTATGGACTATTTGCTAACTCGTGGGACTTCATACAATGCCCAGAGTCCTTTTCCCTTGCGAAGAGATTACAGAGCCACCCAGTTATCCCCGACAGTTTCACAAAGTTTAACAAACCATTCTGCATACAAGATGTCTCTACTCTACATTTTCACAAAGTGCACTCAGCTATCACTGTCATCTTGATTGGTTAATGAATCTTAAAAGCAAATAAAGCAAATAAAAAGAATACCACATTAGTCTGCAATAATGCATAATACCCAATCAAAATCGATTCAATCAATCAAGGTTACAGCCAAGCATGTCACTAGTTAACGTTAGTGAAAGTCTTTCATTTCTGTCAAAACTAACGTTTAGCAATTGCCCAGGCTTGGGATATATATATATATATATATATATATATATATATATATATATATATATCCCTCCGTTTTATCAGGGAGTAACTCCCTGGTTTTATATAAAACAATTCTTTATATAAAACCAGGGAGTTCCTCCCTGATAAGACGGAGGCAAAACCATGGGGGGGGGGGGGGGGGGTCAGGGGATTTACACGTACTGTATCATGTGCACGCACTTAACCAGGTTATTTTACGTCTTTTGCTGTACTTTTCACCCTGCTTATAGCTCAAGAGCCTGCAAAAAAAGCTAGGCAGGGAACCACTCTAGAACAAACATAACCTTGATAACATACTATTCACAGAGCGCCTACGCACTTAGACATGGCCACTGAAGACAGTAGCATTTCGGACACTTAATGCGTTAAGATACGTTTATTTTCTTACCTTTAAACTATTCAGATGACGACTTAATTTGCTTGCAATATTCATCATAACTTTTTCTTCCTCTTTCAATATCTGCAACTCTCGTAGCTTTTTACTTGCGCTCATTTTACTGTATTTTCCTTATCGGACTAGAACACAAGGGTCGTCTACATTAAACAAAACATTGCCGCTAGATGTCAGTAAATATCAAGACGAGCTTAATTCAATTTAATGGTGAGTTTCGGTAATAATAACTTAATTTTTTTTTTTGAAAAATAATACTCTATTTTTTTTAGTTTACTAAAGGTACATATGAAGCGAGCGTTGATTTCCTGTACCCTATATAAATCACTACTACCAGAAAAAAAGTTTAAAGCTTTGTTTTCTTCAAATTTGACCAACTTGTCTCCCCAGTTCATGAGAGTTCAACAAATGATGTAATAATGTATGACACATTACTGCTGCACTAGAAATGAATCGTCATTCAGTGAGAGTTGGCGAAAAAAAAAACTTATGGTTATACATAACACATAAAGAAAGCTGAAAACATCTGTTCAAATTTTTTTTTCTATATTTTTCTTCATCCAAAAGTTATTACTGTACTACATGTAATGCATCCTGTGATCAAAAACAAGCAGATAACAAAATTAGAACTAGAGGATCAGAGAGGCGATACCGCCTCCGGATATTGTACCACCAGCTGGAGTAAGCGCATTCGTATGGACCCCCCCCCCCTCCTAAAAGGGACACCATCACCAGTCTTGTGTTTGAGAAGCTCTATAAGATGCAATCAACAAGAGTTCTCAAAATATGCAAAAAAATATAACTAAAAATGGTACAATCAAGCAGATTTTCGAATTGACTTGCATTTTCCTACCCTTGATCACTACTGTATTCTCTAGACAAAAGGCCTATTGGTTTTCCTTGAAATGTGTTGTCAATGGTGCATATATGCTGACAAAAGAGAAAACCTTGGGGAAACAATGGGCACATCTCTGCTAGTTTTAAAGATATGAGAGGCAAGAAAATATGCAAAGCTCAGTTCATGGTGAAAAAGTAGGTCAAAGGTCAATTTCAATATCATAGTATATGAATTTCTATTCAAGTTCAATAGCAACCATGGGCATTTCTTTGCCAATTTTGCAGATTTAAAGGCCAGAAAACATGCAAAAAGCAGTTCATCATAAAAAGTAGGTCGAAGGTCAATTTCAAGGTCACAGATTGCTAGTGTATTACTTCCTATTCAAGTTGAATAGTAACTATGGACCTATCTCTGTCAGTTTTGGAGATAAAGGTGAACGAAAATTTGCAAAGTTCAGTTCATAGTAAAAGGAAGGTCAAAGGTCAATTTAAAGGTCACAGTAAATTGCCAGTATATGACTTCCTGTTTAAGTTCAATAGTAACTATGGATCTATCTCTGCCAGTTTTGGAGATAAAAGGGAAAGAAAATCTGCAAAGTTCAATTCATGATGAAAATTAGGTCAAAGGTCAATTTTAAGGTCACAATAAATTGTCTCTAATGACTTTCTAATCAAATTCAATAGTAACTATGGGCGAATCTTTGCCAGTTTTGGAGATAAAAGGGAACAAAAATTTGCAAAGTTCAGTTCATGATAAAAAGTAGGTCAAAGGTCAACGTCAAGGTCAGAGTAAATAGCCTCTAATGACTTCCTATTCAAGTTCAATTGTAACTATGGACCTATCTCTGCCAGTTTTGGAGATTAAACGGAACCAAAATTTGCAATGTTAAGTTCATGGTAAAAGTAGGTCAAAGGTCAATTTCAAGGTCACACTTAGATTGCCAGTATGCGACTTCCTATTCAACTTTAATAGAAACTATTGACCTATCTCTGCCAGTTTTGGAGAAAAAAGAGAACAAAAATTTGCAAAGTTCAGTTCATGGTGAAAAGTAGGTCAAAGGTCAATTTCAAGGTCACACCTAGATTCCAAGTTAATGACTTCCTATTCAACTTAAATAATAACTATTGACCACCTCTGCCAGTTTTGGAGATATAAGGGACTAAATGTTACAATTCCGAGTTACAATAATGTGCCACCACAAAGTACTTTTTAATACAGCATAACACGAAAACCCTTTGAAATACAAAAAAACGGAGACCACTCTCAGTGTTGGGCTTTACATGCTCTACAAAATGCAAAAAAGAACGGGTCGCTAGCATTAACGGTTCCCGAATTAGAGACAGTTTTCAGTTTCGGTATCTTATGACCGCTACTCCCGAGAAAATGCACCGATTAACCCCAAATTCATGGAGATGAAAGATGACCCAAAGGGTAACACTTTCCAATATAATTATTGGTTAAGTCTGTGTAGTGTCTGAATAACAGTGCAAATAATATTTTTTTTTGTAAAAAATTTCATTTTTTTGAAAATTTTGGCCCGTTTGACCTTGAAATAAAGGTCAAAGGTCAAATCCAAGGGCATATTTGAAATCTACACATATGACTTTTGGAAAGCCGTCTGTAGAAATTTTTCCCATAATTCCTTCCGTAGGGTAGATAATTGGCATTGAATTTTCCAAAATTTTGACAAGGGTGCATTTCAACGAGCGTCACGCCCAGGTCAATGCACCGACTGAGACAAAAAAACCTGGGGGTTCAAGTTGAGGTTATATGTGACCTAAATCCAAGAGATGGGGACAGGGGTCCTTGTGGTCTAGGAGGAGAAGCGGTAACGGTGACTTGTATCCGGCGCCAGTACGCGGAGCCGGCGGAGCCAACGGAGCCGGACGAGACGGGTCGGGACTAAAACCATGAGTACCGCCAGCGTACACGCTGGTGGTACTAAAAATGCTCAAATAAATAGTTTACTGATTAATTTATTAATAAATAAATAGAGTTTATGAAGAACAAATATGTACACTCATGTTTATTGAAATTGAAGAATTACTGTAAATGCCATGTCAATTTTTGTACCTAAATCCTCTTCTTGCTTGAGAAAATGTCACTTTTTTAGTTTGCTTGTAATTGCTTTCTTCTTTTAATTTATTTTTTTGTTGCCTTTTGTTTTCTCTGTATCTCTGACGTCTCTGTGAATTTTTCAATTTCTTTTTTTCTTTGAGTTCATTGACCTCATTTCTAGATTTCTTTGCACCCCTGTATGAATGAATCCACCATTCATTGTCAGGAGGCACCACATAGTCTTCATTGCAATTTTTCCTCTTTCCCCCTTTTTTTGACTCTTTATATTTTTGAGCCTCAGACCTTGGAAAATTCTCATCTGGGTCTTGCAGGAAGTTTCTCTCATTTTTTGATGTCTTTCTTCTCTTGCCATCCCTTTTCTTCTTAAAAGCGGTGTCTTGGAATTCTTTTTTGTTTTTATTCTTATGATAATCATTTTTTCTATTTCCCATCTCTTTTTGCTTTTTGGATAGTTGTTCGTTTTCTGTTGAGTCTAAAATCAAAATCATGTGTAATGAAAATAATATATTATTTTTCAATTGTGTAACAAATTTTACCCCATTAATAGCTACTATCCTCAAACAAGATGATACCAACTGAAATTTCCTAAGGAAATAAACATTGTTGTAATCAGTGGCATTCCTTGTATTCAAAAACATTTCAAATAACATTTTGCTTGTATAATCACAAAAAGTACACTTGCCTCCTGTCTGGGGTTACACAAGGCATTTTTGCATCTATATCATCTTACATTCTCTTTGTGCACTCACCTCTCTTTCGCCTGGCCTTATTTCTTTCTTGCTCTGTATCATATCTTGCCACAAAAGGGAAATTGGGTAGTTTACGCTTATCCATGGTGGCCTCCTCACACTCCTGATATGAGTGAACAAAATCAAATTTAAAACAAATCTTAAAACATACCTTTTTAAACAACATAATGATAGACTAAAATACTGAAATTGACTTCTGATTCATTGAGCAGACAATGGACTTTAGAAGAACAATAATATTGTAAATAATAATGCAGTTTCATTTTAACAACATTTAGTATATTTGTTGGTATGTTTTAGAATTTTGTGTGAAATTCAGTATTTTCAACTGTGCTTGTTTATTTAAAATGTCAAGTTTTAATATTCATATTATTTACAATTCTGAGGCACATATGGAGTGTACTTTCACTGAGTGCACTATAATCCATCCTTGCTTCTGTTACATTTCTGGGTTTGTAGAACATTCACATATTCATTAAGGCTTAAGTTGTGTGGCTGAGTGTCTGTAATCCTTGTTTAAAAATAAATATTAAAAAACTTTTCTGCTTTTATCCAATACTTTTTAATAACTTCATTACCTGCATACTTTGTCTGCCAAGATACAAGACAAACATATCTCTTATATATATGTGCAAAGGCTTCTATTAAAAGTATGTTTGTTATGATCCATGCACTGTATATATAATATACTCACGAATCCAAAGTGTCCCTCTGAGGCACAGTTATAACAGTACATCCTCTTATTTTGAGAATTGTCTGTTTCACAGAGAGGTCCTTCTTTGGTCTGGAATCAACGTCAAATTTGTAACAAAATCATAAGCATAGATAATTCATTCTGATGATTTTAACTCAAAAAAAAAAAAAATATATATATATATATTTAAAGGCCCCATTGCAACAAAATATGATTTGAACCAGCATTTAAGATTAATAACATATGAAGAATAAACTAACCGTCATGTGATACTGTCTCCATCTATCTGTACATTCCTGAGGGCATAAAATACTTGTTAGTTGTGGGTAATAAACAATAGTAATAATAGATATCAACAATATTAGTTACTTCAGCATGGATATTTTTACAATTAATCAATACAGTCAGTGCATTACATAGTTAAAATCTCAAACTTTTCCTGTCCTAGTGATACTTATTATATATATAAAGTATGAATATGACCACTAACATAACCCTTATGACCCTGCATGCGACATCTCCAGCATTCCTCATATAGCCTTCTCCTGGGCTCAAAGCACTCTCTCACACTATGACCAGACTGATTGCAGTTGTAGCATAGACTGTCTGGGCAACTCTTGGATGTGTGACCTTGATTTCCACAGTAGATACAGACTACAGCTTTCTATTAACAAACACAACAACCCTTTCAAGAAGACAAAATCCATGGCTTTCTTTAAACAACTGAACAACTTTAATACAGTAGTTTTGTCACATTTCAATATAGCTGGGAAAGTTTTCATTATCTTTATTCATTTTTATAATCAGGAGTGACTACTCTCATTTTAAAATGTTTAAGCCATGACCAACAGAGAATAATATATATATTCAAAGCATTTACTAGTTAAATTCACTATTTGGTGGACTGATATCAAATCCATCATGTTAGAACTGCACTTTAAAGAAAATTTGTCAACAACACCTATTAAAAAAATACCTGGAACCTGCCAAGTTCTTACCTTTGGCTTTGGACAACATTTCGACAAGTGTCCCCTTTCATTGCAGTTGTGACACTTGACATTAAGAGGTTGGTAATATCGATTCTTTGTTCCCAATTTAAAACGATCTTCATCAATGATGTCCCAGTTGGCATTTTCTGTAAATGAAAAAAACATGTTTTGTTACAAATGAAGACAAAAAAACAGATAATACTTCAGTTGATGTGCTTTTGCTTGTTCAGATCTAAAAGAAGAAAACAAGTATCATTTCAACAATTGCTAAGGGTAGTAAACATTTGAATCAGCATTTAAGTCATTCAAGTGATTAATTTGGTACCAAGTTATTAAATGAACAAATAAAGACTAATGTGACCCACCCCCAATCAACAAAGATACTAACTATCCAGAGAATTGTGGACCTCCTCCAAGTCCAGATCCTCAATGTCCAGTTCAGCACAGTCCAGAACAACCTTGGGCTTACTCTGTACTACATTGGTCTGTATATCACAATCTCCCTCAGTCCCCTCAAGCAATGGCATATCATTCTCCTCTTCACTACCAGACTCCAACAGAGGCTTTGAAAGTTTTATTTTCTTAGATTTAGAAGATGTACTCCACTGGGGATTTGTTTTACTTTTTCTGTGTTGTTTCTCTAAAAATAGGTCACTGTCCATGCTCGAGACGACTATGACCTCTTCATGTATTTTCCTTTTCAACAAAGCATTGGAAGTTTTTGTTTTATTTGAGGTACATTCTTGGTCAATGATACAGTCACTATCTGACTCAATGATAATATATTCATTTTTTTCATCTCTGCCAGCACTGCTTTTGTTTTTAACTTCGTCAAATGCTTTATTGGAAAGATCTCTCATAAGCATTGGAAGTGCAAAGTGACTGTCATCTTCTAAAATTATTACACTCTCACTACTGCTGTCCTGATCCGTTTTCTTTAGCACATGTGATGATTCGGCTTGAATGCCCAATCCTGCTTGTGTGGATATAGTAGTTTGGGGTGTGATTTTTGTATCAACATCTGAACAAGAGTTATGCAAAACTGACATTTTTGTGCCACTATAAACAGCAGCATGACTTTGAAGATGAGATGCATCTTCACATGCATAATGGATTTGGCTGTAGAGAGCTATTTCAAGTTCTTCAAGATCAGTTTCTTCATCACTGTGTATTTCACTGTTATGCATGTGGTCTTCCTCAATATCTTGCATAACATAGTCATCCTAAAAGAAAGAGAACTCTTTACCAGCTATAAAACAATTATCTCGAATGAGAACAAATGAGTTATTTACAGACATGTTCACGAGGAAATATGTGAATGGACCTATTAATATAGTGCACTTGAAGCTATTTTCTTTATGACAATGACTTTAAGGAATGTTTAATAGTAGAGGTATTTCAGAGAAATGCTACCGCCCAAACGTAATTATCATCTAATTTCTATTGTACACTATATCCCATGGCCTGGTGGCCCTTCTCCAATCATCAAATTAGATCACATATATCAAATACATAGACTACGCTCCCACCCTAAAGAGCTTATGATGAATAAATGCTTGTTGCAAATTTGCTTTTATTTGGAACTAAGGCTTCAACAGACTTTTGTGATCACAAACTCAAGCTGCACATGTCAATGAATTTTACATTCTCAGGCTATAAGTGACCTTGCAAAATCATTACTTTTGTCATAGCTTCTTAATAAATTATTTCACAAGCCTAATGGTTTGCTTAATTGTTTTATTTAGTATTTTAACTTGTTTTATTTAATTTAATCTTTATACTTTGTGGAGGCCACACAACTTTTACTTTACAAATTACAAGATCTTATTCAATGATTACAGCACTCATTTCATTTCAGATATTTCGACGTTGTTAACAGTTAGCGGGTAGGTATATTAGTTGAGTAGTATAAACTATTCTATTTCAAAGTGACTGCGGCCAGGTTGATAATTTCCGAGTTTCGTCTCAACATTTCTTACACATACAGGAAATGAGGTTATTAAAATGCATCTTTCTAGATTTTCCAACACTCCCCGTTGTTAGCATGTCGTTATATACATTCTTAAAAGATCCCCTGATACGTTTTCAGTCAAAGTACAGGGTCAGAGAAAGTACGAATTACAAAATAGCAGATCATATGTATTACCATTCTCATTGAACAAATCTCGTGTTCTTCGCCACTATCAGAGCTATGTGCAATCTGTTCCTTAGTTGTGACAAAGAAAACCAAAATTTTTCAACAATATATCTTTCATTGATATGATAAATTTCAATAAAAAAATTTTATGTGGCATTACAGAATGCAAAGATAAGGCATAAAATGATATGTTGCTTCAATAACATGGTTATGTATATGCGTGCCTGAATTTTATTGATATAACAGCTTTGTCTTGCCTTTTTTCCTGCCTCGAAATAAAAAAGACGGAATTGTTCTATAAAAGCAAGGTAGCGAAATAACGTAACGTGTGGGTATAATTAACTGTCAGCACATTTATGCGTGTATTTCTTGAAGGCATGTTCACGCAGAGTTTTTGAGCGTGTATTTCTTGAAGGCATATATGTTCACGCAGAGTTTTTGAATAATCAAGTTTCTTTGGTTGTTATTATTTAAAGGTTGTTATGTACCTTTACATATACATATGAGATATGAATGTCTTAAACTTATATAATTTTGTACGCTTACTATAGAAGTCTGACCAAAAGTCATATGTGAAGATTCCAAATATGCCCTTGGATTTGACCTTTATTTCAAGGTCAAACAGGCCAAAATTTTCTGAAAATTTTATTTTTTTGCTAAAATTTTTTTTTATTTCTGCCAATTTTCGGAAACTACACAGATGTAACATATAATATTATGGGTAGTTGTTAACCTTAGGGTCATCTTTCATCTTTGTGAGTTTGGGGTCAATCGGTGCATTTTCATGGGAGTAACCACCATTAGGTGCTGAAACTGGAAACTTTCTCTAATTCTGGAACCATTAATGCTAGAGACCTTTTGTATTTTGCATTTTGTAGAGCTTATCAAGCACAACACTGTAGATGGTGTCTGTTTTTTTGTTTTCGATTGCACTATATTGAAGGGGGCGTCTCGATAGTCCGAAGGTTCATTGGTCCGAAGGTTCATTGGTCCGAAAAGTGGTAACATTTTCATCGATTTTTTAATCAAGGGTTCATTGGTCCGAAGGTTCTATAGTGAATATTCGGACCAATGAACCTTCGGACTATTGAACCTTCGGACTATTGCTACGGCCCCATATCAAAAAGTTCAACATCTGATATTCAGTGGTGAAAATAAAAGATGAAATTCTCCAAAATTAGCAGAGATACGCCCATAGTTACTATTGAACTTGAATAGGAAGTCATATACTGATAATCTGACTGTGACCTTGAAATTGACCTTTGACCCACTTTTCATTATGAACTGCACTTTGCATGTTTTCTGGCCTTTATATCTCCAAAATTTGCAATGAAATGCCTACTGTGACCTTGAAATTGACCTTTGACCTACTTTTTCACCATGAACTGAACTTTTCATATTTCCTTGCCCCTCGTATCTTCAAAACTAGCAGAGATATGCCCAGTGTTGCCCCTAGGTTTTCTTTTTTATCAGCATATATGCAACACTGAAAACACATTTCAAGGAAAACCAGTTGGCCTATTGTCTAGAAAATCACAGGATTGATCAATGTTAGGAAAATACAGGTCAATTCAAAAATTTAATCAGACATTTTTACTTATATTTTTTCACTTTTTTTTTTTGCATATTTTGATAACTGTTGTTTATTGCATTTTATAGAGCTTGTCAAGCACAAGACTGATAGTGGTGTCCCCCCCTTTTTTTTTTTTTTGGTTTTCCATCCGAATGCGCTTACTCCAGCTGGTGGTACAATATCCGGAGGCGGTATCGCCTCTCTGATCCTCTAGTTTAACTGTTAAATAGGGGGCGTCTCGATAGTCCGAAGGTTCATTGGTCCGAAGGTTCATTGGTCCGAAAAGTGGTAACATTTTCATCGATTTTTTTAATCAAGGGTTCATTGGTCTGAAGGTTCTATAGTGAACATTCGGACCAATGAACCTTGGGACTATCGCTACGGCCCCGTTAAATATACCTGATCATGAGAGATAATCAGATAACAGTTAAACTACTGACTAAGTAATGGTGATCAATTACAAATAGGTTTCAAAAGCTTCTTTATGTTTTATGTCTTTAAGTTTTTAAGTCACAAAATTAGGGTAGCATTATTTATATTCCTGACAAATTTGAACTTTTTATGTATTGTAGTTTTTGTAAAATACAACTTTAAAAGAGTCAAAGTTCTGTCTGTAATGCAAAACAAATACCATAGAATGCCCCCTTATTCTTAATATTAATACACTACTCATCAATTGTTAGAATATCTAGTCAACACACAGTTACCTGGACTACAGGCTCTATTTGCTTTGTTTTGCTATATTTACTCATGTTTTTATTTATATTTACCCTGTTGTAAATGAACAGGGAACACATAAAAACAATGAGAGCAGGAGTGATTGAGGCTGAACATCCTAGTGAAATGTAAAATGATGATGGATTAAACTTTTTCTTTAAATGTCTTACATTTTTCAGGTATCATAATAATTGGGACAATCAGATGTTTCTGGGATACAAGAGATGCCATTGGTTACCTGCAAAATTCTTTTCTTTGCCAAGAGTCGGGAACTAGTTGGGAAAAATGAAGCAGAAATAAGCATCAAACCAACATTATCAGGAAGAGAACTTAATGAATGGATTTTTGAACATTTTCCAGAATTGCAAGTGATTGCATCCAACACGATTTTAGCAGTAAATCAAGAGTATTTACAAGATGATGAGACAGTTCTTACTTTGAAAACTAATGATGAGATTGCAGTCATTCCACCAATAAGTGGAGGATGAGAATAACATATTTTGATAAATAACTTTAATTTTATATCAGATGAAGTTTGAAAAATTGCAAAAGACTGTGAACCCATGTATAAAATAAAGATGAAAAAATCAAAATTTAATGACGTTTTATTTTTTAATTAATAATTTTACATATGCAAGTAAAGTACTTTACTTTGAAAGGATGTTGTTAGAATGGATCTTTGAAGAAAAATTGTAATTTTCTTTAGATCACAACACATTAACCAAGAGCTTTAATTTCTGTCAGTTTGTCCAGTCAAAAGAGTAGGCACCAGTTTTCTTGGAACCTTCTCATATACTGTACATAATGCCTCACTGAAGATCAGGCATCTGTAATCCAAAGCAATAGTACAGTTATTGTTTATCATGGCTTCAGGTGTAATCTTGACATGTCATACGTACAGTTTGCTTTAGCTTTTTTTTTGGTTAGTCAATTAGTAACAGTGAGAATATGGGGTGTGTTTAATATTATATCTTGCTTTTTATTTCATGTTTGATGATCACTAAATACATGAATTATTTTTCAAGCCACATTTTGATCTGGCCTTGATTCAGATGAAGCAAAACAAAATTGATCAAGGCTATCCAAGTAATGCTTTCTGTAATCATCTCTATATCAGTTGTTTAAACAACATACTGCAAGTGGCACCTTGTGGAGTAATGTTAACTAACACATACTATTATGCATGCCACAAAACTTGTTGACAACAGCATTGTAAAATGATATAACTATTTTTAATTGTGCAAAGAGAATTTGTCTTCAAATATTATGTCAGATGAGACATGATGTATACAAATGATTTATTAAAATATTTTATTTTTTTAAACTGTATACTGCTGTCTGCTTGCAAATAAAGTATTATTACTCCTGTCGTATTGAATTTTAGAATTTAAATGAAGAAAAATTATTTGATTAACAAAATTCTATAACACATGTAAGTTATGTTCCTGTGGAATTCAAAATGTTTTATATGCAAATGTTGTATGATGGAACTTGAATGATATCAGTTATCTGATGAAAACTGTATCTGGAAAGATTGTCCCAGGGCTGCGGAGTATGTCTGGTAATTTTCTAAATTACATATTCTTTATTTTTTATCTTCGGTTTTTATCACTTTTTGTTGTTTTTTTTTAAATTATTCATTTATATCTTAAATAAAAAAGAACGAAATCTTGATTTGTGATAACACGTCAGGACTACTGAGTGCAAATTGTTGCATAAAGGGAGACCAAGGGTGTCATGCAAATTTAGTGCAGGGGCTGATCCAGGATTATTTGACGGGGAAGCTGACCCTCGCCCCCCCCCCCCCCCCCCCCCCCCCCCTTGGCGTGGGGTTTAGGGCCCACTAAAGAGCCCCGAAAAATTTTGGCATTTTAGAGGGTGAACGGTTTTAGAACTATGATTCAGCTAGTCAAAATTCTAATTTCAAGAGGGGACCATTGGTGTGATTTTTTCAGAAATCGGTGGGGGGGGGGGGGAGGGGTCAGGACCCCCACTATCTCCGCCACTGTAGTGGGTACATGCCCCTGCATCATTCTCACTCTTATTTCTACACAAATACTTACCATACATCCCTAACAAACTGGAGATTAAGAATGTAAAAATAGAGTCTGGAAAAATTTAGAAGAGGTCTTCCCCTGGTAAATCTGAAGATAATGAAAAATAAAACACAACATGGGTGTTTCATGATGTTTAGCATTTTTTCAGTGTTTCAAAAGAATAAATTCATTTTACAGAGTTTTAGTAGAATTGACTTTTGAAATCTAAAATAAATTAAAATAAAAGTTTGGATTTTTTTTCTGTACAAATTTGTTTATTGCCAATGTGAAAATGTAAAGAAAAAACTCACTTTCTGGGCAACGAACCTTATTAACTGCGTTTATGTTAGTATAGGTTATCACTTACGTTTGCCAAAAATATTAAAGCCGACAGAAATGATAGATTTTAGAATTAGACAATTGCAATATCATTTTGTTTTGAAGCTAGACTTTTATTGTAAGAAACTGAAATGCGTGAAATTTTGTCGGTCATCATGCAGGCACAAACAAGACTAGGGGTTGGTGACGCAATGATAACGCGTTTGAATTCTGATCATGCTTATTAGGTTCGATGTCTACCTAGGGCACATTTAAAGGGAATTTCTTAGTTGTGTGTATGTATTTCTCCGTAAAAATGATGGAGTGCTTACCGACGGGTATTCACATGTATCTACAAGACTAGAATGACACTCGTGCTTTCCCTTGTTGACTCATGAATGAAAGCGTACTGATGTTATATCAGTCACAATTGGGACTTTTTGCCTTTTTTATCAATTACAAGTCATGGACACATATTTCATGAACATATTTGAGATAAAAATGAAAAAGTGTAAGGACTTAAAGAAACTGATGTAAGATTTTAATATGTAAAAATTATGGACCACTAGAAACACTGGGTCCTAGCTTTTACGCAAAACAAGAAGTCAAATAAGGAGTTTTTTGTTTAATAGGAGCCGATTTTGATAGGGAGAATGCACGTATGAATAAATTAATCAAAGTCTGCAAATATCTGATATTTGGTGTATTGAGAAAAACCCATTGCGCTGTGAAGGAGTTGAAAGTGACCCACTGCGTTCGAGATTTTTCTTTGTCTGGTAAAGTCTATCAGTTTGATGAAAGTACTTTGGCAATGTATGATAACTACATGTGTTTAATTGTAGGACCTACCAGTGTGGTAAAAAACTAGAAAAACACACTCTTAACATTATTTTAAAACTTGCACTCTATCATCTTCATAAACTCTTATTGGCAAAGTTACAAACAAAATATTATTTTAAGAACAATTTGGTAAATTGAGGGAGCTTGACATTCAAACAGCGTTTAGTTGATGGTCATTTTTGCTCGTTCCACGGTTTTATCTGTATTTTATTAATGTTAAAATAGCTGAAACAGGACGGCATACAATATCCTTGCTTTGTCCACTCCCCAGGGTCCGCTTTATTTGTTTCCAGTGGATGGTCAACTCGTACATAATTTAATTATACAGTATACCGCGGTTTAGCATCCCATCAATTATTTGATAAAAGAGGTGAGGAGTAGGCACACCTAATTGAATGGTAAATTTTCATCAGTCCTAGGATCGCGTCTTGCTATCATTAACATGTTTTCGTTTGAAATGAAATAATTAACAATTAAGACCAAACTTGTAATAAACACATTTTCTTGGAGAAAAGGGATATATGTGTGGAACAAGGTGGCTGAATACAAAACATTTACGGAATTCGAACATCGATTCGAAGACCCAAATAAGTGATAATGGAAAACAGAAAGATATATGACGAATTACACTTATATACAAGAAAACATTCTACACATGTATACTAATCGGTGACTGATTAATGACCATTTGGCGTTAAAATATATGGTTTTGTTGCTACCTATAAACCTAAAATCACTTGAGGGGACTTGATAACAATTTGACAATATTTGACAATATTTTTGAATTTCCAAGCCTCTTTTCAGGAAACACGGGTGCACATTTTTTAAGAAACACTCAAGTTATCCAGGTACTTGTAGGCCCAGCAATTTACCGACAATTTCGTTGAAACTGATGAATTTGTTTGAATAAACCTTTCTGTGATATATGATCTTCTTCGCAAAGAAAAGTAAAAAAAGGCGTCCTTTGTGATTGAAAATCTCTCGATGTCTCGTTTAATTTATTCTGTAAAGATGTTCAGAACAGTAGGCCTACACAAACGGAATTCAGACTCCGAAATAAAAATCTAAAAAAGTCAAAATTAACGAAATATTTTCACAGGCGTAATAGTAATGGAATAAAACACCATATTTACAACTAGAAGAGAATAAATAAAAAAACTCTCAAGTAGTAGTTTGAAATTTTAAAACAATTTAGAAATTTTAGATTTTTTTTATATGAGTGTGTTAGAGGCGCCAGTTTGTGTCACAATCCATCTCTAACGTGTTGCGAGCAGAAAATTTAATTTGGGATCTAAATTTACACCAGGACCCACCAAATATTTGATGGATCCTAACTTAACAGCACGAAGAGTGATTTTAAATTATACAGGGAAAATCATTTTCAACTGAACGGATTGGAATTTTAAAAAAATCTATGCTAAATGATCACTTTTCCTTGAAAAAAAAAATCTATTGAAACAACCAAAATTTCAAACATGCATAACTGTTAAACAATGACAATAAAAAAATCGCCCAAAAAGAAAATTTCAGAACAGTCCTAGTCTGGTAACAAAGGACATTTGGCTTTCCATGACACGCTTTACGCATTTTTTTTTCGGAATTCCATCGCACCTAACGTCGGCTCTTCCATCTAATATCCCACCCCCTCCGCTACCAAACAAGATGGCCGCAGTAGAGCTAGTGATGTGATTACATGGCATTGGGCTGGAAAAGGCAGCAAAATGGATGGAAATACTTCAGACCACAGTACTTCGATAAGTGAAGCTGCTGTAGCATCTTGGCAACAATGTTGGGAGAATGAAATTAATTTAGGTAAGAGAAATTTGAGTTCATTGAACTGAAGAAACTTAACCGGTGACAAGAACCAACTACGGTGAGCAGTGCAATCTAAGAGAGTAAGAAGCTTTGTCGTTTTGAACTGGGGAAATAGAATTAAGTTCACTAAAATCGTTGAATTAATCCAGTCACATGTTGTTAGCATGTTTTGTATCGTTTGTGAGCATTTTTTTACATTAAACTATCGCTGAATTCATGTCCTTAACTAACAGATTTGAACATCGGCGATTGTTTTTGTTATCATTGTTTTGCAATGTATAAGTTCGGTGCCGGTGAAGAAGTCAGTTATGTATGCTTATAATTTTCAGATCTAAGTACCAACATGATGTAACAACGTACCTCAATGATATGTCAAGAAACAAGTCATTAACATTGAACTTTCCAAATGTTTTTCAATATGTCCATTAAACTATGACAGTATGAGCACTAAGTGCTAATTTACATATTAGTTCAGTAGTTCCAAGTTGACAGCATAAAAATAAGTAGATTTGATGTCCAGTGCCTATTAAAAGCTTCTGATTATATTCTTAAACTTGTTGAATAATATTGGTCAGTTCTTAGGATTTTATATAAATATTGTGGTCTTGTAACTTAATATTACTGGTACCCAATGAAGAGGCAAGAAGTGATCATATTTTAATAAAAAATGAATTAAATTAAATGTTGTAATTTGTCCAAGGACAACTACACTGTGGTATAAAAAGATGCTTTATTAAAAACAACCATGGCACTGAAAGAATTTGACAAACAAGAAAGGTTAGCTTAAATATCTTTTCAAACTCATTACAGCTTTACCATATGCAACCTTTGATAAGAAGGTCAAAGTTTGTTATTAGGTTGTAGACTATACTAAAATATGAATATCTTAATGTTGTCTCTTGAATTGAATCATTTTCTGTTTAGCTGTCTTAACAGGGAGTGTTAGTAGTAACTCTGATTTTCAACAGGTGACAAACATAATTGATCTCCGTAGTTTGATCGATTTATTGTGTTTATACAAAGTTTAAGTTAAATAGCCCTTTGCAGTGACTGGAATGACTTGGCAATGCACAGGTTATTCCTAGTGTTCAAGAGATGTAGAAAAGCTTTTGTGGTGGTGGTGGTTGCCTGTATCTAACTCTGGTCATGATGATACCCAGTTAACAGGGAGATAATCACCCAGACAGCACAGAAAACAATCAACTGACACTATCTGCATCATAGTATTCCTTTCTGTGTGCATTTTAGACTATAATTTCACTCCCATATTTACTATTTGTGTAATGTTCAGAGATATTCAACCTAGAAATTGTAATGGCATTAGTCAACAAAACTACTGTCACAGGTGAAAGTTCGAATTTATATTGTGGTTGAGTTGGTAATGAAACCCAGTTTGTTACTCCAACTACCTTTGGCATTTATGTGATCGGGTTCTATTTCATTACTGTTTAACCTATGTGAAAACAGGGTCTTATCTATTGTTTGCGGTGTTCAAATACTGGTTAAGGGCTGTTGAATTTTAGTATTGATGTGAGTTTAAAATGTAAACATTTAAAAAGCTCCACATATGTAAAATTGGAACTTGGTCACCTTGCAATGCAATTACGACAAGTTGGTAATTGCACTGAAGTCCACTGAAGATTTGTTCTGCAAGTGATCACACGACATTGTTAAACCTGATATTCCTTACAGTCAGAGATTGCATGGGTATTTACACATGGACATTCTTGTCTTTAAAACCTGCTACCTGGCAGAGAAGAGATATTAAATTCTTCCTGTGCTTCCCTGACCAAGTGGGCTGTTTGTTCCCATTACTATTGACCTCATGTAAGACATCTTTTCAAAGTCAGCAGGCCAGAAACTGCAAAAGTTGCACCACTAATAACTGCCTTTGTACTGAAAAGAAGAAGGGGCAGTGGACAGTTGTGAAATAGCTGGGTTGGTATTGCAGGAAAGTTTTGCACAATGCCCACGCAGTATGATGCCTGTAGCCTGCTTGGCTTTCTATGTAGTATGTATAAAGTCAGGCTCCTTGAAGATATTTATCAAGTTTCTCACAAATAAGGGAGGAAAGCAAGACCTGAGCACCTCGGGGAAATAATCAGACATCATTTAATAAACTGACTGGCTTGCAAAATCTGTCCATGGTTTGCTGTTGAATGGGTAAAGGATGGCTATTGAAGCTGGCTTTGTCCCTTGGCAAACAGAGAGGTACAATAGACTGAAGTGCTATTACTGAACCTGCTGTTGGGTCAGGCAGGTCTTCCATTTGCTTTTCATCTCATGAACTGTTGCATAGGCTCTGGCGGATTTCGACATTCCCTCTCAAGTTATTGTAAAAAGATGTGTGACTGACAACCAAGGACATATTTTATCTTCATCTTGCTGTCAGTCAGCATTGGCATATTATTATGATAATTGTTGGTGGGGGGTCATGAGTTTGTACTGCCAACAGTGGCTATATATGTATAGTTTAAACATCCAAACATGGCAGAGGGTTGTTTTGCTGAATATTTTACACTCAGAACAGGAAATATTGACCATGTACCAACATAAATAAATTGCATTTAATGAAAGGGTGAGGGATTTTTTATACTTGCATCATTGGTAATTTTAAGTTAATATATTTTAGCTGTTAACTCATGAACAAAAATACTAATATTGATTTAGGGAAAGGTGGAATAAGTGATTTTTTTGATGGTGACATGTTTTAGGCAATTTTTGGTTTGTAGTTTTCAATGTCTGTTAGTTCCTTCAACACAATTTCAAGCTTGAAAAAAGATCAGTTTAGAAATATCTTTACTGTTAATCTTGTAATCATGCCAAGGGACCATTTTAGTACTTTTTTCCTTTTGTAAAAAAAGGGTAAAAGGTTCTTATTTTCTCTCTTAGTTGGCAGAAGTAAAGCTAAAGCAGGAAATAATCAGACAAACATCCTACAGAATGGCGGTACCTGCAGGGTAGATCTCAACAACTGGATTGGTGCCTTTTTTTGGCCGTACAGTCCTGCTTATATATGTGCACGTACAAGCAACTAACCCAGTTCTTATTCCCCATACAGCTCTTGTGATTTGCCTAGTGGTGGTAAAAAAACTGACTCGCTCACACTCTCAAACTTGCACAACATGGCTTGGTTCTCAGCTCAGCTCTCGGCTACAGAAGTGAAAATACAAAACCAGCACATAGGGCAAGTTTTTGTGTAGCTTGCTGATGGAGTATTGCCAAGTGGCTGACGTCAACTCGGCCTCCATTAGCTGTTGAGGAGTTGATGTGGTAGATTTAAGCAGAAGGAGCAACTTGGGGCCACAGTTTTTAATGGAGATATGTGGATTCTTGAAGGTACAGTCAGCGGATGCTTGAGTTTTTTCTTAGAAGTTTTCTTCTCACTTTTTTGCTCTCAAGTTTGTAATTTTATATTTTTCTATTTTTTGTGACTTCCATGCATGCATATGTGCAAAAGCAGATTCTGGATAGGATATGTTTGGGAGACCAGGCCTCTTGCTGACTGTGTTTGATTTATAGATAATTCAGTAATCTATAATATGTTCAAAACTATAAATAGACCATTTGATTGTTATATATAAATTCTCCATAGGACATAAAGGAGAATATTTGAAATTGTGTTTTATTACTTGAGGCCAAGCATGCTGTGATGCAGCTGACCAATGTGCAAGTCTTGTTAAATTTTATGTGCTGATAGAAACAGTTCACTGGGGTTATAAAAAAGATTTATGCTTTAACCTTTTATAAATTTCAACAGCTTCATTTCAGGGCCACAGGACCCAACTCATAGGGCAAACCCATAGTTTCTCCGAGCCTGACAACGTCAGCAAAATTTTTTTAGGGTATCTTAACGGTATTGGTGTTGATGTCAGCGTAAGGCTGCATTAGGTTTATGGGATAGAAATAAGACCTATGTCTTTTTGCACAAAGTATTTAAGGTGTAGAACTAAAATTTTTGCCTTATACCCTAAGATCATTTATCCTGATAGATAATGATTTGGGTCACGGTTCGAATAATTGCCGTAGTGTGACTGCATGAGAATTTCTGCTAACTGGTTTCAATAAGTCCAGCTAGCGAGCTGGATTTTTTTACAGCAATTTGAATAACTTACTGAAAGCAGCGCGTGGTCAGGGTCTTACTGCGCATGTGTGCACAAAATGTGCGTAGAAAGTTAAACTTATTTTGTGATTTTCTGCTATTTAAATATAAGTGCTGGAAATGCTGTTTTGAGTTTCACAAACAATTACAAATAAAGACAGACAGCAAAAAATCAGAGTACAAATAGAGCAGCAAGTACATGGGATTCGGTTATGCTTTGCAGTGTTTGTGTACAGGGATGCAAATTAATTCTTACCAGAAATTCGAATTTGAAATACCTGGTATTGTGAACCAGTTATTAATGTTAAAGTATAAGACAGATATAAATAAAGACAGGATGAGTGAGGTTTACGTGGTGAGGCCATCTGTTAAAGCAATGGCCATCATAGAATGCTCTATCTTTGGCTTGTTGAGTGTTTGATATGAATATGAAGGTTATGACAGATAACCTGGTCATCTAAATGGTGTTCCATTAATGATGACAACTTGACCTTGACCTACATTTTAAATAGTTATCAAATCATATTTATTAAAAAAACCCCGGTAGTTAGATGTACATATATATTTGCACATTTTTTTCCGCAAAATAGATTTAATGTTGTGTTGTGGGTCAGATTTGGATTCTATAAAAATGAGATAGAAAGCAAATGAAATGGAATTTTTGTTAGCTAAATATGTGTAGTCTCGACAGCATCCCTAGATTCTAGATTCTATTTACCTTGGTTGAACAGCTATATTCTCCTTATTGGGGATGTTAACTTATCATCATTGGGACCAACCAATCGAATAGCTCATCACATTTGACTGACAACAATTTAAAACAAAAATGTTGGAGCTGTACTTAGATGAGAAAAATAGGCTCTGATTGGGTGGTCAGATTTTTAACACATTAGGCATGTATTTTTCGTAGCTGTGAGGAGAAGCTTCGCAGGTTTGATGACACAGGCGTACCATCAGAGTTTATGTATGTATGTACAAGTGATTATCCCCTTTGTATAAAGCCAAGAAAATTGGAGGTGGTGATAGATTCATGAAAAACCTGTACCTTGTTTAAATTGTAGATAAGTTTTCTGAATTCCTTGTCTGTTTTGAATTGCTTGTATTTTGCTTGTTCAAAATTAGATTTTTTTGAAAGATTAAAGCAAAGAGGAAATTGAAGGAAGATTGTATAGTCGAAACTTTCTTACTAAATTCGGCACATGGAATACATTAGTGTCTTGTATTAAGAATTGAATCTTCATGAATAGGCTCTGGTTTTCTCTTTTTTTCTTCTCTTCTTTTTTTCTTAAGTGCAGTCTCCTGGGTGTTTCAGATTATAGTTGATTGGAAGAATATTGTTCTCTTCTTTATATGGGGTTGATGGGGATGGGACCTATAAAGAATGTTACATAATCTGGGATGTGAAATTGACTTGCAAGAAGAGGTCTTTTTTGGTGGTCATGGGAGACAAATACGAGAAGTTTATATTGAACTGGTATCATAATCAAATTGGCAGGACTCCTTGCAGTTAATTTGAATAGCCATTAATTGGAATTGCCTTATATTTTGTTAAATTGTCCATGCTTTTTGGAACTAAGTACAAGCAAGAGTGTTGCAGTATATTCTGTGATTCTGTGGAAATTTTGGTTACTCTATGAATTGAAGGATTAGATTATAAAACTGCCATTCAGGAGTATATTAAGCTATTGTAGCCACTTCTAATTCTAAAAGAACTCAGGTATGCATTATTTATTTTCCTTGTTGGCTCAGAATTAAGAGTATAGACCCTGTTTTCCCTTGTGACACTGGGAATAATTTCCTTGCAAGAAAAAATGATTGCTGTGCAAAAATCTATTAGTTTTAAGAGGCAAGACTGTCTCAGTATTCACTTTTCTCAGTATTTTCACAACTGAATTTCATTTGTTGGCTCCAAAATCTCAAATTGTGCTTTTTTCAGGTTGTCTGGAAATTGCTGCCTTTCAGTTTTTTCGAGTTAGCCTGTGTCTGCCAAGATGGAAAAAGCGTTTTTTAAATACATCAGAGGGTGTGCCTTAAAATATATTTGTGAGATGTTTGACCATGCACTGACTGAGGTCAACTGCTCTGTACACTTAACATTAAACACAGGCTCATTTTCAGTTAAAAAAGCTTCAAGATTTTTCTGTGGTGTTCCATGCTCATAAAGAAAGCCCACGATAAAAGAAAACCAAGACTTGAAGTAATCAGGTTAGGAGGAGGAAAAAAATGCCTGTTTTGGCAGCCCTTACCAACATCATGTGAAGTTGGTTACCACAGTGAGTTGTAATAGAATCTGCCAGCCCAGATCAGCTTTACATGTTTGCGTCAGGGGAAACTGATGCAGTTGATCAAACTCCACCATACTGGGTTTGCTGGAGGAGATACTGAGGAGGAGGGGGGGGGGGGGAGGTAATTATGATATGATCAAGGATGATAGATGAGTTGGATAAAATTGATGATGGATGCATAAAGGTATTCTATCATCATTTTGCTGAAAGATAAAAAGGGGGGCCGTACTGATGTAAAAAATGAATGGTCAAAGCTTGCATAATGAAAAAAAAAGAAACTTTCAAAAGAAAGTATTGATTTTGTAAACCTCTCTTCATTGGTGCTACATAATATTTCTGTGGGTTTGCCAAGCCTGTTTAGAGTGAAGCAAACTAGAGAGATGGAAATTGACATTATTTCTGAAGTATAAAATGTCAATTGAAATATTTACAGAAAACACAGTTACATCCCCAGTTAACACTAAACATGCAATGAATGTTCTTAAGTAAGTTGATGAAACCACAGAGTTTGAACTTCAGGATTAATGAACCTCAAGATAAATATACTGTTAACAGGATCATTCCCTTGGTTCCATATTGTTTGGCCAACTTTTTTGTTTGTTTATTTAGTTAAAAATGGCAGCATATGACATGAACAACTGCACGTACAGAAGTGCACACAGTCTCCAAATTGAATTACATTGAATTAACAAAATTGCATCAGAGATCTTTTCTTTCATTATCATTTATATATAATATGAAATGATGACTATAGTACTTGTAAACCAAACTCATGTTGTTATGATGTGAGTTAGGTACTTACTTTGTGTATGATGATTCCAGGCAGTGTCAGTGATTGCAACTCTCTGGCTGGAGAAAAAAGAGACTACAGCCCAGGCGTTTCTAGTCACTTTCACTAACTCTGATATATTGTATGATTCTAGGCAGTGCCAGTGAGTTGAATGGGCTGGTAGAAGACAAGGAGATTGCTGCCCAGGCTGTTGCCTTTGTGGTAAGCAGCACAAGGAAAGGCATAGTACCACTCTGCTCAGATGTAGCCAAGCTATTGAGACAAAAGAAAAGGTGAGGTGATATCTCAGTTATTGTACCACCAGCGTTAGCGCTGGCGGTACACATGGTTTCGGTCCCGTCCGGATCGTTCCGCCGGCTCCGCCGGACGGCTACCGTTACCACTTCTCCTCCTAGACGGTAAGGGCCCCCGTACCCATCTCATGGATTTAGGTCACCTATAATCTCAACTCGTTCCACGTAAAATTTGGGCTTTGTCGGTATTGGGGTCTGGGTGTGGCACTCATTGCAATGCACCCTTGTCTAAAAATGGCAAAATTAAATGCTAATTATCTACCCTACGGAAGGAGTTATGGGAAAAATTTCTATAGACGGCTTTCCAAAAGTCATATGTGTAGATTTCAAATATACCCTTGGATTTGACCTTTGACCTCTACTTCAAGGTCAAATGGGCCAAAATTTTTAAAAAAATGAAATTTTTTACGAAAAAATTTTTTTTTTGCCCTGTTATTCAGACACCACACAGACTTAACCAATAATATTATTGGAAAGTGTTACCCTTCAGGTCATCTTTCATCTCCATGAATTTGGGGTCAATCAGTGCATTTTCACGGGAGTAGCGGCCATAAGATACCGAAACTGAAAACTGTCTCTAATTCGGGAACCGTTAATGCTAGAGACCCATTCTTTTTTGCATTTTGTAGAGCATGTAAAGCCCAACACTGGAGGTGGTCTCGGTTTTTTTGTATTCCATACGGTTTTCGAGTTACGCTCTATCAAAAAGTACATATTGGTGGTAAAAGCAAAATGTGCAGTACGGTAATGGATAATAAATTTTGAACTCTGGAAAAACTAGAGGATCAGAGAGGCGATACCGCCTCCGAATATTGTACCACCAGCTGGAGCAAGCGCATTCGTATAGACCCCCACATATACAAAATAAGGAACACAGCCACCAGTCTTGTGCTTGACAAGCTGTAAAAATGCAATCAATATATATATAACTAAAAATGGTACAATCAAAGTTAAGTTCATTGTAAGGTAGGTCAAAGGTCAATTCCAAGGTCACAGTTAATTGCCAATATATGACTTCCTATTCAACTTCAATAGAAACTATGGGCCTATCTCTGCCAGGTTTGGAGTTAAAAGAGAAAGAAATTAGCAGAGTTCAGTTCATGATAATAAGTAGGTCAAAGGTCAATTTCAAGGTCACACTTAGATTGCCAGTATATGACTTCCTATTCACGTTCAATAGTAACTATGGACCTATCTCTGCCAGTTTTGGAGATAAAGGGGAAGCAAAATATGCAAAGTTCAGTTCATGGTGAAAAGTAGGTCAAAGGTCAATTTTAAGGTCACTTTTAGATTGCCAGTATATGACTTCCTATTCAACTTCAATAGAGACTATGGACCTATCTCTGCCAGTTTTGGAGATAAAAGGGAATCAAAATTTGCAAAGTTCAGTTCATGGTGAAAAGTAGGTCAAAAGTCAATTTTAAGGTCACATGTAGATTGCCAGTATATGACTTCCTATTCAAGTTCAACAGAGACTATGGACCTATCTCTGCCAGTTTTGGAGATAAAAGGGAAGCAAAATTTGCAAAGTTCAGTTCATGGTGAAAAGTAGGTCAAAGGTCAATTTTAAGGTCACATTTAGATTGCCAGTATATGACTTCCTATTCAACTTCAATAGAAACTATGGACCTATCTCTGCCAGTTTTGGAGATATAAGGGACTAAATGGTATAATTTTGGAGTTACCATAATGTGCCATAAATTTCCTACAGAAAAAATTAATTAAATTAAAGAAAAGGTCATTTTGGTCAAAATTCTTGAAATGGGAGGTGCTCTGAAGTTCCAGATGTTCAAATTTGATGAAATAATGTCATTTTTGACCAAAAGTTGTCTGCTTTGCCAAGCCTTATGTTTTATTTTTCCGGAGTTCAAAATTTAATTTCCATTACCATACTGCACATTTTGCTTTCACCACCAATATGTACTTTTTGATACAGCGTAACTTTGGAGATAAAAGGGAAGCAAAATTTGCAAAGTTCAGTTCTTGGTGAAAAGTAGGTCAAAGGTCAATTTTAAGGTCACATTAAGATTGCCAGTATATGACTTCCTATTCAACTTCAATAGTAACTATGGACCTATCTCTGCCAGTTTTGGAGATAAAAGGGAATCAAAATTTGCAAAGTTCAGTTCATGGTGAAAAGTAGGTCAAAGGTCAATTTTAAGGTCACATGTAGATTGCCAGTATATGACTTCCTATTCAACTTCAATAGAGACTATGGACCTATCTCTGCCAGTTTTGGAGATAAAAGGGAATCAAAATTTGCAAAGTTCAGTTCATGGTGAAAAGTAGGTCAAAAGTCAATTTTAAGGTCACATGTAGATTGCCAGTATATGACTTCCTATTCAAGTTCAACAGAGACTATGGACCTATCTCTGCCAGTTTTGGAGATAAAAGGGAAGCAAAATTTGCAAAGTTCAGTTCATGGTGAAAAGTAGGTCAAAGGTCAATTTTAAGGTCACATTTAGATTGCCAGTATATGACTTCCTATTCAACTTCAATAGAAACTATGGACCTATCTCTGCCAGTTTTGGAGATATAAGGGACTAAATGGTATAATTTTGGAGTTACCATAATGTGCCATAAATTTCCTACAGAAAAAAATTAATTAAATTAAAGAAAAGGTCATTTTGGTCAAAATTCTTGAAATGGCAGGTGCTCTGAAGTTCCAGATGTTCAAATTTGATGAAATAATGTCATTTTTGACCAAAAGTTGTCTGCTTTGCCAAGCCTTATGTTTTATTTTTCCGGAGTTCAAAATTTAATATCCATTACCATACTGCACATTTTGCTTTCACCACCAATATGTACTTTTTGATACAGCGTAACTTTGGAGATAAAAGGGAAACAAAATTTGCAAAGTTCAGTTCATGGTGAAAAGTAGGTCAAAGGTCAATTTAAGGTCACATGTAGATTGCCAGTATATGACTTCCTATTCAAGTTCAATAGAGACTATGGACCTATCTCTGCCAGTTTTGGAGATAAAAGGGAAGCAAAATTTGCAAAGTTCAGTTCATGGTGAAAAGTAGGTCAAAGGTCAATTTTAAGGTCACATGTAGATTGCCAGTATATGACTTCCTATTCAAGTTCAATAGAAACTATGGACCTATCTCTGCCAGTTTTGGAGATAAAAGGGAAGCAAAATTTGCAAAGTTCAGTTCATGGTGAAAAGTAGGTCAAAGGTCAATTTTAAGGTCACATGTACATTGCCAGTATATGACTTTTATTCAAGTTCAATAGAAACTATGGACCTATCTCTGCCAGTTTTGGAGATAAAAGGGAAGCAAAATTTGCAAAGTTCAAATCATGGTGAAAAGTAGGTCAAAGGTCAATTTCAAGGTCACATGTAGATTACCAGTATATGACTTCCTATTCAAGTTCAATAGAGACTATGGACCTATCTCTGCCAGTTTTGGAGATAAAGGGGAAGCAAAATATGCAAAGTTCAGTTCATGGTGAAAAGTAGGTCAAAGGTCAATTTTAAGGTCACTTTTAGATTGCCAGTATATGACTTCCTATTCAACTTCAATAGTAACTATGGACCTATCTCTGCCAGTTTTGGAGATAAAAGGGAAGCAAAATTTGCAAAGTTCAGTTCATGGTGAAAAATAGGTCAAAGGTCATTTTTAAGGTCACATTTAGATTGCCAGTATATGACTTCCTATTCAACTTCAATAGTAACTATGGACCTATCTCTGCCAGTTTTGGAGATATAAGGGACAAAATGTTATAATTTTGGAGTTACCATAATGTGCCATAAATTTCCTACAGAAAAAATTAATTAAAATAAAGAAAAGGTCATTTTGGTCAAAATTCTTGAAATGGAAGGTGCTCTGAAGTTCCAGAAGTTCAAATTTGATGAAATAATGTCATTTTTGACCACAAGTTGTCTGCTTTGCCAAGCCTTATGTTTTATTTTTCCAGAGTTCAAAATTTATTATCCATTACCGTACTGCACATTTTGCTTTCACCACCAATATGTACTTTTTGATACAGCGTTACTCGAAAACCGTATGGAATACAAAAAAACGGAGACCACCTCCAGTGTTGGGCTTTACATGCTCTACAAAATGCAAAAAAGAATGGGTGTCTAGCATTAACGGTTCCCGAATTAGAGACAGTTTTCAGTTTCGATATCTTATGGCCGCTACTCCCGTGAAAATGCACCGATTGACCCCAAATTCACGGAGATGAAAGATGACCCGAAGGGTAACACTTTCCATTAATATTATTAGTTAAGTCTGTGTGGTGTCTGAATAAGACCGCAAATAATTTTTTTTTCGGCAAAAATTTTGTTTTTTTGAAAATTTTGGCCCGTTTGACCTTGAAATAAAGGTCAAAGGTCAAATCCAAGGGCATATTTGAAATCTATACATATGACTTTTGGAAAGCTGTCTGTAGAAATTTTTCCCATAATTCCTTCCGTAGGGGAGATAATTAGCATTTAATTTTGCCATTTTTGGACAAGGGTGCATTGCAATGAGTGCCACACCTAGACCCCAATACCGACAAAGCCCAAATTTTACGTGGAACGAGTTGAGATTATAGGTGACCTAAATCCAAGAGATGGGTATGGAGGCCCTTACCGTCTAGGAGGAGAAGCGGTAACGGTGACTTGGCGGCGGAGCCGCAGGAGCCGGCGGAGCCGCAGGAGCCGCAGGAGCCGGCGGAACATACGGGTCGGGACTAAAACCATGTGTACCGCCAGCGCCTACGCTGGTGGTACAATAAAACATAAGGCTTGGCAAAGCAGACAACTTGTGTTCAAAAATGACATTATTTCATCAAATTTGAACTTCTGAAACTTCAGAGCACCTCCTATTTCAAGAATTTTGACCAAAATGACATTTTCTTTATTTTAATTAATTTTTTCTGTACGAAATTTAAGGCACATTATGGTAACTCCAAAATTATAACATCTAGTCCCTTATATCTCCAAAACTGGCAGAGATAGGTCCATAGTTACTATCGAAGTTGAATAGGAAGTCATATACTGGCAATCTTACCATGACCTTGAAATTGACCTTTGACCTACTTTTCACCATGAACTGAACTTTGCAAATTTTTCTTCCCTTTTATCTCCAAAACTGGCAGAGATAGGTCCATAGTTACTATTGAACTTGAAAAGGAAGTCATATACTGGCAATCTAAATGTGACCTTAAAATTGACCTTTGACCTACTTAACACCATGAACTGAATTTTGCAAATTTTGCTTTCCTTTTATCTCCAAAACTGGCAGAGATAGGTCCGTAGTTACTATTGAACTTGAATAGGAAGTCATATACTGGCAATCTAAATGTGACCTTAAAATTGACCTTTGACCTACTTTTCACCATGAACTGAACTTTGCAAATTTTTCTTCCCTTTTATCTCCAAAACTGGCAGAGATAGGTCCATAGTTACTATTGAAGTTGAATAGGAAGTCATATACTGGCAATCTAAATGTGACCTTAAAATTGACCTTTGACCTACTTTACACCATGAACTGAATTTTGCAAATTTTGCTTTCCTTTTATCTCCAAAACTGGCAGAGATAGGTCCGTAGTTACTATTGAACTTGAATAGGAAGTCATATACTGGCAATCTATATGTGACATTAAAATTGACCTTTGACCTACTTTTCACCATGGACTGAATTTTGCAAATTTTGCTTTCCTTTTATCTCCAAAACTGGCAGAGATAGGTCCGTAGTTACTATTGAACTTGAATAGGAAGTCATATACTGGCAATCTAAATGTGACCTTAAAATTGACCTTTGACCTACTTTTCACCATAAACTGAACTTTGCAAAATTTGCTTCCCTTTTATCTCCAAAACTGGCAGAGATAGGTCCATAGTTACTATTGAACTTGAATAGGAAGTCATATACTGGCAATCTAAATGTGACCTTAAAATTGACTTTTGACCTACTTTTCACCATGAACTGAACTTTGCAAATTTTTCCTCCCTTTTATCTCCAAAACTGGCAGAGATATGTCCATAGTTACTATTGAAGTTGAATAGGAAGTCATATACTGGCAATCTAAATGTGACCTTAAAATTGACCTTTGACCTACTTTACACCATGAACTGAATTTTGCAAATTTTGCTTTCCTTTTATCTCCAAAACTGGCTGAGATAGGTCCGTAGTTACTATTGAACTTGAATAGGAAGTCATATACTGGCAATCTAAATGTGACCTTAAAATTGACCTTTGACCTACTTTTCACCATGAACTGAACTTTGCAAACTTTTCTTCCCTTTAATCTCCAAAACTGGCAGAGATAGGTCCATAGTTACTATTGAACTTGAAAAGGAAGTCATATACTGGCAATCTAAATGTGACCTTTAAATTGACCTTTGACCTACTTTACACCATGAACTGAATTTTGCAAATTTTGCTTCCCTTTTATCTCCAAAACTGGCAGAGATAGGTCCGTAGTTACTATTGAACTTGAATAGGAAGTCATATACTGGCAATCTAAATGTGACCTTAAAATTGACCTTTGACCTACTTTACACCATGAACTGAATTTTGCAAATTTTGCTTTCCTTTTATCTCCAAAACTGGCTGAGATAGGTCCGTAGTTACTATTGAACTTGAATAGGAAGTCATATACTGGCAATATAAATGTGACATTAAAATTGACCTTTGTCCTACTTTTCACCATAAACTGAACTTTGCAAATTTTGCTTCCCTTTTATCTCCAAAACTGGCAGAGATAGGTCCATAGTTACTATTGAACTTGAATAGAAAGTCATATACTGGCAATCTAAATGTGACCTTGAAATTGACCTTTGACCTACTTTTCACCATGAACTGAATTTTGCAAATTTTGCTTCCCTTTTATCTCCAAAACTGGCTGAGATAGGTCCATAGTTACTATTGAAGTTGAATAGGAAGTCCTATACTGGCAATCTAAGTGTGACCTTGAAAATGACCTTTGACCTACTTATTATCATGAACTGAACTCTGCTAATTTCTTTCTCTTTTAACTTCAAACTTGACAGAGATAGGTCCATAGTTACTCTTGAACTTGAATAGGAAGTCATATACTGGCAATTTACTGTGACCTTGAAATTGACCCTTGACCTACCTTACGAAGAACTTAAATTTGATTGTACCATATATATTTTTTGCAATAGTTTAAAAATTCTTGTTGATTGCATTTTTACAGCTTGTCAAGCACAAAACTGGTGGCTGTGTCCCTTATTTTGTGTATGTGGGGGTCTATACGAATGCGCTTGCTCCAGCTGGTGGTACAATATTTGGAGGCGGTATCGCCTCTCTGATCCTCTAGTTTCTGTTGGGGTAATGATTTAACTGAGATGTTTAAATGAAATGAAAGTACCCCTCTTCTCAAACATAAAAAGTTAACTATCATAACTGTAACACATAAGTCATTATGTCGGAACTATGCACAGGCATTTTTACACTGGCAAGAATAATAAATTTCTAGTTAGCCATTAAACATAACTTCAAGGTAACAAATTTGTCATTCAATGAAGAAAAACTTTTCTCAGCAATTCCTTTGTCTGCAAAACCCTACGTCACCATCGATGAGACTGCAGCTGACTGGGTGCAAAAAAAAAAAAAAAGGGCTATCATCCTCATCCATATGCACCCTAAAATGACATGTCGATGCCCTGCTTCTGCGAGATTCCCACCAAAAAAATGAAATTCTCATGCTAAACTACCAAAGGTGCAAAAATTCTCGCCTACAAACCAAGGGAGGGTGCTATCATAGTTCTTGGGTCATATAAGAATGGTGTCCAAAATTGTTTATCTTAAATAATCATCACCATTAGATGTGTATATTATTTGGCAAAAGGGCGATTTCAACTTCTTTTTTTGTCCATTCTTTGTATTCAGTTTTATGCTGTGCTGTCTTTGAAAACGGTTTACGCACACAATTCATTCACTGCGTGCGCAACTTTTACTAGTAATACTATCAGGGCTTCCTAACCAGTGTGGCCATTGTATCATTTGACGTTGTCTCTGTTCAAGGTCTCCCAACATTAAACATCTTATTTACCTCTCAGTCTGTTGACTTGCCATTGCCCTCTCTGTTATAATCCTACTTTTATTCATGCAAATTTTGTGTTGTACTCCCTTCTACTTTTTATCCCTTTTATGTGCTTAAAAGTTTTTTCTTTGCATCGTCTGCTGCATTGACTTGTTAAATTAGGGCAGTCACGTGGTACGCCTGCTACCTCGGCCTTCACCGATTGAAAGTAGGTTGAGCAGTTTCCCTCCACTTTTTTTCCACCCTTTCATTCATAGGCTAGTATCTGAGTCACGTGACACGCAGCATATGTCACAATCGTGGGATGTAAATGTGATTTTTTAGTTCTTTATTTCTAAGTAGTGGGCGCGTGTTAGACGTTAAATTTGAAATAGATCTTGTTTATTTGGAGTGTTTGATGTTGTGAAAGTGCTGTTTTTGTCAATAATTTTCAACTAAAACTGCTTTGTATGTCTGTAAAATTTTGATTGGGAAAGGGTTAAAAGAAATGGTTATTACGACGTATTGATTATTGCGGCGATCATTGTGTAATGTGGATGTTCTTTGACTTCATTGTCAGCGTAAAATGATCCGAGATTAATGAAGTGAAACTTAATGTTTTTTATTTAAAAATAGCATTTTTCCTGACCTCCCACTATTTCTAAAATCTCCCCAACTTTTTAGGTCAGAGGGGAGATTTTCTCCCCATTTTTTGAGACCTTGGCAGAACTCTGAAATTGTGTCATCGGTTTGAAGAAAAAAAAAAAAAACTCTGTTACCACACTGTATCTATCAGTGAACATGGACTCACATTTCTGTAAATTTCTGTGAGAAGATGATGTGGAAAACTATAATAGTAATTCTTAAACATCAAGTGATAGGGTTTTTGTTCGTTGAATGATAATGCTTATTGTCATGTTACTTATGATGTCAAAAGTTGATAAACTTAACTAGAGTGTATCTAGACTTTGTTGTTCTCGCTTTGTTCAGCTTGCTGCTGGGATGGCTGACTGATCACTCAACTCGAGAATTTCTGATGTATTACACAGCTATGTTTAAAATCAAGCACTTATTTCCTGTAAATTAAACTTTAAAAAAAGTTTTACTGTTTTGTAAGTGGTTCAACATTCTGTGGCCTGTTGGCTGAATGCTATATATAACTTTGAACAAATTATGAAATATCAGTTCATTCTACTTGTGCAAGGAAATATTTATATTAAATTGTAATGCAATGGTGAATAAAATAAGTGGTTTTTGTCCTATGAAGGCCAAGTTCAATCACAAACATACCTCTAATATTTGACAGATTTCAGGCCGGAGTAAAACATAATGTTGGTATTAGGTTTTATTTTTACATGAAGTTGAGAGCAGACCAAAGATTTATATGTTAAATTTGGTTTTGTTGTTGTCTTCAGTATGTTTTTGTCTGTTGCTATGTGGCATGTAGCTTAGGAACTGAGCATAAAAAAATAAAAGCAAAAGTTGATAAGCCTTATCCAATATTGAATAGGTAACAGGAGGGAGCAGAACTTTGTTAATAGGCGGCTGAACTATATTTAGACATAGAATTAACTTAAACGGAAGATATGTGGTTATTATTTAATATCCTGTAAAACAGTAATTTCAAACTCTGAAGGGATTAAAGGAAGTCAACTGTTGTCCCTATCAATGTTTTGATCTCAGCAAATAGTTTCCTCCATATTTTAAATTTTTTGAAAATTTATTAAGTCATATTATTGCAAAACTGAAGGTAGGAAAATTGAAATATTAAAAGAAAAAGTGTATCGATTCTGTCACTCAGAACCAGATCAGTTCATATATCAGAATAGGGTTCAAGATATTGAAATATACTTACCTCATATCTCTCTTATGAACACTTATAAGGACAAACTTCAAATAACAAAATTGTGTTTATAAACATTTTAGTTGTTTAAACCCACACATTCTCTGCTATTCTAGTCTTTTTATAGAGCAATTTGTGTCTGACACTGATGACCTGTTCAAAATACAGGCAATGTCTGACACTGTCAGGGTGATGACTTGGCCACATTTTTGAAATGGGAAAGATTTCTAGGACTATGAAATAAACATTATACAACCATTATTTTGGTGCAATAACTGCTATATTTAGTCAGGGTGGAGCAAGATAGGGTGGATTTAGCTAAACAGAGGCTAGATGGGGTGGATTTAGCCAAGGTGGAGCAAGATGGGGTGGATTTAGCTTGGATGGAACAAGATGGGATTAATTGAGCTATAGGGTGGAGCATGAATAGATGAGTTTTCCACAGAATTAGAAATCTATGCTAGCCTGAAGCCAGTGAGAGCTATTTAGACCTTATCCTAGCCAGGAGTCCGTGCCGTATCTAATAGATTAGGAATCTGTACTAATGAGGCCCTTGTGCCTTACCAGACTAACCTATTGTACTCTAGAATTAAAATGACTCCTAGAATAAAACAGGTCTTTTGAGGTAATTTTTCCTATTTTGCTTGTGTAGAATTTTTATTTCAGCTCTCTTATTTATTTATAATATGATAAGAAGGATAATTTAAGAAGCATCAGAAGTAGTTTAAAATTTTAGTTTCATATCCTTTTTAAATCTCTGTATCAGATTACATGTATATTTATTGTGATGTCACCTGTTTACTCTAATGTCTTTTTGCCTAGTTCCTGACTGTGTTTTGAGTGTAAAAATAAGATTAATGATGGTGAAGGGGTGTCTGGAATCAGGCACCTCCTATGTGCCAAGTGTGTGGTCCCCATTACTGTGACTGCCTGCGACATAAACTGCTGAGGCAAAAATACAAATTCTGTTCAGTGTTTGGGGTTGAGTATTTATTTCTGGGACAAATTGTTGGCAATTAATGTAACTTTTAGGCTGAAAATGTGATTTGTAATGTAAGTATTCTAGTTCAAGGATAACACATTTTACGCCATCTCTCCTTAACCCCCTCGTGGTTAGTTGATGACTGTAATGCAGCTCACACAAGATAACAGCATGTTCCTCACTAAACCCTCACCTGTCCCAAATCACCACATCAATGTATAGAAACTTGTGTCATTGTAGTCATGCCTGTGAATGAAGGAATGACTGATTGCACTCCTGTATGTGACAAGTTAAGAAAACAGGAAACCAATAGAAAAGAAATCCGCTGGTGCAGAGCATGGTTGCAATGTAATTTGTGTCTTTGGCCCCTGTGACTGGTTATCAACTCCTCTGGAGCAGGTGATTATCTCGGTCTAGGGGGGTTGTCTTGTCTGCACAGGTATGACATCAGAATAGCCCAGGTAGCCTCTTGGGCAAGTGATTTATTTATAATTCACTTTAGCCCAGTAGTGGCTTAATTGTTATTGGCAGAAGCCTCATGAGAAACCACTGCTCAGTATGGGCGCATTCTCAACGAATTAAGCCAGGCTTTACAAAGCCGGTGACCTAAAAATGGCGGACGTACATGAAAGAAAAACCGCCTAATCTTTTAATAGTCTCTCCGCCTCCCCACACGTCGTCCCTACGGGGTACAGTAATTAAATCGCGTCTCCGTTCGCCATGCGGAAGCTACCTGAGAAATATTAAGTGCGCATGCTCATCAGTTAAACTCGTGGTAAAGAAAGCATGGCGGCTGAAGGCGATCGAAGGAAAAAAGCTCTTCTGTTCTATTATCTTTGAAAAAAGAGACGAAAAAGGAATAATTTGGCCCGTAGAGCAGCAATGAATCGACTATCTACGGAGATAATATCACCAGAGATATTCACGGAAATATTAATGTTCGGAGCCGAGATTTAATTACTGTACCCCGCAGGGACGACGTGTGGGGAGGCGTGTGAGAGGCGGAGAGACTATTAAAAGATTAGGCGGTTTTTCTTTCATGTACGTCCGCCATTTTTAGGTCACCGGCTTTGTAAAGCCTGGCTTAATTCGTTGAGAATGCGCTCTAAGTCATTTTTCTGACAAAATTAGGTCAACTTAATTTAGTCCAAGTCCAAGCCATCTTAGCTAGCATGCTGTTTGATTTTGATTTAATAATAATAATAATAATAATAATAATAATAATAATGATAATAATAATGGTTGTCATCATCATCATCATCATCTCCACATGAAGCCAGCTTTATAGCAAGCTCACTATTTACATTAATTTCAATGGCATTTGATAGGCCAGTAGAGGGATTAGATTGGCTGGATGAGTCCTAATAGTGAGCAAGTTAAAGTCAATGTGAGTGGAAAAGAGACATTTAAGGCATTCATTTGTCAAGAAATAGCATAATATTTTCTGAGATGTCCAATTTGTATTAACATCATATAGCTATATAATCTATAAGGTATTTATCTCTTCTATTTATACAGTGTCCTATAGTTCAGAAGAGGAACCCTGTACATAGGGTTCTGTTTCTGCTCTGGAATGAAAGTACCTCCCGAATGACCATAATGATGTTGATAGGGAAAATTAATTGTGGCTCAGTTGAAGCCTATCCAAGTCTGATTTAAGAAAAGGGTAACAGTGGAATTTGGGTGTGTATGATTGAAAAAATATATAGTCAACATTTTAGTAGCTGTAATTATTTGGTTATTTGCATAGATTTAACGTAAAAAAAGTTAAATTGCAAGTTCAATATTTTTTTGGTCACACTAACTATATATGCCTGTTGGGGGTAACTTTGTGTAGAAATAGGATAGGCATTAAAACAGCAGTCTAAAAAAATGGACAATGAGTCACCAACAAATTTTTCTTTTTTTTTTCTTTTTTCTTCACAGTAAACCAAATAGGTTGCAGTTTGGGATATCATGTTTCTAACCCAGTTCTTATGAGATGTCAGTGAAAGAAACCCAGGGATTCAGTAGCTCATAATTCTGCCCTGTCATTATAGCCCATTTCTTTCTCACCTGTACACATATTGAATAGATTTTTTTTGGAAAAAAATCTTTTGTTTGGCTTAAGCTTATAATAGCAGGTCTGCAGCTTCTTTCATGTGAAGCCAGCAATGTGATATTGTGCACACTGAATGACCAAAGATTCTGCTGAAAAGTGGCTGTTCCTCCTGTGGGCAGCCTCCCTCTGCACTTTAGATGCGTTATTGAGGCATGGTATGTGAGACAGAGTACTTGAGTCCACTAAAGTCATTGTGCTCAGTTGTATGGTATCTTAACAACTACTATGCACGTAATCTCCTGTAAGATATTTGCTCAGCCTTAACCACTATATGCACCAGTAGTATGAAACAACTGAGATCTAATGGTCATTTGTATATGTTATATCAAAAACTAAATACATGGATGAAAAGTCTAGATTCTAGGGGTTACAATTGAAGGATGACAAATCAGGAGGGTTATGAAAACCCTAGGGGTGGACAGGGTCACATTTCTCAAACACCTGCAGGGGGGATGTAGTTGACAAGGTATTCTAAAGTTTTCAAACATCTTGCTGAAGGTGCAGTAGTGTGCCTGTTTTTTCTGGCTTTGGAAATATCAACAGGTGCTTGCTTGTTTATCCATTGAGGTGGAAAAGGTTTGTGAAATGAGAACATGGAGAGGGTTTGTAAAGGACTGAAAATACAGGAGTATCTTGTGACCACCACATAGAAATCTGGGCGTCATTGCAGCAGGCCAAATAAATACATACCACAGCAGATTCATGAATTTATTGATATGCGGTGTATTACTTTCATCTTATATGGCTGTTGTTGTATTAAGATGCCAAGCCTACTTTCTCAGTGTTGAATATCAGTTTTAGATAACATTTGAAGTGTGTCATTTTGAAAAAGTGGTCTTAAATGAAAATAACAAGGACACATTTTATTAGGATTAAAGTCCGTTATTTTTAAGATATTGAAAATCATTGTAAGGAAGTATATGATGCAAAGGAAAAAAGTGATTATGTTTGCCATCCTCGCTGATTACTATATTACCTGACTACATGGCAGGGGAAATTTGATGTTATGTAGAGTTCCTGCCATAAGTGGAAAAAAATGATAAATAGCTTTTTAAAAGCCTGACATTTTTCTTTATCTAAGAACACTGCATATCCCGTCTTTATAACTATGGGCAACTCCTGATTCAAGTGGAAAGAATGGCAAAAAATGCTTTTTTTTGAAAGGCTGGAACCTTTCTTTGCAAAATATTGTCACCATATCCTGTGTGATTAGACTAGGAGACTGCCACAAGAATGTCCCGCTTCAACATTTGTTGTATGTTTGCCATAACAACCTTTCTTTTTTTGTTCCTTTCTGTGGGTTATGTGTAGTCATTCATATCTGTACAGCTCGTATTACTTGGTCATGTTCTCACAGTGTCAGTAATGGCAAGGACAATTATATTAGAGTGTGGTGTCACTGCCAGGGCTCATCCATGCATTCAACCAGTACAAGAAAGATCTTGACCTACACCTTTTGACCCTGTTCTACTCACCATATTGGGTTACTTTCTCCATCCAAGGGGCTATCTTTGGCCCTTGCTAATATTTGTGAGAAGTTGGCATGCAAGTTGGCAAACACCATGTGTCTTTTTTTTTACCCAAGGATTTATTAATACATCTAAGTACAAAAAAGGGTTAAAGCAAAGTTTTGATATTTGATAAGAAAAGAAGCCTACACCCAAGATTGGGGGTTAGCTGTATACATCCAAGGTTCTTAATGATGAAGGTCCACTATGCTGAATGCACAGGGTTCCGTGTTCTGAAGGGTTCATTAGACAAAGTATTCTGAATAATCATATTGATGCCATAGCTGCATAAGTCATGTAATCGGGTTGAGCACTGACTTCCATGCCAGTGAAACATATTTAAGGTGGCTTTTGCATGTATTTGCACTTTTTTGCGATCTTTGAAGGTTTCGCAAATTAGTAATTCCTTATGATAACCACTAAGAGTTAAACTTTATAGTGCAATATAATATGTTACTTATCCTCCTATTAAAACTTTGTTACAATTATTCTCGAAATGCAATGAGAGTACCAACTGCACATTGCTTTTTGCAAAGAACGCTTTGACTTTATGACATAAGTACCCACTGGTGATTTGTTTACTATGCTGTGTTTGCAGTCTTGTACCTGTGTGTGTATTTTGGAATAGCGAACCTTTGTCATAAGGGACCTTAGGTATAGCAAACCTTCATTATAGCAGACCTTCAGCACAGCGAACCTTGAGCATAGGGAACCTTTATCATACAGAAGCGCACCCTATGATTGCATATGTGGCACTTCATTAAAAATATATATATTGTCTTTTTTCTTCTTTTATTTTTAGACAGTAATTAGACAGTTTGGCTCATTGCAAAGTGTTATTCTAGTTTCATTTCGCCTATTAGAAAAGAAAATTATATTTTGAATTCAGCATCACAAAGTGTGAGAAAACATTGCATTATGATTATATAACTAATAGCACAAGTTTGCAATTTCCAATTCTTGTCAAATGGTGATATTCTATGTTTGATTTTTTTTTATTTTCTAGCCTTGAACAAAAAGTGACTTGTTTGAAGCATGAAAACAGCAGCCTGCGTTCATCGTGTACAGGCAGTTTCCGTACAAGCCATTCCACCAGTCCAACACCTCCCTCCTTCAACTCCTTCAGTGCTTCCTTGCAGGAACAAGGGATTCAAACTCAGGTAGGAAACTACTACTTGTGTGAGGTTGTTAGTGTGGTATATTTTTTCCCTTTTTTGAATATGAGAATCAGATTATATTTTTTAATGATATACGATTGATGGTTTTAACATAAATTTGTAAAATAGCCTCAATGGTAAACTTTGTGTGTTTGCCAACTTGCTTAAGTTGTATTAGTCCTTTATGAATTGCTTTGACACCTCAGGGTGTAGGTTTTGATTTGTGGTGTGTTGACAGCGAATGTATTATTTGTATGCTTGACTGTTCCCTAATATCTCAAAATAATTTTTTATGAGATATCAAAATGACAAAAATATGTCATTTTAATTTAAAATTGACTTAGGGCAAAGGAAATCAAAATGTCTAATGTTGAGAAATCCCAATTATTGCAACCAAAGATATAAGCGTTGGTCCACATGTTCCGTCAAGTCAGCCCAGTAATTCTGAGGCAATGCTGTTCACTTCATTATTTAATGTCTGATGTAATTGGAGTGCCTGAGACGCTTGTTTATTTTTACTGCAGTGGAATATCTTTTTTTGGGAGAAAGTGGAACTTTGGATTGCGGTCATGCACACAGAAAAACACTCCAAAGCTTCAAAAGACCAGGGAGATAGATTTACCTAAAAAATTAACTTTCCAACAACCTAGTGGCCTTTCCAGTTCTGATGTTTATTCCTCCTGACAAATTGAGAACCGGAGAGCTGAGCTGCATAGCTCTGTCTGTTTATATTAGGAGATATTGATGCCGAGTTTCAAAGTTGCCTGCTAAGAAAAAAAAATTCTGTGTAAATCAAGACTGCAAATTGATCATGGTCCTGAAACTACTAAAAATAAGTATAAATAAACCTCATGGTATAAAACAAGAAAATCATAAATGTATAATGCAATGATTTATGTAATGTCATTTTTGCAGTTCATTAGTTGTGCTTTTTTGTAGTGACATACATAATTTTTCATGCTTTCAGGATGGCCGCCAGTGCTGTTCCCACTGCTCAAGTGCATCTAGTTCTGCATCTCCAAAACTTGATAAACTTTCTCACAACAGTAACATCAGCTCCCCAAACTCAGATACATCATACCGCTCCCCTCAGCACCACCGTCACCATAACAACCATCACCATAGCAATCAACAGAACCTGCGGCACCATAGACGAAAGGTGTCAGCCTCCAGCTCAAATGAAAGTCTCCACATAACAACTGCAGAAGTCCATAACCCACCAACATCCAACGGAATTTATCTCTCAGATCAAAAAGAGCAGGAGGAGGAGAAGGATTCACCAGAAATGATTCACCATTCAGAGAAAGGATCACCTGCAATACTGTAAGTAATGGACGGTAGTTAAAGAAAGTCTAGGTTTTGGAACATCGTATCTGGGGAGTGAATGTGGGAAATGGGTACACAAACAAAGTTGTTGATAATTTAGAGCAAAAATTACATGTTGGGTTTTTTTTTATTCAAATATGGTTTAAAAGAAAATTGGGCTTATGTTTCAAACAATACAAATTATTAGCAGTATAATTTTAAAGAATGGTTTTATGTCCAAATGTTTTCTGTTGAAGTTTAAATGTAGTGAAAACTGTTTACCATAGACATGCCGCTCACGTATGCTTGAAGCTTTTATCAAACTGACTTACTCATTCACAGGGCAAAGAGTATGGTTATGGCTATGTTGTTTTAATCAAAGAGTGACAACTTTTTTCTTGTACAAGCAGAGCGCTGTCTACAAACAGATCTCTGCATGCTAGCCAGTTTTGTCTTGCTATCTCTATCTAAAGTGCAATTTCAGTGCAACTTGATCTAACTTAAATTCAAGTGAGATCTTCACGAATGCTTTCCTTGGTGAAACAATACACTGAAACTGCATGGAGTAACACCCACAGAACTGAGAACAAATAACTTGAACAATTTTTATGGCAGCCTCCTGCCAGGAGGAGTGAATGCTGTGAAGGTTCATGTGCACCTATGTGGAGAAAAGACAATGTATTAAAAGATGGCATTGAACAAAATTTTAAATCCTCAAGGGACAAAGCATAAGGTTTTAAACATGTTTTTACTCTCAAATACATAAACCACTTTTTGTTGAACTAATCATAAGACAAGCAATATTATTGATCATTTTAAACAAATAACTGCCACTAATTAATGTTACCCAAACAATCTGAGATATGGCCTCTTGCCGATCCACAATCTTGTCATGATTTTGAATTGTGTGCTATTGGGAAGTAAGGGCTCATTATGATGTTAGATCAAAGTAAGCGTTACCCCAGCCACCTTACCATGTGTAAAATGCCCTTCAGATATTAGAATCTTCTTTCTTCTCTCTTAACATCCTCGATTTAAGATGAGGGTAACAAGAAGTATATTTAGGATACCAAGTTAGGTCACAACCTCATGGAGGTAGACCCTGGGTCATACTAGTAGGATTTATTTGCTGATCTGGTACAGGTATTAGTTAGGGAACACCGCTCACTCAGTGTGTTTGAATATTGTTTTTCCAAGTTCAAGCCAAAACAGTCCTTTATTTCCTCATTGTGCCTAGTATAATGGTTTCAACATGTGTAGAAATGGGTTAAAAAATAAAGGATCATGTGTGTTGCCAATGCCACACAGAAGCTGTATGGGTCCTTTTCAAGGGAGGGTTAACAGTTGGAAGTTGGAAAGAGGGAAGAAAGATTGCTTTGGGCTGATAATTTTTTTGGTAGTTTTGTATTTGGATTTTAATGCCATAATAAAGATAGCATTTTTTTTCTCTTTGCAGCCCATCAGTTTCCAGAGTTTCCACTGAAGTTCAATGTCAGATACCAAGTCTTAGTGACCAGAAACTGGAAAAACAGTTTAAAGAGAGTAAGATATAGCATATTGATGTAACAAAAGATTGGAAAAGATGCAAGGCTCTTATATTGGTCTCGGACTAAAAGTAATATTGGTAGCAAGCAGTTTTTTTCCTGATATTGCTTGTAGTTCTTATCCAAAAATTGGCAAGTTAATTGTCTTGTTTTTGGTTTCAGTAGATGCTTTGTCAATTGTTTATGTTATAGATGTTCAAATTTGGCTTTAAATGTCAATTTGTACCATTTTGTTAACTTTGTGGCATTTTATTCCAGCTGTCATCCATAATTCTAAGCTTGCAGAGGAACTGGGTGCTGCTAAAAAAGAGATTGAAATCTTAAAAGGAAGACTCAAGGAATTTGAGGTAATGATATACAGGTCACACATAAAGATATATTCATTGGAAATTTTTTAGTTTAATTTGAACTATTATACTTGAGGATGTTGAGGATGTACAAAATGATCCAAACCCAAAGCTTTTTTATATAAATATATTCCTGATACTACTGTTGAAACTGGATTTTTGTTGTTTATGAACCATTTTGCTTTGGGAGCAGAAATCATAAGAAATAACTAGATGTTTTGAAATAATTTCGTAGTGAAAGTTGGGATCTCTCTCTCTCTTCTCATTTTCTTTCTCAGACACACTAAAAAACACCTCTCTCTCTCTCTCTCTCTCTCTCTCTCACACACACACACACACACACACATGCACCATCAATCTAGAAAAAATCATGCCCTTCTTCTGACAAAACATTTGTAGTCAGAGGTCTTAAAATTTGGTCAGAGTAAACAATGCTGTGATAATGTAGTCTATGGGTATTTTAACAAAACTGTTGTTCTCAGTTACATTACTCAGTAACAGACTGTAGAGGTACCCTGTGGGTGCAATTGTTTTTTTGCAACAGCTGAAGGACTAGCTTCTTTGAATCAATGAGGTTTACTTAGACCTCAAGATTTGAAGTTAAAAATGGAATATGCTAGCATGGGCTTAGACAGTATTCATAACTAGAAAAAGAAAACAGGAAAAGATGGAGTGGATAAAAAGATCTGTGGAATTTGTATATTTATAGTAGTACTTTCCTGTCCCTGCCTGACTTAAGAGTGGAAAGTAGGCAGGCAGTGTGCTTGATATTAAAGCTTGTCTCTATAAATAGCACATACACTTACTGTAAACACTTGAGAAAAGAATGATAATACAGTAAATGAAATTGTATGTCTTAAAGTCCATGTTTTTATTACATGACAGAATAGTGTAAAGATTAAAGGAATGAATGGATTATGTATGTTTAAAGTTTGTGTTCTTATTTCATTGAATTTAGTTGAACAGTACTTTAAGTATACTTACTTTTCAAAAAAATTATAATTCAAGGCAAATAAAAAATTGTCAGCAAAAATCTTACAAAGGTCAGTGAACCAGCATACTTTTGCAGAAAATAAATAAAATGTGTTAAAAAGAAAAAATCTGGTAAATGTCAGGATTCATACCCCACTGATTTGTATGTGGTCTTGCTATCTGGTGGTTGCTTAGGAAAACATACAAAAACATTCTAAGATATAAAAACTGGATTGTTAATGAGTTCTAGAGGTGGTCATTTCACCTGAAAGAACTCATCCCTGGTTCCAATTAACTGGGATTTAAGTATAAAAAAGTTTTGATCTCTTTGGATTTTCTTTTTGTCAGTATAAAAAGAAGCTATTGTTTACTTGCTATCTGGCACAGGAGTGTTTAAGGGCCTTGACAGGAAAACCACATGTTAATGATAAAAAGTGGATTTGGGCCAAATGTTTTCCTCTTGTGCGTGGAAGTAAGGCGATATTTCATGACATAGGACAGATTGAAATATGAGATATCCAAAAAAGAAAAAAAAAGTAATGGTACATGTTTGATCATTTCTTAAAAACACTTCTGTTATCTTTGGTGATAGAAAGGTTTGATAAGTAAAGGCCATGTGTATCATAAAAAGAAGAAGCAATCTCCTTTTTGTTTTCTCATTTAGATAAAGAAATTCCATGATAAAAAAATAAGATTCAGAGACACCATGTTACATGTCCTTGAACCACTACATCTGATCCCCTAGCCAATGCCACCTCTGCTGTCACCTTGCATTGTAGGTGTGCTATAGGACAGTAGACTAGCTTGTGTGACAAAGAACTTCAGAGTTAGAACTAGCTTTCCACATAATTTGCCACATTCCCAGCCATTTTAGCAAAATTTACAATGTTTGAGTGAAATGGTAGGTGTTACAATAGTCATTCAGCTATTTCTTGAGGAAAAAGTTAGTAACACCTCATTTGCACTTTCGGAAGACATTTGACTGGCATGCTATGCTTTAGCTTATAATGGAGAGTGTTTTTTTGTTCAGCTGTACTTTCATTTACTTTTTATTTTGTAAATGTGTCTTATTTTTTCTTTCAATATATTTGCAGATGAACAGTTTGGCTCGCATGTATACTGAGGTATATCACGTAGAGAATGAGCTTCATCATCTTGCCAATGGAGATGTAGAAGAAACGCCATCAGAGTCCTCAGCACCGACAGCTACAAACTTGCCATCACCGACACATAAACTGCAGGTGAACCATAATAAGTAAGTGTGAACATTATAGCCTTAAAATTTTTCTCTGGTACAGCTGTTTCTGGTCCTGAAAGTAATTGGTACATATTTGTTTGTTAAAGAGGTTAAAAGTTTGTTAATAAATAGCAAAATTTTTGCCATAAATTATCATTTGATATCTTTTCAAGATTTCATTAAACTCAAAATTGAATTGAATGCTTTTTCATGGAAATGATAAAGAATGAGATTGTTTTTATAGCTGTATGAATCCAATGATGTTAAACCTGATCTTTCATTGCAGCAATTATAAACCCCCTATCCCAAGGAAGCCATTGCCTCCAGTGCTTGTTCCTGGTCCACTAGCTGGGTGTAAATGTGAACAATGTGAGGGAGCAGATTCTCAAACTGTGCAGACAGGATTAAGGTAATATTACCTTGGACACTGATGATATATGTCTTTATTACCAAAAGTATGTGACAAAGATTTTTTTTTTTTGCTCTTTAATCCATTTTTGATCAAAATTCCAAAGACTTGGATGCTCTGTTGTTGAATGCCAAGAGGCATTTGAATATTGCTCTATATTTCATTGGTAAGTGTGCCATTTTAGACAAAAATCAAAAAATCAAAATGATAAATACTATTATAAAGTTAATATTATAAAGTTTCTTGTACTTTATGGATAGTTCTTTTGAATGTCCTTTTTTTTTTACAATTCAGCAGTAAGATGGCGTATAGTCTGGGAGACCATGTCGTGGTCAAGGGGGATAGGACTGGGCATATCAGATATATTGGACATCTGGACAACTTGGGTCAAGCTGATATGGTCTTTATTGGCCTGGAGCTGGACGCACCAGGTGAGTATACAGGTGAAGTGCACAAGAGGCATATACTTGTTTGTCAGTGCATGTGCACATGCACACACATGTGTACACTTTTACCCATGTCATGATGGGAAGTGGAAATATGCACCAAGTAAGGGCCATTGCAAAGGAAGTTCAGGCTCTGATTAAATGACGGCCGCAATACCTCTTATATGGTTGTATTTGAGCCCACATTTCTGATTTTTATCAATACCCATGTCTTGCTCGAAACTTGAAGTTAGTTATCAGTTTGAATGCTGGTTAAAAGGTTTCCAAAGCTAAAAACAGGCATTTTAAAGGTTTAAATAATCAGAAAGTTCTGTAAACCTGGATTATCTAATTTACAGTTGGACGCCATGATGGATTTTTCAACTACAAGCGTTATTTCTCCTGCCATAAGGACCACGGGATATTTGTCCCTATACAAGATGTGCTTTGTGAAATAGGAAAGAAAGTAAGTACTGCGGTCTTGAAAACAGCATTCTTTATATTATTACAGCATTATATTAGGTCAAAAAATGAAATGGCTCATAGACATATGCCTTAATAAATTACATATAGACATTTCAATTTTTATCATTTGATATCAGTTTTGTTGCAGTTTACTCATTTGGAAATTTGCAATGACATTCCTTTGGGTGAAAAAACATTGCACTGGTTTACTGACTCATAAATTATTACATCAGATCACAAAAACACATGGCTATTGTTATTTATTCAATTTGACAGAATTCGCCCAAAAAATCCCAACCCCAACATACAGAGATGAAAAGGAAAACTTCCAATCCTGAAACATCCCCTACATTGTCTGGGAGTGGCACTAAGAGTACACCCAAGAGAGACAAGACTGGTTCTTCTGACAGAAAAGTGTCCTCTGCAGATGGACTGCGTAATTTGAAGTTTAAAAGGTCTGTAGTGCATTGATTTTTTTTTAATTTTTAATTTTGCCAATTTGGAAAGAATACACTGGCACTTTTTGAGGTTTGGAAAATTTTTCATCCAACAAATAGTTTTTGTTCCTACAAGATTGAAGTGTACTGAGGGTGCAATGAAAATTATAATGATTAGTTTTTAAAAAACATTTTATAAAGATTGAATATGCCATGTGACTTTAAAAGCTCTATCAAATGTTTCAGTCTTATGTTTTGAATTAAATTGCACTATCTCAATATAAAGTTTACTCTTAACAGGGACAGTCCAATGAGCATTGTATGACAGTAGTAAGGACCACAGAGTCAGGATCCGAGGTCTCTCCCAAACTACGTCTTCCTGTAGTAAATGTGAAAGAACTGCACAGTAAATGTCCACAGAAAAGAGAGGATATGACTCCACCTTCCACCAGCTTGTTTGTAAATATTGGATGGACATTTTATGATTGAGCCTCATGTGGATTCCTGTAGCAGGTACAAATGTGGTAGCAATTTCCTGTGTACAAGAGATTTCTTTTACTGATTTGATTCTCACCTCAACCTTGCGTGATATTTGCAAAGGTTTGATGGCCATTTTGCAATTGACTGTTTTATGAATTTTTCGATAAAAAAACAAAATACATTATCAGCTTCCAAATACAGGTGCTTTTTGCTTTTTTGGATCTTTTTGTTTTCACCTGAATCTCCACTAAGATTAATCAGTCATTGGAGTTATTCTGCAGTGGAGTGAGGAACATTAACAAAAAATGCCTTTTAAAAATAGTAAAGCGCCATTAAGACCAGAACCCACTCTAAGCACCAGGTATAATATGTAATGTTAATTGGTCAGTGAATTGATATTGATTATAATTTGAAAGTGAAGTGAACAGATGCAAGTGGTAAAATACTTACAGGATGTATAGGGAACTTGATGTGATAAAAAAGTACACCAAAACTTAGGAACTTGGCTTATTTTGAAAGTATTGTATCACCAGATCTATTCTATTCTTCCATATATTGAAGAACATATATGAGAACATTACCGTAAATTGGCATATATTTGTAGTTCTGTAGCATGTAAGCCTACAATAGCACGAATGACAATATATGAGACCAGCACTGTCTGAAACTGTGCGGAACTATATCACTATTTACAGAGTGGTTTGCATAATAATAGTCCTCAAATGGTTGCTTCACTGTTTGTCTTGCCCAGTCACTAAATAATGATTTATTCATGAATTTTCTGCAGGTCACAGTGAGATGTAGGCATTTATTCTTTTTTAGTCTCTTAGATGTGTTGTCTGAAAAGTTGAACACTATCAGTAAATCATTGAGCCTGAAATGTGAATGTCCATAGGATACATGAATATGTGCATCTGCAAACATGGAAATCACAAGTATGCCAGTTTGCAATCTACATGTATGTACCCATACTCCCAAATAGGCATGTTCACGAGTCACTCCATACTTTGTACATATTGCCACTGTACAATACACATGGGTCAGTTGTGGAAAATCACCATAATAGATATAACAGAACATTTTAGATTTCTACAACCAAATTTGAAATTTATGTATTTAAGCCAGATTGCAGTTTGGAAGCTTGAGATACCCTTAAGGTAAAATTTCCGTACATTTCATAAAATTTCAAGGAGCCAAACTGAAATTTTGAAGTTTGTCTTTTTATGTTATTTACTTAAGTTGCTGTATAATCTGACAGCCTGTGTTGATTTACCAATTGTGATGTTTATATATATATGTATAATGTGAAGTTTAGCTGTGTTGACAGAAATAGAGATTATGCACTGGACTTGTGCTGAAAGCACATGAAATTTAGTCATATTATGTTCACTGCTTTCTGTTTTCACTTCCAATGGGCCATTAATTCACTTGTATAAAGATAATTAAACTAACCAAGTAATTTGACGAGTTTTGACAGTTTGTCAAAACAATTAAATGACTATGTATACATAGATATATATATTCCAATTAATATTTTTTTTTTCTGTAATTAAGAAACCCAGTGATGTAAAGCATCAAAACCAGTGACGTAAATCATTATTTTATGAACAGCACTTTTGACAATCGCACCTTTTTTTTTTGCATGTTTTTTTCTGATATAACACAGCCAGCTTGTTTTTGAGCTAAATTTCTTCACTTATCATCAATTGGAAAAGGACAGTGTAGCCCATTGTTCATTTGTATAGATATATCATTGCTACTCTTGTAAATATCATCAAAACCTAAATAATGCAGAGGCAGCTTCAAAGAAGGCTGCAGTGGATAGACATAAAACCCATAGCAACAAAGTATAGTAACTATGGTTATACTGTAAGTAGAAAGACAAAATTCCCATATACAAAATTGTACCAACATTTAAGATAGAAAAAGAATCATGCCTTAGAAAGTGGTGCATATTTTAGTAAAATTTAGCCCTTTACCCATTCTGTCTCGAAGAAACTAAATCATAATTTAAAAAGAGCTCTTTGTTGTCTGTGCTGTTTTCGTAAAAGTAAATCACACTTGTAGAAATATCATACCAAATCCCTCTTTTTAATTGGTCAGTCACAGAAATTGCTTTAAGTTTTAATGCAGAGATTTGGAGACTTTTGATTATTTAATTCGTGTCATATTTAAAATGTGAAAAATTGCTAAAATTTTAGAGCATGCATGGAAGTCATAATTGCAAGAGAGAATAGTAAGTTCTGTTTGGTACATATACAATATATATATATATAATATGGAAAATGTTTGGATATGTTTTAAAAAATAAAGATTGATGGCGTTGACATTGGGCATCGAAATAAAAATGTTTGAATTGCGATGAAAATTTGCATCATTAGTGGACTGTGCCAATTTTACACTACATTTAAAATAAATCACATTTGTAGGTAAGGGTTTACACATTTACTATACTGATTTGTGTAAACAAAAACCCAGGTCTCACTCGATTGTTTATTTTGGCATTGATGTGTACTAGGCACTGGTTGAAACGTGCCCCAAATAGGTTCACTGGCCTGAACATTATCACACTCAACTACAAGCCCCTTAGATATATATAAAGCAAGATAACTGTGGGCCTAATGATGTCCACAGGGCATTTTTAAGCTTTGTAGCTTACCTGGCTTCAGATATGCTTTCAGTATAGTGACTATATTTGTGATATATATGCAATCATGGGGGTGAATATCCCTTTAAATGAACCTTAAGATAACCCTAAATTTCTTGACCTTTATTTGTGATTTTAACACTTTACAATGTTACTTGTAAAGAGCAGTGCCGCTTACATCAGTGGCATGCTAAGTCACTATTTGGTCATGTTTCTACAAAGTGCTGTTTGTGATATTTTCTCCTTTTATGATGTTTTGTTGCAAGGACCAGGGTTATTCATGTGTGAAAATGAAAAAGAAACGAGCTTAACTTGTTTAAAGTCTAGCTTTTGGGCTCAAATTGCAATCCTTGACATTTGAAACATCAGAAACCGAGTCAGCGGTTAGAAGAAAAAGGTTGCTCTTTAAGAATTATCAGCAAAAGTGATCGTTGCTCGATTGGTGAATTAAGAACAGTATTAACACTTATGTCATTAGAGTATACCCACAATTTCAGGAGGCAGATAGTGATATCTCAACTTTCTGTCATACCCTTTTAGAGGGAAGTTACTATCTTTCTGAAACTCCTGGTATTGTAATGTTTTATGAAGTAAAAGAAAAACCCTTTAGTGGGGTTAGATATTAATTCACTTTCATGGGAAGCAGTGCAAAAGTCTTAAATTGTAAATTATGCTGGTTTGGAAGTATTTCTTGTTGAAAATTGCATATTATTGAACATGTTATCTGCTATGTGGAGAGGAGTATTTGTGGCTATTTTAAAATACCCGTGAAAATTGTAGCTGGTCAAATGTAATACAAATAATTCAGCCATCATGGTCCATAAAAATGTATGCCATAAATTTTACCTTTGTAGTGTAAATTGTGACCTACCAGGTTAGGTTTCAAAATTGGGGCTTTTATTGTTATATTTTAACAGTCATCGATTATAAAGCTATTTCTGCTGTTTTATTGCAGTCCAGATAAGATGCAGTTAGAAACTTTGTATAATATACAACAATGATACACTTTGTATTACTTTTGACTGGGAAAGTAGCGTTTCAGTGTGATGATATACAGGAAATAAGATGAGCCAGTACTTGAAGAGTTTGTAGCATTCTACGTAGTGAGTTACTGACATGGCAGAGCATGGATCATGAAAACCAGTTCCCAATGTCTCAGTCAGGACTTTGTTCTAATATTGTCTGCAGATCACCATTCTGTACTTGTCTTCCAACATGGTATCAGTGCAGGCGCTATTAACTTTCTAAAAAATAAAGTTTATTTAACAAGATATTTTGTGTCCGTTTCTTTTCTTTTTTTTTTTTTGTATGTTTGTGGGATGGGGTGAAATATGGTATTTATTTGACCAACAAGAAGGCAAACTGAGACTAGGAAGTCACTCGGAGAGGGCAGACCAGGGCGCTTGGCAGAGGTCTGTGGTCCCTGAGTGCTTTCCTAGTTGTATTCCATACAAACGTAAGAAAATCAAACATTTACTTTTAAAAATTTATTGAATTGTGTTGGAAAACTAGGTTTAAAATAGCACCTAAATATTGACATTTTTTCATTCATTCATTCCAATTTAAAAAAGCAGGAATAGCTACTATTATATAATAAAGCGAGATGTTTTTGGATTTCCTAATAGATGCTTATTAAATTGTTAAAATAATTAGTTTGTTGTGTCACAAAAATCTCTCATGTCAATATTTGTTTTTGGTAAAAAAAATTGGGCTGAAAAAAAGCCTCACTTCACAAGCTGGTACACATGCCGCACCACCTGTTAATATAAAATCACTCTTCATAGAAATTCAACGTAATCTTAGTTAAAAGCAATATCTGCAAAGAGTGGGCAGTAGCATAACTAACAAGACAAAGAAGACAAACACAACAGACATCTTTTTCTCGTAAAAAATATCAATAAAAGAGCTTGTATCCAATATATATATAAACTATCGTGGACAGGCACTTTTTCCAGTATAAAAAATTGCATGAAAATACCAGGTGCAAAACTCTGGTTTCATTACAACATGATTTTATATGAGACGCGTAGTTAATATTCTGTACATCTGTACAATGTGAATCCTTTATGTACAAAACTAGCATCTATCGCCTTTGTCTCTATTTTACAAATATAAACAATATACATACCACAGAAGAGCATTTGGGAACACGTCTTAGCATAAATTCTCAATGGCCATTTTTACAAAGTCTACCTTCTCTCTACATCTTTGCACTAAAAGCACAAGTAATTCTGCCTCTTGTATCATATCACTGTTTAAGTTTAATTGGACCCAAATCTTTATGTATAAAAAATGCAGAGAATGGAATTCATAATTATAAAACAGCTCAGCTGTCATATTCATTAGAGGCAGTGTGCACACAATGGATTACTGATCAAACACTCATTTTAAAAGTTAGTACTGTCACTTTCTTCCTTATATTTACAACTCTACAGGAAAGTAGTCTCATTTGATGAAAAGTTAACCTTTAATAAATGATCAAAACAAAAAAAAAAAAAAAAATTCTTGGATATACAAGTGCACAACAGACTGAGACTACCTGAAATTTTTTAAATGCACCCAAGAAATCCAGTTAAAAGCAATTGCTCACACTTTCATTATAACATGAAATGCAATCTAAAATGTTTTAATGCAAAGAAAGTAGAAATAAAATGCATATGGTTAGGATTTGGGTAAAAGTTAAAACATTAAACCTGTCCAGTTTGCTGATGGAGGATGCAGTCGTAAAAAAAAGATATATTTTTCAATCAAGTTCGAAATTTCTCAAACAAATAATGTTCCACACCAGGCATTGGCTGCATAGTGATCATGGGCAAATACAATCACTGTGAGACATTTCACACCACTTTCTAAATCTAACTTTGTTTAAACTGCAGAGTATGGAAAATACTATAGAAGAACTTATTGCCATCAGCGTCAACTTTGTAGTTTTCTTTCATGAAGTCTACCTGAACAGCATTTTTTTTGTTCATTTTTAACTAATTGGTGGTCAATATCAAAAATTCACTTAAAGGAATACTGTTTGCATAGGGTTCAGTATTGTCTCTTGTCTGCACAGCTTTCTATATTGCACTAGCAGACCCCTGATTATCCTCAAGTCCAAGATCACAAGTACTAACAGCTCTCAGTGTCTGGACTTCTGTATCAATCTGTGTTGTACACTTAATTTATATATACATATATGTGTATAAGATATCATTTTCACAGAACTTGATGCTTTCAGGCAAATGTTGTGTGATCTGTAAGATATGGAGAACTGTCATCATCTCCAAAGAATTCAACTTGATCAGGGTCTTCCTGTTTTAAAAGTTTTCGTTTTTCGTCCTGCTGTGAGGACGATGCATCGCTATGGTATAATGTCTCGTACATAGGATTGGCAAAGTTGGTAGGCTGGAAATGAACAAAAAACATACGATTTATAAATCACATTCTTGCATAAGTCATTCTCAAACTATGTAAGCAAGGTATCAAAGCCGTCAACTGTACAGACAACAAAAAATAATGATGCAGAAGAAGAAGAAGGTTATTTTGTTAACTTTGTTAACTTTGATGCAATATTACATAATGTTTAACTGTGAAATCAACACCAAATTTTAAATATGTACAAAAATATGTGTTTAGCTTACAGGTTCAGGCCTAAGAGAGTTCAAATTCAAATATCAATATGTGAAAAATGAATATTTAAAAAAAAATAAATAAATAAATAAAAAATTACAGTCCTACAAATCTTTTCCAAGTTTGAGAATCAAAAGTAACATAATGTGTTATCCTTATTGCATATATGTTGAAAAAAAATTTAAAAAAAGCACAGCTTATGGAAAAATGGCCTGCTCAGCCATAACCTGTATTTCATGAATGTTCACCTGTTAGTTTGAAGACAAAAGGTTAAATTATTTTCCACTAATCATGTTATCTCTGAAAGTGCATGGTACATACATGCACTAATGCAAAAATTATTTCTAATTCTTATTTTAAATGATTTTTTGAATGACTTAAATAAAATGAAATATCTGCATTTGACTACCTTATCTCCTTCAAAATCAAAAGCATCCATTTGGACTCCATCCTCATCCTCATCATATTCCCTCACATAGATAGGGTTAGTAACTGTGTCATCCATGCGATGGTGCTTAAACTGATTTCTGAAAATTGAAGAGGGGTTTTAAGGAAAACTGACTGTTGACTTTGGTTGTAAAGCTGAAAATGCATGTTTCAGAAGTCCAACATGTTCTGCATCAGTAGCCATTTCCATTTACCAATGTAATATTAAGTTAAGCAAAGAAAACACTGCCCGTTGAATTACACAGTTATCTTTGAACATATTTCTCTAAGGATAACAAACAGTAGTTATCTGTTAATATTGAAACTTACCTCCTCCTCTTTTTCAAGAACACCACCACTACTATGATTACAAGCACAATCAGAAGTATAATACACAAGGGAACCACAATATTCACTGCACTCACTGGAAAATTAGAAAAGTCACATCAGTAACAATAACCAAACAATTGATATTTGAATAGAATCATATTATAAGTTGAAACCCTGTTCTATTCTATTGAAAAATATATGTATGAATATTATGTGAACACACATCCTTTGTTGATTTTTGCTCAGTATTATCAAATAATCACAATCTGTATCTATATTTTGCATTAAACTGGTTAAACCAAAATATCAACAGGTTTATTTGAGGTGCCACACACCAATCAAAGCAATGTACATTAAATTTGTTTTCAATCTAAAAGTCATGAGACAAAATCCACTTACTGGCACTGCTGGACTTACTGCCCACTACCATATTTTCACACCTGTCACCATCCCAGCCAGATGGGCACCTGCAAAAACGAGATTGTAATTGTATAAAGTAATATTAACAATCAGGGTCACATCTGACAAATTAAAAAAAAAAGCCAAAATCACACCCCTGTCTACACTCATCTTTTACTCTCCAAGTGGTGCCCAGGGCATGTGATTAACCTGTAGGACATCCCTGTAAACATTTTATGTAAGTAATAATAATTCAAATAATAATAATAATGTACAGTTAAAAACAGATGTTAACACATATCAGTCATACAAATTTGAATATAAAACAATCAAAAGTTACTATGGAGGCTTAGGTGAAATTTAAATACCTTTTAAATGAATACCAAATTTTAATGGTACAAATGTGGACTGTGAAAACATTTTTGCTTATTGACTGTAGTAACCAAAACATGCTCTTTTCTTCATTAGTTTAACTCACTTCATTTAATTCTGTATCTGGCAACAATTAAGGCAGTAAAAGCATGAATGTATAGACATAAGTATAGACTTACCTGCAACTGTTACATGTAGCATTAGTACAGGTGAGACAAGTGCCCCCATTGAAACAATAGTTCTGACACTGCTTGGGCCACGGCTGATCACAGTGTTTATTCATCCAACCAGGGGAGCAACTAAATAACACAACAAATAAACACTAGATGAAGTATTGCAAGTGAAAGGCTGTACTTATGGTTTAATGACTAATGCAAATAAATTAAATGCAGGACACATTTGGAACATCTTTTCAAAATTACCAAAGCAGGTACATATCCATAACCATCTGAGCTCTAGTTTCAAATGTGCATATACTTCTGTACACGCCAGTCATGTTTGATTGCCAGCTGCAGGGGCAGATTTAGGCCGTCTTCTGGGTCTTCCGGAAGACGGTCAGATTTTCAAGTTTACATTGACGGGTATCTAATTTTTCTGTCGGAAGACGGTCAAAAGTGGAGGATGGATCAATAAAGATAATTAGGGTGCCTGTCAGAAAATATCTCTGGATCCGCCCCTTGTCATGATATACCACAATACTTTCCTTCTGCACAATGCAAAATCAATCACATCTACCACAATATGTGACACACATAACACACTATGATTGTCACACCTAGCGCAATTTCAGCATAACCATAACATAACCATACCTGCACTCTGGTCCATCATCTCCCATTCTACAAATGCCATCATGTTTGCAGAGGAAATATTCACAGGAATTGGCTTCCTCACAACGTTTTCCCTTATATCCTTCAGCACAATGACAAAATACAGGCTCTCCTGGAGAGGGAGCTGAGGGCAAAAGACAATGATTTTTAAAATAAATGAAATTTGCATAAAGGTTACAAGTATCTTACAAGATGAAAATGGGCATTAAACCCCTTATATTCTGTTGACAGCTTTCATAGTTTAGGCAAATTAAACTGAACTTAAATTAAAAATGAGACAATTGCAATAAATTAATTAATCAATAAACAAATAATTAAATAAATGAAATTTTACAGCAAGCATAAAATAAATTTTACAACGCACTGTGACTACCATACAAATATTCAATTTCAACATAAATTACCTGGTAAACATGTTCCTCCATTTAAACAGTAGTCAGTGGTACAGTTTGCTTTAAGTTCACATTTCTTCCCAGAGAAACTAGGATAACATCTACATGCGAGTTTCACAGTGGTGTCATCTGTGTAACACTCCCCTGAATGACAAAAAATGAAATTTTAACATAGGAATACTGGTCCTATGCGCTAAGCAAAATTTATTTACATAAGTTGTTTATTCAAAATCATCCAGTATCTTCTTTAATAACATTTATTGTCTACATATCAATTCTAAATTTCATCAACATATTGCCCTACATTTATCTATACAACGTTGCTCTCACCTTGTCCGTTACAATACGTATCACATCTATCATTTTCACACCGTGTTCCCGTATATCTGGCATGGGAGTTACAAGTACAATCAGCAAACGATCCTGTGTGACTTGTTTTCATTTGACAGGAGGCATTATTCTTGCAGTAGTCATGACATAGAGTATACTGACAACGGTCGCCTTGGTAGCCATCAAAACATTTGCACTTTGTCCGACTGTTCTCTATGGTGCAGTAACCTTTCTCGTTACCCTTGGTACTTGAGGGTTCACATTGATTAGGATTACTAATACACTTTTCACATCTCATACCTGAAATAATGATATACAAATATATACATGATACAAACAAGATGGCTGAGGTATTTCTGACAATATTTCAGGGCAGATAAACCAACACTACACTAAGAGATCTTCTTTTCTATTTAATTCATCAGTATATTTAAATGATAAAAATACTCACTAAATCAATATAATTTTAGAAAAGTGATAGGAAACAGCATTGATAGCATCAATTAAGACTATTGATAAAACTAGCTCATAGATCGAAATTTTATCAAGGACAACGTGACAAAGCAATATTTGAGACATAATATATTCTATAGCAATCAAGTCAGACAATTTCAGCAACACCAAACCATCTGCTGACCAAATCAATTACAAATTAACTGTGTATATGGGTTTTAACCATAAGGCAAACATGATAAACATGACAAGTATCTTCCAGAAAATGACCTATCTTGTATATAGAAATTGATGCTTATTCTGAGTCTAAGGAATCATTCTATGTATCTCTAAGAATCCCCACACAAGCTTCTATGAAATACACCAGCATACAAAAGCAATCAATACCTACCCGTAAACTGTGTTTTGCATGCACAAGATGGCCTCCCTGAAGGGTCTACAAAGCATTTCCCATCATTATAGCAGTGGTTGGTACAGGGGTCCTGTTGATCTTGGCACCTTGGGCCACCATAGCCAGTCTGGCATCTAAACAAGGTAAGTTCAGATGTATTTATCAAAAAAAAAAATTAATGGCAACTGTTACAGGAGTTTCCCCAAAGGAAAAAGAATAAGTTATAATATATGCACTTATCAGACATGTTTCACAATATAAAAGAACAACTTATTTTGTATAACTTTGTTACGTTTTCATCATTTTATGGCCACTGTCAAAGATAAGTGTGATATAAAAGGGGAAGAAAACTTAAGGCTTATCATTTTCTTTGGACATTGCAAACTACACAGAGTACTTACACACATTTAGGAAGTCCTCCATCTTGTACCACACAGTATCCCTGAGGATAACAATAGTCAGTGCACTTGTACTTCTCACAGCGCTCACCCTCATATTTCTCTGAACACCTTAATTGAAAAGCAATCAATTTATGCAAATATGAATACCATTCTCAGTGTTTTTTTTAAATCAGACATATTTCTGTCTAATATACCATAAACCTTACCATTACAAAGTTTATTACCTCTGCAAAGGAGGTTATATTTTCACTTGTCTGTCAGTTCATCACCAGCCTCACTCTAAGTTTTGGATTTTGGTGACCTTTTCATGATAGATCAGATATAGGCTAATTTACAAGTATTTATATTTTGGTGATGATCTATTAATTAATTAGTTAATTAATGGCTGACTATTTGTCTTGGTGGTCATCGCTGTCAGAGTGCTTCAACTACTTGAGCTCATATTTCAGTATTTATTATGATCAAATGTTAAAATTCACAGGCATTTTTTATTTTGCTAAATACAAAGAATCTGCTTCAAAAAAAAAAAAAAAAACACCCGGAAATGATGTTTAATTGTATAATATGTTTCATATAACACCTCAGACTTGTAATCTTAACTTCCTTGATATTCTACTTACTTGCAATGAATGGTAGTTGCATTATACAATGAGCAAGTGCCACCATTGTAACAGTAAGCAGCACATTTATCGTTTTGACAACGGCTGCCTTCAAACCGTGCAGGGCACCTGCAGTGAAAAAAAAAACGGTGAAGAATTACATTTTTAAAATTCCTCACTTCATTTGTCCAAATATTACAGAGACATTGTTTTTTTCTGAATAATTACTTAAAAATTTGTGCATGCTGGAGCAATTTAAAATTTCACTATTCAGCCAAGGCATACAAAAAATCGAAAAATAATAAGCCACATTATTGGAATATCTTGTTATATTTTACGAATGGCAGTTGACAATTTTTTTCCTATTGTGTACAGTAACCAGGAGAAGAAAATAAACATTCAACCAGTTCATTTTGGCAAACTTCCACCCTCTGTGCACAGTAACTATAAGAAGTAAATCAGCATTCAATCAATACAGTTAGTCTGCTGACTCACTTTTTCCATTTTTTAAACTTTGAAGTGTCAATCAAAGCTGGAGGCCTTCTTCAATGAATGTAAAGTGCAATTTAATATTGCCAAGTGAAATTGTACTTCCAACTAAGTCTTTTTAAACATTAGTAAATAGTACTGCACAGAATTGGGATTGTAATTATATATTGTAAATATTTGTAAAAATATAGTAAAAAAAGAATGCTTACTGGCACTTTGGCTGCTTATTGATGGTTATCCTACAAGTGCCTCCATTTTGACAGAAGTTGTCACAACTGTCCTGGTCGGGGTTTCGCTGGCACGTCTTGGAGTCTTTTGGCTTGTAGGCGCCATCTTGGCAGACACATGTAGTAAGGTTGTCATGGACGGGGAGACACAAGGCATTGTTTCCACACTTTACATTGGCACAGGCATTTTGGGCTAAAAACACAGGAGGATGCACATTCAAAATGTTATGCCCTTTTATGTGATCATAACTTTTTATTGGATTGCACTGCTATTTTCTGGTTTATGAATTAAACTGTGTAGTATGATAAGGCATGTAGCGGCAGTAGTTATGAACCAATTTCAAAAAGAGTATTACCTGGTGGGACTTTTTAATTTTTATCAAAATTCAAATGGAAATCTGTTGCAAACCAAATGTGCTACAAAGCAACTACAGTACGACCATTTCCCATGGTTTACAGAAACCAGGGGCGGATTTAGGCCGTCTTCTGGGTCTTCCGGAAGATGGTCAGATTTTCAAGTTTACATTGACGGGTATCTATTTTTTCTGTCGGAAGACGGTCAAAAATGGAGGTTGGATCAACAAAGATAACTTGGAAGACTGTCAGAAAATATCTCTGGATCCGCCCCCTGGAAACTTACTGTTTATTCTCTGTTTGTAGTTGTAGACTACAAAAACGCCTCCCATATATAATCCCTGGTCTCGAAAGTGAAGAGAAGAGGAATTATCAGTGCCAAACTTATCTACTGTTATGATGGAGCGATTCTTGTATGATGTCACGTAAAGCTCCTTCTCAAACACATCAATCCAATAAGGTGGGTCTTCACCTAGAAAAATTAATTATTTCCTGTGTCATCATAATCTGCAGACAAAAACTGTATCATCATTATAAAACAAGAACTTAAATTTGAACAATTTTAATTTTTTTTTGAAAGGAAGGGTGAGGGTAGGTTTCTCACAATCAGAGAAAGACATATTTTGATCTTAAATAAGTGAGCACATCTACAGCTTTAGCTATAAATAAATAAATAAATAAATAAATAAATATGCCCTCACTTTTAGCAAACTGTTTGACTATCTGCCTGTCCCGACCATTGAGATTGATAGTCTCTATAGTCCTAGCTTTAGGGTCTGTCCAGTACAGTCTGCGGTTGTCATAATCTATGACCAGGTCCGTGGGCCACAGGACATTCTCATGGACCAGGACCTTCCGGTCACTTCCGTCCAGGTTAGCAGATTCAATCTTGGCATTCAGACCCCAGTCAGTCCAGAAGATCCGTCTAAAGAGAAAATACATCATAAACTAGAGAGAGCACTGTGATAGTTAAGACCTGTACCCAGGCAACATGTTAATAATAATTAGTTTTTGAAAATTACTTTAAAAGATATAAGGAAACTCATTTGTCATTATAATCACTTTTTTTCCCTTCTGAAAAACTGAAAATTTCATCAAAAGAACTTGATATATACAGCTTACAAACAAACATGCCAGTACCAGTGAAAACATAGGAAAATAATACAATAATTTCTAACACACACATAACAGTAACATGAATTCTTTTTGCAAGTACTTCAAATATGTTTAACATGTATTTTTGCATTAACTCTTCACCCCTTCTATTTAGATATCTTATCATATGATGCCATGTATCAAACTGACGAACATCTTAAAGTTATAATGTAAAGATTGTTTCAAAGAACACAAAACCATTTACCTTCATATAATCTTTAAAGATGTTTTTTAATTTACTGACATTCTCATAAATTTTTTTGACATAGCACTTTCTACATGTTTGACTGGGAGAGGATTCAACTTCTGTACCAACAAATACTCTACCACAATTGTGCAGTAACTTAACCATTACTTAATTTCTAACTTCTGTGAAGCAAGTATGTGAAATATTCACTACATACTTTGTTTTTCAACTTCAAAGTCTTACCCAGATGTCGGGTCCACAACAATGGAGTGTGGCTGATCCAGGTTGGAATCGATGATCGTTTTCCTCTTGGAAAGATTAGTGACCCTGGCCTCTGTAAGGTTAGCAATGTGGGCCACCTGTATGTGACCAGCAGCAGCATCAGTCCAGTAGAGTAAACCATGGACCCAGTCCACTGCTAGCCCTCTTGGTTGAGATATAACTGGTAGCTGGAACAAAAAAAGCAACAGCAGTGTCTCAACTGGTGTCCAACTGACACATCTGCCTGCTATCAAGAAAACACACTACTTTCAGTTTTAATATGCTAGCAGATAAACAGCTGCAAACTGAAAGGGTGAAGTTATAGCCTCAGTCACATCAAATTCATTCCAAACAAAAAGGAAAAACAAAAACAGAAATCTGTCGCATTTAAGTTTTCTAATGGCCTACCTTCACTTTCAATTCCCCCACATTGGAAACTGTGGCTCTCCTTCCCCTGGGGTTTGATGATTCAGAATTTGTTCGAGGAATGGGAGCACTCCTGATGAAGTGTGTGGGAGCACCATTCACTATTTCACTGGTCACAAAATAAACTCTGTTTGATTTTACATCCACGTCCATGGCCTCTATGCGACTGGCATTGCTGGTCTGGTGGTAGAAACAAAACTCAATCTTAACAACAGAATATCTAATTAGTAAATTTATGTTCTTATATAAACCCCCCCCCCTTTCTTAATCTTATTTTGAAATTTGCAAAATGTTAACTCTCTGTGAGTTAGTTTTACAAGTGCTGGGATAAATAAAAATAAACCATAACTAGGAAAAGGTCTTAATAGTTAATTCATCCAGTTCACCTGGCTTAGCATTCATCTATATGCCAGAAATAAATCTAACACAGAGGCACTATGTTTTCACATTACCTGATGAAATCTCTCAGATACAAGAGTGCCCCCGTAAACCAGTGTGCTGTTCATGGCAAGCAAAGCATTCTCTAGGGCCAACAAAATATAGTGGTTATCTGAAAACATATAAATATTTTCTTGGAAAAAAGGGTGACTACGTTTGGAAAGAAAACAAAATACAGTTTAAATCAAAGAAACCAAATAAATAAATAAATGAGTTATATAAAAACAGAAACATATTCCTTGGTCTGTTACAGTTGAGGGTCATGGCTCTAACATTTTGTTCACAGGTTAACAAGATGCCAAAATTTAATGACGGGGGTGGGGTGGGGGGGTGGAGGCTGTCTTCTGGGTCTTCCAAAAGACAGTCTGAATTTTAAAGTTTACATTTAGGGGCACCTATTTTTATTCTTGAAAGACAGTCAAAATATAGGATGGATCAACAGAGATAATTTGGAAGACTGTCGAAAAATACCTCTGGATCTGCCCCTGAATGAGCACCATGGATGACCACTAACCAGTAATATTCCCAAAGGACTTGACTAATAATAAAACATGTCAACAAATAATCATAATGTCATTTGAAACATTACATCAGTTGCAAAAAAATGAAATCAACACTTTGGGATGGGAACAAATCATGTTGGTTGACATTCTGGTTGTATTCAGCTCCTGAGAAAATAGCTTCATTCCCCTGCATAGCAACAGCCAACCCTTTGGGTTATACTATATCTTAGTGCTTTTTAAAATAACTTACCAACAGCCTTGCAGTGGCCCAGTTCAGGGTCAAATCTATATCCTGGCCCACATTCACATTTGTGATTCCCTATAAGGTTGGTGCACAGCTGGTCACAGAATCCCCACAATTCACACTCATTTTTATCTATAAGCGAAAAACAACATTTGAAATAAATAAATGTAACTGCTCTGACAGTAAAACTGGTCACAAACAAAGCATAACAGTTAATTTGGGTAATGGAGAGGCAATGGGATTTCTAAATTATCCTGTTGGTATTCCCATCATTATTCGTATTGTTGACATTGTGATAACTAGAGGATCAGAGAGGCGATACCGCCTCCGGATATTGTACCACCAGCTGGAGTATGGACCCCCCCCCCCCCAAAAAAAAAAAAGGGACACCATCACCAGTCTTGTGCTTGACAAGTTCTATAAAATGCAATCAACAAGAGTTCTCAAAATATGCTAAAAAAATATAAATAAAAATGGTACAATCAAGCAGATTTTTGAACTGACCTGCATTTTCCTACCATTGATCACTCCTGTGATTCTCTAGACAAAAGGCCTATTCCTTAAAGCGTGTTGTCAGTGGTGCATATATGCTGACAAAAGAGAAAACCTAGAGGCAACACCGGGCACATCTCTGCTAGTTTTGAAGATATGAGGAGCAAGAAAATATGCAAAGCTCAGTTCATGGTGAAAAAGTAGGTCAAAGTCAATTTCAACATCATAGTATATGAATTTCTATTCAAGTTCAATAGTAACCATGGGCATTTCTTTTCAAGTTTTGCAGATTTAAAGGCCAAAAAACATGCAAAAAGCAGTTCATCATAAAAATTAGGTCAAAAGTCAATTTCAAGGTCACAGTTAGATTGCCAGTGCATACTTCCTATTCAAGTTCAACAGTAACTATGGAACTTTCTCTGCCAGTTTTGGAGATAAAAGGGAATGGAAATTTGCAAAGTTCAGTTCATGGTAAAAAGTAGGTCAAAGGTTAATTTTAAGGTCACAGTAAATTGCCAGTATATGACTTCCTATTCAAGTTCAATAGTAACTATGGGCATATCTTTGCCAGTTTTGAAAGTATAAGCATTAAAAAAGTTGCAAAGTTCAGTTTATGGTGTAAAGTAGGTCAAAGGTCAATTTCAAGGTCACAGATAAATTGCCAGTATGTGACTTCCTATTCAACTTCAGTAGTAACTATAGACCTATCTCTGCCAGTTTTGGAAATAAAAGGGAACAAATTTTACAAAGTTCAATTCATGATGAAAAGTAGGTCAAAGGTCAATTTAAAGGTCACTCCTAGATTGCCAGTATATGACTTCCTATTCAAGTTTAATAGTAACTATGGACCTATCTCTGCCAGTTTTGGAGATAAAAGGGAGCAAAATTTTGCAAAGTTCAGTTCATGGTAAAAAGTAGGTTAAAGGTCAATTTTAAGGTCACAGTAAATTGCCAGTATGTGACTTCCTATTCAACTTCAATAGTAACTATGGACATATCTCTGCCAGTTTTAGAGAGAAAAGGGAACCAAAATTTGCAAAGTTCAGTTCATTGTGTAAAGTAGGTCAGAGGTCAATTTCAAGGTCACGGTTAGATTGCCAGTATATGACTTCCTATTGAAGTTCAATAGTAACTAATGGCGTATCTCTGCCAGTTTAAGAGATATAAGGGCTAGAAAATTTGCAAAGTTCAGTTCATGGTGTAAAGTAGGTCAGAGGTCAATTTCAGGATCACAGTTAGCTTGCCAGTATATCACTTCCTATTCAAGTTCAACAGTAACTATGGGCATATCTTTGCCAGTTTTGGAGATATAAAAATCAGAAAACTTGCAAAGTGCAGTTCATCATGAAAAGTAGGTCAAAGGTCAATTTCAAGGTCACAGTTAGATAACAAGTATATGACTTCCTATTCAAGTTCAATAGTAACTATGGGCGTATCTCTGCTAATTTTGTAGTATTTAACATTTTATTTTCACCACTAAATATTGGATGTTGAACTGTCAATATAGTACAATGCCTAAGCCGTATCGAAAAGAAAAAACAGACACCACCTGCAGCGTTGTGCTTGACAAGCTCTACAAAATGCAAAAAACAAGAGGTCTCTGGCATTAACAGTTCCAGAATTTGAGAAAGTTTTCAGTTTTGGCATCTAATGGCCGCTACTCCCGTGAAAATGCACCGATTGACCCCAAACTCATGAATATGAAAGAAGATCCTAAGGGTAACACTTGTCCATAATATCATAAGTTAGACCTGTGAAGTTTCTGAAAAAATAATAATTTTTTTTGCAAAAAATGCCCATTTTTAGAAAATTTTGGCCCGTTTGACCTTGAAATAAAGGTCAAAGGTCAAATCCAAGGGCATATTTGAAATCTCCACATATGACTTTCGGTTAGCGCTCTGTAGAAATTTTTCACATAATTCCTTCGGTATGGGAGATATTTAGCATTGAATTTTCAAAAATTTTGACAAGGGTGCGTTACAACGAGCGCCACGCCCAGGCCAATGCACCGACTGAGACAAAAAACCCAGGGGGTTCAAGTTGAGATTATATGTGACCAAAATCCAAGAGATGGGGACACAGGTCCTTGCGGTCTAGGAGGAGAAGCGGTAACGGTGACTTGTATCCCACGCCATCCTGCGGAGCCGCAGGAGCCGCATGAGCCGGCGGAGCCGCATGAGCCGGCGGAGCCGCAGGAGCCGCAGGAGCCGGCGGAGCTGTACGAGACGGGTCGGGACTAAAACCATGAGTACCGCCAGCGTACACGCTGGTGGTACTAAATATAGCATTAGGCATAAAACGGTATACAGTGGAAATGGTCAGCTGAGGAGTACCTACCTACACAAAATGTTTCATTGTGATACTCAAAACCATCACTGCAAGTACACCTGTTGTTTTTAGAACTGCAATAACCATTTACACAACTGCTGTTTCCATTGCAGGTCCAGTTGCCATCTAAAAATATTTAAACAACATAACTATCAAATGTGTACAAAAAGGGTCCTGCGTGCGTTTAAGTTATCGTGTGTGTGTGTGTGTGTGTGTGAGAGAGAGAGAGAGAGAGAGAGAGAGAGAGAGAGAGAGAGAGAGAGAGAGAGAGAGAGAGAGAGAGAGAGAGAATGTGCTAACTTACTACATAGATTGGAAGCTTCATCAGTCCCATCTGGGCAGTCATTGTAACCATCGCAGGTTTTTCTCATGCTGATACACATGGGATAATTTTCACATGCGAACTCATCATTCCTACACTGGTCACCTAGGGGGCAGACAGAACCACATTAAATTGATTTTCTTATTATACCAATATGGCAAGTTTATGAATCACTAATTCACATTTAACTGACATAAGCACAAATAATCCGTCATATATACTGCAATAAGATACACAAGAACAATCTCTAACATATCCAATTTAAAAAAAGGAAATTGTCATAATTCAGCACGCTTAGTTTAAACAAAATCAATTATCAAAGCTGCTCACAGTTTGACTCATCAGAATTGTCCCCACAATCATTTCGCCCATTACACTTCAGTGATGCTCTAATACACTTTGTATTGTTACATCTGATGCGGCCATCCAAACATCTGTGGTCTTCTGCAAAATTAAATAAATACTTCATTCAAAAAATTTCCCATCAGATAAATTGATCATTTTACAAAATCCAGTTTGCAAAGACACATTCTTCCTATTGTCTTCAATCAACTCCTTCTTTTTTAATTCTTAGAATAAACATATCAAATGTTAAAAGATAAGAAAAAATAAAAACACTTTTTACATTTCCTCAACCCCTTTAAAAATGGAAATTTGCCACACAATAGAACATGAAAGTACGGTAATATGTAATTTTGTTTTCCAATTTGCTATTCAACTTATCCAATTTTTCATATTAAACTGAAATGGAAAGACTCGGAAACAAATCTCACTTAGACAGTGTAGTTATAATGTCTTCAACAAAAATGGGGCAATGTATGTTACATCATGTCAAACAAATCAAATGTTATTACTTTTTGAGACGACTTCACTGAGCCTAGGAAGACATCTTTTCTCAGGGAAAAGATGGCTTCATTTGTACCCTTTGAAATCTTAAATATCTGTATGTTACACCTATTTCCACTGCCAAAGAAAGACACTCACTGCACATAGCAATCTCTTCATCTGAGCTGTCCCTACAGTCTATATCACCATCACACACATAGGACTGTGGAATGCACTCCGTGGTGTTCCCACACTTAAACTCTCCTGTCTTACAAGCATGGGCTGGAATAGTAATAGTAAAATAATTATACTCAATGGCAAGTAAACTTGTTTTGGCAGCTCTGTCAAAGCAGTATGACCCTGGCCAATGTTATAATGTTTAAACACTTAGAAGTCTTGTGGAGAACAATTACTTTTTATCACTGTCACCCATTTTGGTAAGGTAAAACTTTAAACAATCAAGTACAAAGAATGGGCCTAATTTGTCAGAACAACATGTGATGATTTACTACAGTCCTGTAAACATTTATAAATGCATTCAGTGTGTATGGAATTCTGAGTCCTCAAAAGAAGAATCTTTCTCAGACATCCAGTATCAGTTAAACATAAGTCAAGACACTACTCACGGCAATTGATTTCATCAGATCCATCAGAGCAGTCAGTGGTGTTGTCACATTTCCACTGGAGTGGGATACACGGGCCATTGCTGCAGTGAAAGTCAGTATCTTTGCAATTCTCAGCTGAAAGAAGACATTAAGCATGGACTTAAGACAAAATAAATCATTCGTGTACTTCAGAAAATTTAAAATGATACGCATGACTAAATATATCTTTTTACATGCAATGTCAGCTAAAGAGGATTTTTATTGTTGATCTGCATACCTCCACATTTTTCATCGGATCCATCTGTGCAGTCGGTGATTTGGTCACATCTGCTGGAGTTCCGGATACACTGACCATTATCACAACGCCACTGACTCTCTGAGCACTCTCCATATGCTAAAAACAAAATATGTTTTATCATCTTCTTACCAAATATAACAAAATTTAACCCTGAATATTATAATAGTGAGAAGATTTTTACCTGTTATACCTACACTATATTTCAATTTTTATTTTATACTTTACTTTCAAGATCTCATGTACAGAAATATTTCTGTCAGTCCATCTTTTAGGAAGGATTTCTGACATAAAAGGACAGTATACCTAGTCTATTTCTACATATTACAATGCAAACATTATTTCTACATTTTCAAACATATATGAGTAATTATACGTAATACATACTGCAATTCTTCTCATCAGAATGGTCATCACAGTCAAAGTCATGATCACAGCGCCATCTACCAGGAATACAACGGTTGTTTGAACAACGGAAGTATGTCGGCTCACAGGATGCTTTGGCTGAGAAAAGGCGCAATGATTATTTAACATCTGTCTTTGCTGCTATGTATATTATATTATACTACTAGTAAAAACTGTATTAAGAAAAACACACATAATTAAAGTATTAACTCTTTCTCTATTCTTTAAGGATGTGTCATCAATAAATTTTATTGAATTGATTAAATTCTTCAGATTTTGTAGATCAGCTAAATTGCCTTAAGTACATACTACATTCATCAGGAGGTTCATCACTTGTATCATTCTTCCCACAGTCATGATCTCCATCACATTTCCAAGTGCTGGGAATACACCTTCCAGTTGAATTACATTTAATATAGTCAGCAGGACACTTTAGACTGGTACAGTTATCAGGCTCGTCACTACGATCAGCGCAGTCATAGTCTGTGTCACAGCGCCAAACGTACGGAATGCATTTGCCATTGTTACACTGGAACTGGTTGGAGCGACAGGTAAGGCTTGCTGAAATTTTTAAAATAATATTTTAAAAAACAAATATATTCAATCTTATTAACTTCTCTACATATAAAAAAACAAGAAGCTCAGGATTTTCTTCAGGCATTCAATTCTAGTAACTTTTTTAATTCTTTAAATTGATCTTTCAAAGAAATTGGTCATACTTCAAGGTTATTAAAATCCCACAAACTGATTTTTCCACAAATTATCCAACTTAGCATACACCAAAATTCATTTCATTCATTGTTAACTTACGACAATCTTTTTCATCCACTCCATCGTAGCAGTCATTGTTGCCATCACACCGCTGCATCATGGGAATGCATCGAGAGTGCTCCCCTGCCAAACACTTAAACTGATTCTTCATACACGTGTAAGCAGCTTGTGAGATAAAAAGGTTAAAATTAAACCTTAATCCTACATAGGTATCAATCATAATAATACATGTTTACTAAATACAGATTCAACTTTTCGTTGTAAAAGCTTTTTTGGCAAAGGTGAGACGGACAAAATTTCTAAGAAAAGATTATCAAAGTAGAAAATAAATGTCAATTTAACAAAAAACAAATTCTATTCCTCATCAGCACAACTTGTAAGCAGATTAAAAAATTTCTACCAATACAATGTCTTAAAAATATTCTGCTCCCATTCAAAGTCATTTATGTCTTACATACCACAGTTATATTCATCAGAGCCATCCGCACACTGCTTCACTCCATCACAAATCTGCATAGGAGATATACACTCCTGATGAACAGCGTCATGGCATTGGAACAAACCAGGCTGGCGGCAATGGTATTCAGCTGAAATAAAAATTATTATTTATGCATTCGCTAAATGAATTTGTAGCATTTGAAGCTACATGGCAGCTGAATGCCCCAGAGATGAGTTAGTATCATGAAAATGAAGCCTTTACATTTAAGTTCTGTTCTCATTTGCTTCTATTTGCCACATTCAAAATACACACTTGGTTATTAGCATGTTTACTCATGTTAACATGTATGTACACTTACGACAGTCCTCTGGTTCATCTGACCCATCGCCACAGTCATCTTGTTTATCGCACTTCCACCAAAATGGAATACATTTGAAGGTATTTGTACAGGTAAACTGGGAACTGAAACAAACAAAATATTGAAGTGATACTTTCAGTAGATATTTGTGGCAAGTAACTCAAATGTGGTAGCACTTCAACCTTTTTCTATTTTTAATTCAAATGAATACTTTGTTATCAATTATACTGTCAAAACACAAAAGGAAAATATTTTTTCTATTTCCTTTGACAAAAATAAAATAACCAACAATTTGTACAAATGAAAAATATGCATGGTTGAGGTTATGGTCTTAGAATCCAAGTCACACATCTAAAAGGAAAAAAAAAAAAAAAAAAAAACCAAAAGTATATTTTATCTTTTACCCCCTTTATACATTCTTCAGTAAAATTCATATTTCGAAATTCTTGACAATTCTTGTTGTATAAACAGCCACTACTGACCTAGTACAGTTTGAAAGGCATGTTTTCTTATCCGAGGCCAGGTAATGGTTCTCTGGACAGGCACAAGTCCTGTCTTTACCACCAGGCTTTATCAGGCATAGATTTAGGCAGCCACCATTTTTGTAGCAGGGGTTCTCAGAGTCTGGAGCTAATAAATGGAAACAAAAATTGAGAAGTTATTCTTCAAGATAAACTGATTTTTGATAATTTAAAAATATGTAATGTCCAACACATTATCCTACAAACATTTGTTAGTTGTGGAAAAAAAACTCACCAAATGTTCAGAAATTAGTTGTCTGAACTGCTAGGTAGACATATGACATTCAGTTCCCATCTGCATCCTTAACAAAAATGTCTTTCTTCGTGGTACATATTAAGTTAATAACATTTCATACGAGAATGCAGAAAAACAGACACAAACATATACATACGATGAATCTGTCGAAGTGGATGCAGAATATGAATGTCCATGGGTCTGTGAACAAAACTTGTCACATTAGTCATGTTAGCTCCAGAGAACTTGTTGGCACTATACACAGACATTTTCTCCCAGTCCGTCCAATAGATCAAATCCTCAAATGTCGTCAATGCAAAGATGTGCGGTAACTCTCCATTAATAATAAGTCGGATATTCTTCCCATCCAAATCCGCCATTGCAATATAATCCAACCTAGCATCTGCCCAGAATATGGTCTCCGTTATATAATCAATTGTCATTGCATTCGGCCAGCTGAGATTTGTGGTCACAATTTTAATTTTTTGTGATCCATCCATTCCCATCCTTCCAATGTGGGCATCCTCTCCCCAGTCAGTGTAGAACAGGTACCCCTTGGCAGGGAACACCTCGATAGCCCTAGGCTCCTGTAGACCATTGTTCATAAGTATCTTCCTGTACATGCCGTTGAGCTTGGAAACTTCTATAGTGTCTGTGGTCTTGTCACACCAGTAGAGGTTGCGACCCACCCAGTCTACTGCTATTCCATCTGGGTTCTTCAGGGTGGATTTGTGAAGGGTCTGGAAATAATGAAACTGGCACATGTATGGATGTATGCAATGAAAGTGTAATTTGTTATCTTAGCAAAAATTGAGCACAGAATTAAACAAAATTAAACTAATACAGGTGAAGGTGAACAGGTAACTCAGTTGTGATCAAGTCCGAGTGATCACATCAGAGTGAACAGACAAAACAGTCTACAGGTAAATCAAATATGTGGATCTATCATAAATAAAAACTGTTTAGCTATGAAAAAAAGAGACCCAATGAAACGATTTTCAGAAATATAACATAATTCTTAACAGAATGTCGGTACATAAAAAGAGAGATCATAACTAAATGGTCAATAAAGAAATAAATATCATAAATGACATAAATGCAAACAGAAGCACCTGGCCTAAAAAATCTGAATTATTTGAAAAAATGAAAAAAAAAAAAAATCTTTGACATATGCAGCTCAAACAGAAAGTGACTGTCACTAAAATTCCGCCCCCAAAAACTCACCTGTGTCACATTTGTCCCATTGAGGCTCATCTTGGAAATATTGCTTCCACTGACAGTGACATCAGACCAGTACACCATCTGCTCTTTCCAGTCAAAGTCAATAGCAACAGCATTCTTCAGATTGGATGCCAGACGTGTTCTTGTCAGGTTGGGGTAAACAAGGCGGATATAGTAATGGTTTGCCACTAACAAAACTGCATGATGGATCTCTGTAAGATTACAAAGGTAGAGGTAGAAAAAAGAAAGGAACACTTTGGATGACACATGTAAATCAATGCTTGACAGTTGAGTTAACATGTTAAATCAAAATTTTGCAATTGTAAATATTTTTACTAAAAAACTGCTTTCTTGGTTCATAATGAACTGGGAGAACTGCATGGCTTCAGTGTTTTATTCATGAGCAGACCACCTTCTCCCCTGTTGCAGATAAAATGTTAACATATCACTTTACTCACTAATGCAGTTTAACATGAAAATATCACTGAACGTACTGTCATTATGACGACAAGTTCTGCCTCCCTGTAAAGTGTATCCCTTGGCACAGCTGCAGGAATAGCTGCCCACAGTGTTCTTACAGTAGTGACTGCATGGATAGGAGGTTTTACACTCATCAATATCTATAATTTTAATTAAATAATTGCAATCATTGTAAAGGTGAATAAGTGTAAATCATGCACGCACGCATACACACACACACACACAAAACATGTTACAAACAAAATAAAGCAAAAGAGGAAATGAAACCTACAACTACAAATGTTATTATGCTTTTCTACAACCTTAAATTCTATATCTAAAAATTTCTTGGAACTTTAAGTCACTCGATATCATCATGCAAGGTTCGAATACCAGTTTCAAATAACTAAAACTTTCAGCCCTTAGCATTCTTCTTAACTGCACCTGTTTCTATGACAAAAGCTTACTCATGGCAAACTGTAATCAAGAAGACATAACAGAAGATATGTGCATACCTTTGCAAGTCCGTTTGTCATTTGCTAGTCTATATCCTGGGTAGCAATCACACTCATAGGCAATGGTCTTGTTGCGACAAACCTGAGCGCACTGGTTACTACCATCCACACACTTTAGCCCTGTGATGGTAAAATTGCAAATATGCTGTTAATAGTTAAAATAATGAATTCAACCAATGTAAAACAATGAAATCTTCTTACTTCCTTGAAGTGCATCCACACACTTAACCCTTGTGATGGTGAAATTGCAAATATACTGTTAATAGCTAAAATAATGAATTCAACCTATGTAAAACAAAAACTTTCCAACTTCCTCATAAGTCATTTTAGTATATTTCATATAGTATAGGGTTCAAATTTGTTACTACTTAAAGTGTGTCGGTGTGCAAGCACACACATGAGTACAAAGGTGAGTGTGCATGCAAGTATGTGTGTGTGTTTTCACATGTGTACATCTGTGTGTTTACATTCATGTGTTTGCCTGACTGGTGCATGTTTCTACTTACCACATGGCAATTCATCAGAGAAATCTCCACAGTCATTCTTCCCATTGCACAGCAGTGTTTTGTTAATGCACACACTGTTGTCACACATGTACATATCATCTCCTCCACAAGGGGGCGTCTTGGAACACATCCGTGGGTCCTCGTCTGATTGGTCACCACAGTCAAAGTACTTGTTACACTTATATTCTTTAGGAATACACTGTTTGCTATTTTTGCACTGCCATTCTGTTTCTGAGCAGTTGTGGTGGACTGAAAAGCCAAATACTTGGAAGTGAGTCTATAATGCTATCAAGCAATGAAGCTCTGTGAGGGTACACCAAATTTCCAAATAAAAGGCGAAGGCAAAATGTTTGAGACTAAGAAATGAACCATTCAGTTGAATGGCTTTGGTGTAAAAATGCCCTTTTCCTTTTAGAAGTTCTGAAAAACCTCAAGCCTTTGTGAAACATAAACTAATTTTCACTCATTGATAGCAAAACAAAGTGAAACAAGTATCATAACTTAAACAGCAAACTGCAGAATCTGATATAAAAGAGAATAAAGTTCTACACTTACCACAATTCTCATCTGAATTGTCTCCACAGTCATCATCACCATCACAGTAGAAAGATTGCTTTATACAGCGATCATTTTGACACTGGAACTCATTGACATCACACAGTACGACCGCTGTAAGCAATGGAGATATATGCTGTTGTATCAAATAAATTAGCTGTATGGAAGCAAATAAACTTTTCTACATTCATGTTCAATGTAAACAAATTAAGAAAAGGAAATGGATACATCTATCCACTTTTAACCCTTAATCAGAAGTTTGGAAATCTATATTTTTCTAGATTGAGTCATCAAAAAAATTGATTTTAAATTAATAATCTGTTTTTTATTCATTTTCATGAAAAAAGGGGAACCCCTATGAAAATCTGCCTATATACTGATAACATACTGCAATTATTTGCGGAGTGTTCATCTGATCCATCCTCACAATCTTGGTCACCATCACACATCCATGCTCTAGGAATACAGCGGCCAGTGTTGGGACAGTGAAATTCATCTGATTTACAGGTCCTGTTTGCTGTGAGAAAAAAAAAACTATCAATTAAAAGAAAAAAAGGCAAATTTCTGCCCATGTAATTCTTATAAAATAAATATTTATCAGTTGTAGTTCCAAAGCAACAAGTTACTTAACCAAAATATACTTACTGCAGTTCTGGGCCTCGTCTGATCCATCTGGGCAGTCAGCATTACCATCACACTCCCAGACTGAAGGGATACAGGAGAACCCATCATGGCACTGAAACTGACTGGATGCACATGAGTAGTCTAGAAGAAAAAAAACACACAAGTACCAAGGGTTATTTCTTTGTCATGCTGAGGCGTTATCATTGTATTGGAACTGCTGAACAATGATTTTTTAAAATCATGTCATATTTTATGGTTCACACTTAACAAGGTGTAATGATGTTCTACTACTTACTACATCTCTTCTCATCTGACATATCTCCACAGTCGTCCTCCCTGTCACATTTCCAGTTGCTAGGGATGCAATGTCCACTGTTTGAACACTGGAAATCTGAGCTGTTGTTGGAGCATTTATTTCTGATAGCTAAAAGTGGAAAAGGATGTGGCAAATAATTCAGTTATTTTCATCACTAGAAGGTTAGAAAACCATGCCTACAACAGTCTAAATATTTTCTATAGCATGTATAAGGAAGACCATCAATCTCTGCTGCAGCTCTTGTAAATTTCATATTCACATGAACCAATTATTTTTTAATATGAAAAATCAAAATAAAATTATGTTTCACTAACGTGGGCAGTTCAGTTCATCGCTGTTGTCCCAGCAGTCATTATATCCATCACACTTCCAGCTAGGGAGGATACAGGCTGTGGTTGTATTACATGGTATCAGACCTGGTGGCTGGCGACCTATACTGTCTATGGTAAAGTTTGAACATCCAACAGGGGCTGAAGGATGAGAGTATATTTTGTATTAATTTAATACGCTGAGAGGGGTGGTGATTTAAAAGTCTGTTGGCAGGGCATTAAGTGCTGTTTCGAGTTAAAATAGTCAGCTACTGTCAGAAGTACTAATTCACTGTACACTTTATATCTACTTCCTTGAATATGGAAATCATATGTATCAATTTTTAACTAATGAACTGTAACCACTACCACACTTCTGTCTGATTTTCAACAATCAAAAACCTAATTTTTGAAAATGAAGATAACAAAATCATGGCCCAAATTTACAAGTATGTCCACTTACGACAGCCCTTTTCATCAGAAGCGTCTTCACAGTCTTTCTTTAAGTTGCATTTCTTGCTGCTACTGATACACTTGTCGTCACTGGCACAGCGGAACTCTGTCAACTTGCAACGACACAGAAGTTCATCAGAGTTGTCTCCACAGTCATCTTTGCCATCACACTGGGTTTCATTTTTGACACACCGGTGATTTAAACAACCAAAGAAACCAGCTGGACATTTTCGATACCCTGGAAAATACACAGAAATTTTGCATGTCATATCTATTCACTTTTCCTGACTGTGCAAATGAAACTACTGAAGTTAGTTTAAAATGTCAAATATGCACTTAAAAACAATGCAATTATCAAAATTTAAATTAAAACATTTTTCTTCTTTAAATGAAAACGGATAAAAGACCAATGCGCATCACATACTCAGTAGCAGAAAACATACCACAGTTCAATAATTATAATTTTCTCAGCAAAACAAATCAGGATCCTGTCTTCTTATTTATTCAATTTTTTTTTATTTAAAACCCACTCACTGCAATAGGTCGTGTTCTCATCTTGACCCAATGGGCAGTTAATGATGCCATCACAGGTGAGTTCAAATGGAATACAAACACCTTCAGAGCAGTCAAACATGTCTTCTGCACACACCTGCTTTGACACAGCTAGAAATTATGGAAATAAAAATAATAGAAAAATTCACAAAGGACAAAATATCTTCCAATTTAATAAAAACATCCACCAGAATTCCACAAGGAAGGAATTCTCTGATGGAACCACCACTTCCACAAGTGTTTCAAGGCAAAAAAAAAAAAAAAAAAGATATATAGAGAAAGATTTTATTTCAACCTACCATTAAGTGACAGGACTTTCAAACAAATTTTCAACATGAACTGAGTTACATCTGAGGAAATGAATACAAAGGGAAATTGTTTTGATAAAAAGTTGGGACTTGAATGCTCATAAGGCAGTTTGACTTAGAGAAGGCAGTTTTAGGATTAAAAAAGAACATACACATGCCATAAGGCTGTAGCTAATATTGGTCACACACTCCAAAGTAATTTTAAACCACAGCTAGCCTGTAGAACATAAGGCTTGGCCGTGCTGTATTAGACATACATGCAAGTCATGTATGAATGCATTGTATAGTCTGCTGCACTCTTGTTACTCACTAGTGTAGTAGCCGTGGTTTAAGCCAGATACAACACTTGTCGCCGAGCTGTACGTGAAAAGTACTGCGGCTCGCCAATACACTCTTAATATTTCACATACAGCTCGGAGACACGTATTGTATCTATCACATAATACTTACAAGTGCAGGTGATGTTATCTGGCTGTAACTCATAACCAGGGAAACAGGAACAATGAACCACAGCATACATATCAGGATTACAGATGTGCTGGCAGTGTCCGTTGTTCATTCTGCAAGGGTTGGCATGACCTGGAAATAAATCATGAAACTCTTCTCAGATCAGGTGGCTGAGATATCAGTGCATTCAAGTGCTGTCTTCCAGAAGTCAATTAAAAAACAGAAAGTTACATGGTATCAAAGTGAGCAAAAAGGAAAAGAATGGAAAATAGATCTAACAGAAAGCCGACTAAATTGCAATTAAGCCAGCATGGTTAAGCAAAACATAAATACCCTTGCAACTGATTGCATTGGTGAGGTTATTTTAATAAATAATCAGCATTATATCATGAATCAACACAAATGTATTGGAATAACACATTATTGAAAAATATCATAGTTTGTTAAAAATGTTTTTACAGAATATAACCATGATGCAATTTTACTTACAGTCATTAGTATCATTGGCTACGGCAACTAAACCCATGGGCTGACGCGGTATGCTGGTTTTCAGAGGAGTCAGCTCAGAACCATCATACTTCTGTGCCCTCATTACTGCACGCAGAATCCAGTCTGTCCAGTACAGGTAGTCCCCATACACTGCCAAACTAAAGCTATACTGCAGGTGGTGGTTACTGCTTATGACAACCTGCAAATGTCAGTTTGGGAATAGATGGCATCTATAAGATGTGTTTTACATAAAAACAAAACAAACAAAAAAAAAAAAAACAAAAAAAAAAAAAACCTCAAATAAAAAAAAGTCCAAACCCTTGGCCTGCTTAAGTAGAAATAAGCTTACCCAAATAAGCTAAACAAATCAAGACTTACATATACTATTAAAATTTAGGATCCATTTTTGATTAAAAATAAAAGCTATAAAATCAAACAACTTAAGTTCATAACAATATCTGATTTCACTCTTATCTAGCAAGAATTTAAGATCTTCTCTCATTACCCGACAGTCAGTGCCATCCATGTTGCATCTCTCTATCTTATCCAGCCTGGCATCAGACCAGAACAGTTTTTGTGCTCCGTGATCAATGGCCAAACCATTGGGAGTCTTGATGTCAGTTGTAATGATGGACTCCTTGTCATATCCCATCAGATAGGCCCTCTGAATGCTGGGGGAACGCTCATTCCAGTTGGTCCAATACATTCTCCTGAGAAGGAATTACAGATTGAAGTTTTCACAGATGCTATCCCAAAGGCTGTAGTTTTAATATTTCGAAAGAGAGACACTGCCTGTTGGCAAATCTCTGATACGTAAAAAATGCATACTTCTGTGTGCCTTTCTGTAACTGTCACAGTATTTGTTGTTTGAATAAGAATCTATCCCTCATGAAATCATTGATTAAAAGAACCAAAAGAACATCTCCAAATGTAGTGTGTCTTACCTGTATATCTAGACCATTCTACAGCATAAATAAAATGCTATGCAAAAATTTTTGCTATTAAAGATCATGAACAGCAATAGCAGTTAAATATCTATTAAGGCAAACAGAATTCTACTGTCTGAGTGCTATTCAAAAAGCATCCCAATAAAATAGAAATATTTGATGATTAGCCAGGGGGTGGACAGAAGTGGTTCAGAATTTTTTTAAGTTTACAATGACAGGCATTTAATTTTTGCTGCCAGAAGAAGCTCAAAAATGGAGGATGGATCAACTAAGATAATTTGGCAGACTGTCAGAAAATATTCCTGGATCTACCCCCCGATTATCCTACTCACGAGTCACAGCTGTCAATGGCCAGAGCCCTGGGGTGGTCCTCCACACCCAGTTTCACCACAGTCTCCCTGGTGGCACTGATGCGGAGAGGACTGACACTGATCCTGTTAATGGTGGAGTCTGTGTAACTGGTCCAGTAAAGTTCCTGGAACACAGGGTCGTAGGCTAGGCCTTCTGCCGAGCCAACATCTACAGCAAAGAAAGATATCTTGTTTGAATGTCTGTTACATTTATAATAATTGGATAAGTAATGATTTTAAAGAAATCCACAATAAATATATCCCATGTTTAAAGTGATATCATCTCTTCATTTTGGAGGAAAAAATGCCATAAAATGGCACAATGGTTTTTCAGATACTTTCCAATGGTTATTGAATCCCTTACCACATAAAAGTTAATCAATCTGTTTTTTAAAGTCTATTCTGTGATAATCTCTCAGTGATTATTACACAGGGTAGCCATCTATGAAGGTCCATGTGGTTTGATGGCAAGCACAGATTTCAGAATAATTGCAATAACTGCTGTTTTGGTGGTAAAATGAAATTTATGATATTTGTATTCTACAGTGTATTTATTATGGAATTTTGAATCTCATATGAAAAGTTATCCCTCTAAGCACCCCACAGTGTTATGTATACATCACAAGTGATTTTCAATACTCACTCTCTACTTTCACACTAAAATCTGATCCACTGTAAGAAACACTTTGAATATTTCCACTTTGAATGTCACTGAAGAAAATAGTCTTTGTTTTGGGGTCAAATGACAGGCCTATCACATTCTTCATGGAGTGCTCATTCTCAATGGCTGGAATGGGTGTGTTTGTGCTTTTCTCTGTGAGATGCAGTGACTGGATACTGTTCACTTGGGAATACAGCAAGAAGGCTTCATATTCTGCAAACAAAGAAGTCATACATAGAGCTTCTATCACCACAGTTCTGACTTTGGTAGACAGATTTGTCAAAAGGGATGTGAGGTAGAATTCTATAAATATGTTATTATGCCGTGATAAAGCCTATGACAGAGGACAAGAATATGAAAGATGTCTTTCATGTTATTCCTATACACTTTCCTAAATCTGCCTACTTTTCACAAATTTGGCACAATAATGTTGTTAAGCTGAAAGTAAACCTTTCACTTCACATCATTTCAAAACATGTTTCTAAATCTGCAGAATTTTCTGGCACAATAATAATAATAATAATGGTCCAAATGTACACTTACCTTCACACTCTCCATTCTGTGTAACTTTTCCGTGTGAACAGTGGCAGGTCCTGTTGTTGTTCCCAATGTACAGACACAGTTCCTTACAACCACCATTATTAACACTGCAGGTGTTGTTACCTTCAAGAAACAGGTAAATAAAATGTAATGAAAACACCTTTTTACAACAGCCAATAAATAGCATCTCTTGATAGTTGCTCCTCTATTGATGTATTAAACAGATGGAACAATTTCTTAGGTACTTTTAACCCTTTACTCCATCTCACCTTACTTAAACAGGAGTATGATATACCTAACCACTGACTTAAAGGGTTCAGGCCAGGATAGAGGGTATTAGGGAACACTATGGCCCATCTCATAGACCCATCTTTTTTTGAGATACAATTATTTGATGCTTGTGAATAGATATAAATCCTTCCAGTTCATTAATATGAGAATAACTGATTTGATTCATAGATTGGTTTTTTTTTCAGACACAACACAATTTATTTAGAATAGCAATAACTGTCTACTTTCATGGTCATACATTTGACTATTATTCGCTAAGGTACATACTAAACAAATACAGCAATGCAGTAACATGATGTTGCACAATACATAAACTGTACCTGTTTGTCTTCCTTGGTCATATATTTTCACATCAGTAGGTTTAGCAGGTCTGGGATCTGTGTTTCTCCACATGATAATTGGAGCTGACCCGTTTTTGTGAGCTCTCATTATTGCTCCATAGGGGGAGCTAGGTGGACTGAACAGTCAATGAAAACTATTAGCTTTTTGTAATAATGGTTTTAGTGTTTGTAAAGAAGTTTCCATCAACAAGATGAGTGTACTTTGGGATAATCTGTTCTGATTAAAATCAATATTCATCTCCTTTGTCCATTAAATAATTAATTATATAATTATATGACAGTGTTCCAATTTTGTATCTCTTTCAAACTCAACATATCATTAGGTAACTCTTCATTACTGAAAGGGTACAAAACACCTTTCGTACACCATGTATTAACTTTCACATTCATATATTAAGCTGACTGAGCCTTGTGATTTTCGTTCTTTTTCCACAGCAAATCATATTACCAGTTTAACTTACTTATCAGTCCAGTAGATATAATCCCCAAACACAGTGATGGAGGTTGGATCTGTAAGATTTTCCCTGATAATGTACTTGGCTTCACTACCATCCAGGTTGCTGCTACAGATCACGTCAAGGGCTTTGTCACACCAGTATAACTTCCCTGCATCGTAATCTATGGTCAAACCATATGGCTCCTTAATAAAATCTGTGAGATTCATAATTGTTCTTCTCTCTGAGCCATCCAACCTTGCTCGCTCAATTCTTGGCCTTGTACCCCAGTCAGTCCAAAACATATACCTGGCAAACAAAATTTCACAAAAACAAAAATCAGAAAAAAAGTGGTTTCAAAAAATGTCACTCCTAATAATTCAGATTAAAATAATAGTAAATTTAATAATAGTTGCAGTCATGATTCAATGAGAAATATTTTACACTAAGACTACTTTTATTTTGATAAACAATTGATACTGGCTGAAATAAAGATGCTGTTCTGCTACTTCATTATCTTTTGCAGCTGACTCATTCCCCATTTCTGAACAAGGCAGTAGCACTTACCCAAGAACCGGATGAACCACAATGGCTTTAGGCCTGTCCAACTCCGAGGCTATCAAAACACGTCTGAAGGAGCCATTCAGTCTGGACACGTGAATGACGTCCAGTACACTGTCAGTCCAGTACAGGTTTTCTGAGATAAGCAAATAAAAAATTTCATATTACCAATGCATTGGTGCATTGTTAATAAGGTTTTTTACATACTACAGTAGCATATAATAGTATAAAATGTAGAAATGTTGTAAATAATCAGCAACACATTTTCTCACATACATGCATGTACACTAATAATAATAATATCTGTTATTTTCCTTTGACCCTCTGACCTGCTATCCAGTCTACAGCTAATCCCTCCACTGAGCTGATTCCATCAGAAACTAGCGTCTGTCGGCCCGTCAGGTCGCGTCGGATCCTGGAGATGGTCTTGGAATTGCTGTCCACCCAAAGCACGTAGTTCTTTGCTATAGAACAATTCAACACTTTTAATGATATGTGAATGTTAATGATGACAAAATGGCTAAAAATCACTAAATGTAGAGAAAAAAATTTGATCCAAGAAACTGCAAATGCCTCAATAATAATATCAAAACCTGCTTTTCATGACATTTCATTTAAAAAAACATCTGAAGAATGAGACCACCAAAAGGAGAAGCTACCAACTTTTACAAACCAGTCTCATATCACTGCTATTGACCTTCACATAAGGAATGCTATTTCAAAAAGATATTCATACCTGCATAAAAATCCACAGCATCCACAACTGCCACCCTAGATATGGGTGGTATTGCTGCCTGCTGAGGGGCAGTGACTAAGTCGAGAGAGATACCATGGATTTCTGTCTCCAAGGAAAACAACAGGAATGATCGGATACCTAAGAAATGTGAAATGTCTTTAAGCAGTGGTGAGGTGGCAAATACCTTCTGTAAGTCAACATAACTTTGAGCTTTCTGGCTAAAATATTTCACTATACAATGCAGCATGGGGCATGTTTAAATGCTAAACAATATTATCAAATGTGGGACTTTGAAGTGATCATAACAAATTGTCGATGTAATAAAGTTTTTTTTTCCTATAATCATCGCTTTAAAAGAAATCTATGAAGCATACAGATCAGCATTAGCATTTTCTGGAGGGACAACATTATAATTAGTAAAAGACAAGACAATTGCTGGGTTAAAACTATTTTTTTTAATTAGTATTTTTAGGAAATTATTCAGAAACCAAGCTCTGCAATTCAAATGTTGTACTGGCAATTAAACTGCTGAGCTTATTAGCACGTCCATGCTGTTATGTCATGCAATTGGTTGCTGTTAATAATTTTTTATTTGCGACAACTAAATATGAATAACGCCAAGCACAGGCTTGCTGCCATGTATTATGTTAGGGGTTAGTGTATCTTGTAGTTAATGGTAAATAATGCCCTACTTGTACTTCAACATGTTAATGTTCTTTACACTAACAAAGCAATTTCAGTTTCTATACAAATATCATTTCTAAGCATTATTTATGCTAGAGTCTAAAGCACATTGAATTTTTTTCCAAAAACATTTATAGTTAAAAGTTACCAAATCTATCTCCATTATCAAAGACCAAGTTATATCATAATAATTTACACACAAAGTCTATCGAAGCTGGGTAAGCTTTGCTTAAGTCAAAATATTACTGCTTGGTTAATTTTGCATGTCTCTTGTAAAAACTGTATCACATTGAACAAATGTGATTTTTAAATTGTATAAGCATATGGTAAAAACATTTTAGTGATTGTAGAAGCACTGCAAAAAGTAATTTTTAAGTTCAATTAGTCTAATTATTGCTGAATGCTGCTTAAATTTCAAAACTTTGTCATTAGCACAAATATTGGATTGATAAAATATTTTTTTCCAAATAAGAATTGAATCTTTTCGATTGTACTGATACATTATTTGCAATTAAAATACACAAGAAAGTATTATTTTTGAAACATTCCACTCAATGACTATTACTAATTTCATGCCTACAGTAATCAAAGGTATAATAACTAAATAAAACTATAATATACTTTGCACTGCCTGGGAAAAACTGTTGTAAATGTTAAGCATAATGTAACATGAAGCAAAATGTGTAACATTAGAAGTCAATACCTTAAAATACAACAATATAAGATGCATTCACAGAGGTTAAAAAAACTTGCATCAACAAAAAGCTTGTAGGTTTTTTTACTCTATCTCTCTACATATATAAATGTTATCACATAAAAAAAAATCTAAGCATGCTAACAGGACTTTTAAATTGTACTATATAAATATGAAATAAATAAATATCCTTGTATGGCATGGTTTCACACTATGAGGGCTTCATGCAAATGGGTGACAGTTTATCATGAGAAAGTGAATCCTGATTTCTACATTGTATTTCCATGACAATAATGCCACATATCAATGATACTGATAACAAACATTATGTCATAGAATATTTTTTACATAAAAATGAGTATTTAAAAATGCCAGATGTTTTAGTATAAATAATTTTGGAATTATTCTTAAAATATCTGTCTCACAAAAAAGAAAACAGGAATCTAGGTAAAATCAAAGCACTTTAAAAGGCTACATGGAAGTAAAGATGGCAACACAGGGAGGGATTTCGATGATAAAACCATGACCATAAAGGAAGCAGCCATTAGTTTTAATTGATGGATCTCCCCCAAATGACTGCATGAAGGCGTATTTGAAAGGACCCATGTACCAATGCATTTCTTGCCATCCGTCCCCAGCTTGAAGCCTGCTGTGCAGAAACACACAGCAGTCACGTTGTTGTTGACAGGTACACACAACTGGTCGCAACCACTGCTGTTCTTACTGCATGCATTCTTACGGAAGCCTGTCATGATGATGTAAATGGAAAGAATTTATACATTATTTGGGTAAAAAATACCACAGCAGTGGTATTCAGACAAATATTAGGGTTGGAAGGAGCACTAACAGATTGGTATAATAGGTAAAAACCAAAGAAGAAAGCCAGTTTGAGCTACTTCTAGGATCATTGCTATCCCATAATAATCTGCATTGCCAACAACTGCCATCAATTGTCAACAACCAAATGCACTCACAAGCATTTATCATTATGGGATAGAAATGGAACAAAAATAATGCTCTGCTCAAAGCCAATGTTAAAAAAAGAGTTATGAAAGACAAAGTCCAAATTAGGTATAAAAAGCGGCCATGTGCAAGTGACAGGTGCATGTGCACTTGAACTGACCTTAAAAGCCACAAGAATCCCATGTATTTTGATGTTAATCTTAATACTACAATAATGTTGACAGAAAATACATTATGGATATACAATTTTGTAACACTGAATTGAATAACATTTTTGTGCTACAAAATATATATGCCCCCAATGTATCTTCCTCGATAGATGGATCATCATCAAATATTAAAATACATGTGCATCTTGCATGTGAAAACACCAGGAACACATACACACAGATAAGCCAAAGAAAAAATCAGAGAAAGGTAAACTAGCTATGGTGTATCACCTGTGTCTTCAGAACACACTTGTTTTGTGGGTGAAACAGGCAGACAGAGGCAATCGCAGCCGCCATTTTTAGCTGCACATGGATGGTGTCTGTCAGTGACTTGGTAAAAATTCGATAAGATAACAAAGTTGAAGAGAAAGAATTGGCAAACAACAAAAACTGGTCTCTTGATAGGTGATTAACATGCATTCTGCTGAGTATTAATTGGAATGACAGAACAATGTAGTATAAGAATATATAATAATGGACAGTCTTGTATATATAAATCAGCAGAGAAATGTAAATGCCTAGAAACTACAAATATCAACAGAGAAAAAAAATGCCACACATAGCTGGGTTAATATTGGCATTTCTGAGGTCATTCTTTAATCCAACAACTACAATACATGTTGTAAGTTATGGAAAACTCCTTCAGGCTTTCTGTAATACCTCTAAACACCCATTAGTACACAACATGTTTTCTTTTTTGTTCTGATAGTCATGTAGAGCAAGAGAACATAAATTTGCCTGTAAACAAACAAAAAATGTTTTCATGCAAGAAACTTAGACCCTAATTCTCTGATAATTTTTTTTATTATCATTAAGAAAAAACTGAATTTATTTTTAAAAAATTAATTAATTGTATCCCATACCTCCCAAATAGTATATTACCTGGGAAACAAGTGCTAATTTTGCAAGGGTTTTAAGCACTGGCTGTGCAGTCCATCAAAATATTAACAATACCTGGCAGCACCCAAAGTTGATTTTAAGTTACAAATAGCAAAAATCCTCTCATACACTGCAGACCCCATGTTTTGTCTGACCAAAATCAGAAGTGTCAAAACCATGTATGGAACCTTAAAACAAGACCTCTCCACTATATTAACCCTCTGTGAGGCAATGCATCTACTAGCAGTATATATACATTTATGTAAATAAATACTGAAAATAAAAGTGCAAAAAATAACAAACAATTTTCTACAAATAAATGGCTATATGATGGTCTAAGCCAGCGAATTAACCACGTAGGTTTTTTCAGGTACTGTATAATGCCGACTAAATATGCAGTGTAAAGCAACATAAGCCCTACTGAGTCAAAGATTGCGGTTATTTGGTCACAAAGCAAACAATCTGGGACCCACTTTAATGTTACCATATGTGAGGCTAAAGGCAAGGTGCAATAAATTGTGGGTCACTTAACACAAAATAAATTGTAGTTTCAATTTTATTTGATTAATAACAAACAGTTCCAAATTATGATTTCATAATTTCATTCCCTATAAAAGAAACATATAATATTTAAAATTAAAAAGTTGGTGTTCTTGCACTGGTGTATTGACTGACCATGTCAACAAAAGAAAATCTACAGCACTCAAGTTATTTTGACAGATATCAAAATCATAAACCAATTCTTACTAATTATAAAGAGTTAAAACAATCTTTGTTTAATTATCATCACATTAAATTTTGTATAACATTTAATGCTCATTTTTCTTTAAAAAAAAGATCAATTTCTTCCTTTCCAGTATATATTTTCCATTGAACCCTTCGAGTTTCTTATGAAGAATGCTTTACTGATGCAAAATTACTGTTTTCGTGGACATAGATCCCAAAAGAAGACTGCTAGCAAAAAGTGTATGTTTAACCGACATTATACAGTTACTGAGACATAATCATGTACAGTCCATGAAATAAATTTTACACATCCTTCTAAACACACACACAACATTTACTAAGTATTCCACACAATTTCAATGTTTGAAAATATATTAAGGAAGTTTTGTTGCTAAAAAAATAACTATCAACACTAAAAACTTAATAACTGGCATTTAATTCATTACACATACAACTTAATACATAAAGCCAGATTTCCAACTTGGAAAAAAAAAAAGACCTCAAGCCTTCAAAAGGGAGGATAAAATACTGACCTGTCTTATTCTGCTCTTCATAGATTTTAATAGAAGTCACACTGTGAGTATTTTCTCTCATGGTTTCCACACTGGCATGAGTTCCATTCCTGTGTATCACAGCTATGGATGAGCTAGTGGCAATATACAACTGACCGTGGTGGATGCTCAAGGTTTGAATTTGACTCAAGGTAGCATTATCTGACAGAACTTGTGAGCCTGAACCATCCAAGTTACACCAAATTATCTGTGGTGGTGTGACACCCTTGTTAATAAAGTAAAGCTTCCCGTTGTCAAGGTCCACAGATAGACCTGAAAAAAAAAGTTAATTTTAATCAATTATGTATTGGACAATTTCAATGTTAATGTTAAATTAGGGTTTCAATCAGATAGTAGTCCCTTTTTGGTAAAATTCTTTTTTAATGTGGCAATGAACAGAATTGACCACAATGAATGTGCTTACTATCAGTTTTTCTAAATTATTCAAAATGATATATAAAATACCCTCTTTTCAATATAATTACATCAAAATAACAAATTCAAACTTACTTTCAGGTTTGGAGATATTGATGTTGGTCTTGTTATTAGGAAGAAGTTGGCGCACATCACTGCCATCCATTTTGGCAACATAAATGGCATGAGAGTTAGGCGAGGTCATGCTTTCTGCCCAGAATATTTGCCTTAAAGAAAAAATATACAGGTGCAACTTGCTATATCTGTATTTATAGAAAGATGAGAAATAAGGGGAAGTATGTGCAACACATTTTTTCAATACTACCAGAAATTTTCTGAGCATACCTAAAAATAAATAAAACAACAAATAAAGATTTGTTAAAAAAAAAACTAATACAATATAATTCTTATGTATTATGATGTTATTTAAAAATACTAGCCAGACAGATTTTAGAAAGTAAAGATTGATATTTTAAGACAAAATCTGACTTTACCCTTGATATGGATGAATAGCTAGAGATTTGATCTGTTTTCTTTTATCTATCAGCTTGCGTCTATATGCCCCATCAAGCTGGCACACCCATATAACTCCATTGCCGCTACTGTACGACCCAAAAAACATGTTACCAGACACATAGTCTATAGCAAAACCATTGGGATTTCTCAAATCTGCAAAACATTAAAATGATATTTGTTATAAGTATACACTGATGGTGTTAGACAGCATCAAATTGATATACATCCTCTCTAAAGCAGATCCCAACAAGCTCCACAAATCACCAAGAAATGGTAAAGATCTTTTATGAGATTATTTTGTACTTTAAGACTAATAAATGAATTAGCACGTATGTCAGTGTGCAATAACATCATAAGGTTGGGTAACAGTTGATGATAGACACAGTATATGATGGACAACTTATCTTTTCCATTAATATTTCCATTAATATCATTCAAAAACACTTATTACCCAACAATTCTATGAATTCCTACAGAAAGCTCAGCCATGAGATTATTGGTTGTGTTAAATATTTTGGAAATTCGAAAAAAAAAAAATAACAATAATAATTTTTTTTTCAATAAAGGCACTTTTTACTTCATTGGTAAATATCATATCCCAAGCACAAATATTTCACCATCAGCAATCTCTGATACTCAACCTGTATCAATGATGGTCTCAATGCCTGTCCCATTTATGTTGGCACGGTTAATGAGGTGCAGAGAACTTTCAACCCAATACAGCTTGCCCATTAAGGGGTCAAAGTCCACTACAGTTGGCTTCTCGATATGAGGGACAGTGAAGGCAGGAATGGTGTTATAGTCGGGGTTGTTCAAATACACGCCACGGATCTCGTTGGGACGGGCATAAAGTAGGAATGTACCATTGGCTGGAAGAGCAGGCAATGCACATTACATGCAGTCTGAATAAGTCAGATATATGCCTAAAATATGTAACTTTTAATAAACTAGCCATTTGCCAGAGAACATTTGAAGCCCATAATGACACAAATGCTCACATGACATCTGTTTAACTACTGAATCTTATTTTGCATTATGAAAATGGAAAATGGATATTAATCTTAATTAATTATGTTGTCTATCCATTTCCCCATGGTGACAAAAGCCACTCAAAATGATGAAACAAACTTCCACACAGGAATTCTAGTACTTTTGAAATGAATGGTATCTTCATATTAATACCCAAAATGTTACTTACGTTTACATGTCTTCTTGTCTGGCTGTAAGTAGTAAAGATGAGGACAGAGACAGCCAACAGTTCCATTAAAACTCAACAGGCAAAGATGTGAACAACCGCCATTATTGTCACTACATGGATTCTTGACTGAAAAAAAAAATACCGAGCTAATTATTTAACTCTGTAATGTATAGGTCAAACAAGGTCAAAATTGAAAATAAACAGCTGTGGTATCCATGACAGTGACAGACTAGACTACCAATGACTTAAAGATATGACAACTCCTCATTTTCGCAAGAAAAGTGTCATGATATAACAAATTGTACAGAGTTTATACTTCCGCTTGATAATTAAGAATTCATCTTACACTGGGGTTGTCTCTTAGGATGATAAACGTGGAGGTCAAAGGGCTGAGTGATAGTCCTTTGTATCACGTGGACACTGCTGCCATTAAATTTGTTGGCCTGCAAAAGGACCAAAAAAGAGAAAATGTGAATTTACTTCGTACTAAATGTAACAGGAATACTAAGAAAATTCAGAGAAGAATTAGTTACACAGTAGTCACACTAGAAGTGGAAAGAGCCTGAATGCCACTTGAATGATAATTCTTTCTACATTCTAGTATTCTTAGGGCATTCCAAATAGAAGAGGCCATTCTTGTGGTCAGTCCAGGTTCAAAACTTCTGGCTCAGGCTCAAAACTTCTGAGTGGAGAAATAATGAGTGGCATCCAAAATGTATTCTAACTGCACCATGACTGCATTCTAAATATTCTTACGACACTCCAACAGCATTCCAAACATTCTGATTACATTCACGAGAGAAGTGAAATTTACCTCCACAAGTGCATTGGTTCTCCAGTCTGTCCAGTAAACTTTGGAGGCAAAAATGGAGACAGCAAATGGATGAGATAAAAAGTCATGTCCTCTTAGCACCTCCCTCAAGTCACTACCATCATACTTCACAGTGTTGATAGAATCTGACCTGGACAGCATAAATATACAATTATTACAGACGCCTTGAATAGACAGTATATAAACCTTTACATTCAGTTAAGTGCTGCACAAATATTTTACTTTTAGATTACCCTTCAAATATAAAGCACCAAGTCCAAACCTTATTGTACAATAAGAATATTGACAGTCTATCAAAACTAAGGACTGAAAAGAAACACATTGAATTTCCGGTTACTAAGTGGCCCAAAGCCTATAAGTTTAGGATGATCAGTAAAATGATGCTGGATTTCGCAAAGAATCCATAATGTAACATGTATTTTCTGTTTTGCTACCTTGCATCAATCCAGTACACCCTCTTCAAGTCATAGTCCAGGGTCAGTCCATTTGGCCATCCTGCGCCTCTGTATACCATGGTTACATTGACCACAATTCTCCGGCCCTCCCCACTCATAGAACAGCTCTCTATACGAGGCTGGCTGTTGTCCCAGTCAGTCCAGAACAACATGCTGAAATGTTTGAATTGAATGGAAATTATGTTAGGGGAATGTGAAACTAATTCATATACATGTACTTTAAATCCCTGACATCAAATCTGACTAAAAGCAAATAAAAATATTCAATGTGTCTCCGTTATACAACATAGTGTCCAATAAAACAGACCCATATTTGTAGGTCTGTTTACTCACCACAGAACATCTCAAGCACTTTGTGAGTAACTTTTCTATCTGATCATTCATATCAATCTCTTTCAGCTTACCCAACACTTGGATCCAAAGCAATGGCTCTTGGACTTTCCATTTTTCCTGCTACTAGGGTGGATCTGTGCTTTCCCTCCAAGGTGGCCACTTCTATCTGGTCTAGATTGCTCTCCACCCAGTATATATTTTCACCAATCCAATCTACAGCCAGGCCCTCTGCTGTGGCAAGTCCAACACTCACGATCTCTTCGATCTGGGTAATAGCTGAAACCAGGCAAGTGTCAAGAAAATAAATTGATGAAGAAGGGGTTAAAAATGAAACTGCAAAATGAATTAAGCTGAAACTCATTTCATCTATCAAAGCAAAAAAATGCAAAATTTGTTTCAGTTTTGATCCTTGATGATTCACTCAAATAATATTTAACAAAATAACCATTTTACAAGCCAAAGCATATGAAAATATTGATTTGAAGATGGACAAACATGTTCAGTAATTAATCTTAACAAATAATGCTTGATCTTTTACTTCAAACCAAAAATGTTTGCTAAAAATGCCAAGACTATAAGCAGCTTATTCCAATTTTAAATCATGACACGTCTCTCTTCATTTTTGTCATCCATTTCGGTTTATCCTAAATAACATCAACTAAAAGAACTTCATATAGAATACTACATGAATACTTAATATGTTAAGCTAAGTTACACTTACAATTGGTTACCATGACTCCTTTATATATCTTATCATCCACCACATCAGTCCAGAATATGGTGCTGTTCTTGTAGTAATAGTCAAGTGCAATTGTGTTTCTTAGTCCTGATGCCAGAGACACATAGCTCTGTCCATCCAAGTCCAAACGTCTGATCTCATGGCGATTTGAGAAGATAATGTACATAGTTTTGTTATCTGTAAAACAAAAGATAAATATTAAATGATAAATTATCCATCTATAGCAAACTTACTAGAGAGCAAAGCCACAAACTGTCTGTAAATCTATGCTTTTTTTATTCAAATTTTCTTTTAAGTTCATTACACTAATAATGCTTTTTTACTGAAATTTTAATAAACTATCAGTTTTCAACTACCAGATGGTTTACAAGTCCATCCATCCCTGTCCAAGGTATAGCCTTTAAAACAAGAGCACTTGAATCCATCTTTGGTATTGGTGCAGTTTTGACTGCAGGCACCCCAACGCTCACAGGGAAATGCATCTGAAAGTTCAATTGTGTAATATGAAATATTGCTGAAAGGTTTCTTATAAACCAATCTATTTCAAAACATCAACGCTCACAGGGAAATGCACCTGAGAGTTAAATTTTGTAATATGTAATGTGAAATATCGCTGAAGGTTTCTTATAAACCAAGCTATTTCAAAATATCTCTTACATTTTGAAACATTGAAATTGTTATATGAAAACACATAATGAAAATTTTACAGATTTCCCAGTACAATCAATGAGTCACATACCAGGTAGATCAAAGGTTATGTGTCAGCTTTGTTATCATTATTTTCATGATCAGTCTAGACTTTACCTGAAGGACAATACCAAGCTTATCTACCTGAGCATCTACACTGGTAACCTGATCACACCTGAGCCACTTTGGAGCTCACCTTGATTACAATCAAACTGGACCATATTCATACAACAAAGGATGTAGAGACCAACAGTTTTCATTTCATCACCTTAATCATCATCACAGCTGAAGCCTTAAGTGAAGCCATTTCCGTCTCCTTCTGAATCTCATGCATACTCTTAACTTTTTGTGCACATCACTATAAAAGTTGCAAGTCTAAGGCAAATCCATTACTAGAGCCGAAGTTTTTCTCAAAGACAACAGCTCTTGAAATTCTCTCCAATTCACCAACATGGAAAACCATACAAGATTTCTTCATTATGACAGCGACCAGTGGATCAGTGACAGTTTTGACTCGGATGACATTTCTGTTTTTGAAGGTATCACCAATGATGGTATGATAGATAATGTCAAACAAAGCCCTGACTACACTGAAGACCAACTCAAAACCATTTATGTGAAGTTAAACAGGGCATTGCATCAAATTCAACTACTAGACAACTATATCCAGAGTCTCAAACAACGTTACTACAGAGCTACAATGGCTGGTAGACTTGCATCTTGCTACAGCCTGCGTCTGAAGATCACCACTCTCTTTGGAGTGAAGCAGCTGATCTATGAGTATGCTTTACGTTTGTCTGAAGAAGCTGAGGAAATGCAGAGTTTTCAGTACCTCATGTTTTTTCCTGTACAGTCTGTTTGACTTAAAACTCAAAGGTCCTTTTCAGGACCACCATTTCCTCCACAGAAAAGGTATACCGAATAATTGCATGTTATCAAACATTAATTCAAAATACAATAATATTCATAAAATTTACCTGTGCAGGTAACATTATTTTGCATAATCTTCATACTTGCTGGGCAGGAGCAGACAAACCCATCTGGAGCTCTTGAACAGACATGGGAACAGGGGCTGTTTTCACATGTGTCCACATCTGGCAGAAACAAAACGATATACTATGCTGAGTTTAAGTATAAACTTCACAAAAAAAAAAAAAAAAAAAAAAAAAAAAAAAAAAAAAAATAATAATAATAATAATAATAATAAGAATAAAATGATAAAAATAAAGCATGCTGATTTCAGATCTATTAATTAAGTGAATACAGAAAGTGGACTAAATAAGAATGTCAAAGTTATTCATGTTAAGGAGATGAAAAGGTGGTTCATAATACCTTGTGGAGATTTTATTCCCCACACATTTCTCAATTCAGAACACAAAACATTAATTCTGAAATTTAACAGCTAAAATAAAACAAAATAATGTGTATAAAATTACATTTGACCTACCACACAAAGAGTGTTCATCTGATTCGTCAGCACAGTCAGCATTGCCATCACATAGTTGTGTGTGCTTGATACAGACAGTGCTGTTATCTTTACAGTGTCTACTGGGATAGGGACAGCGGACTACATTAACTATGGGGAGAAAAATGGGAATTATTTTATTTGCATTTTGTACTGTAAGTATATCATATGTTAAAAAGATCCTTATTCAAATGATAAATTTCACTTGGTAATTTGACACTGTTAGGTAATATCTCCTTACAATGGCATATGTACTTTCAGAAACTCCAACTTAATGTAGTTTCACTGAACAGACATGAGGCCATTTTGCTAATTCAATTAATATTGAGTACCAATATCTTCTATTCTTCGAAGATTTATAGATGTGAACACTGACTGGAATAAGTAGAGAGAGAAGCTTGTCATCAATACCTGTGCAATTCATTTCATCAGAATTGTCCTCACAGTCCCTCTCACCATCACACTTCCAGTCCAGAGGAATACACTTCCGCTCCTTCTGGCACATCATGAAATGTGGATCACAGGTCTGGTTGCTGCCTGAGAGATAAAGAATCATTATTACAGTTACATTTCTTTGTTATTCCACTGAGACAAAGAAATACATTCAAATGATGGGCAATAAGCCTTTTAAAATTTGAACTTTGAAGAACAAATGCTGTGAAATTAGTTAAGTATTGAAATACAATGTTTTTTTTTTCATTTATGACTAATGTATTAAAAGGGTATGGCCCATAAATTTCATATTGTTTTATATTCCCTGCAAAACATCTTACTGCAGTCGTTTTCTTCATCAGATCCATCTCCACAGTCATCGTCCCCATCACATCTCCAGTGGCGAGGTATGCAGTCGCCATTACCACATAGCCACTCATCTTCATGGTTACAAACGCCAGAAGACATAGCTACAAAATGAAAATCTCTGTTTGGGTGTATAAATTATACTATAAATTATACATTTTTAGTATGTGTGGAAAATAATACCATACATACCCACATTGACTTCCAGTCCAAAAATGAGATGAGTCGGAACTGATACATTTGCATTTTTGTCCTAAACAGAGCCGTGAGATCAATTGATAAGGACCAAAGTACAAACTGTTTTAATTCGATTCCTGACAGACTTTTTAGGTACAAAGACTGGTTCATTTGTTAAAGCCATTATATGTTCAGGGCAACAAAAATACATTTTATACAATCAAATATACAACGCTGTCTTCTTGAGGGGTGAAAAATGACCTTGGAATATTTTTCTAACAGTTATCTATCAAGCCTTAAATTAAAACTATTGCAGAACTTACTTGGACAGTTTTCTTCATCTGAGCCATCTCCGCAGTTGTCATCTCTGTCACACTTATACTCCATGTTAACACAGTTGCCATTTTTACACTGGAACTCTGTGTTGTTGGCACATTGGTAAACACAGTCCCACTGGAGAATGTGTGGTAGAGAGAGAAAGAGAGATTTTAAATGCAAAATAAAAAGTGGATAGGACTGAAAAACATCTAGCTTCAGGTTATCTTAAAAATAGACTGTTTACAAAAATTACTAAAATATCACTTCAATTATTCCATTCAATCTATTCCAGTTATCATTTTTATTCAAGACTCTAACAATATTTTATCAAAGGAAAACATATAATAAATTCAGTAAGGAATTAACATAAAACTGAAGATAATCTTAAGAATACCTCATCAGAATTATCTGAGCAGTCATTCTCTCTGTCACACTTAAACAACATGGAGATGCAGCGTTTGTTAGCACATGTGAACTGCTCCAACCCACAAGATGGGTACTCTGAAGGCAAAAAGTGGTTAATCATTTAATACTCTTCTAAATATTAACCACAAAAATTGATTTTTAATAAATTTGCAAGAGGGTATGTGGTGAGAGAAGGTTGAAATCTCTCAATCACTTGATACAACAATAATGTTGACAGTTTTTACTTTGCAGGGAATTATATAACTCCAATAATGTTCATGGAGATAACTACACACAAAACCTAAATTCATGAACATGTGTAAAGTACTATATTTGACTACCTTAACAAATCTTTGTTTTTGAAATTCTGTTCTGTTACCAGTACAGGGAAGGTATTTTGTGGTCCAATTTTGAGTAGAAAATAATTTTCTTACCCAGCAACATATGCAAAAAGAAGTCAAAGACTTTGAAGCAAAGTACTGATAAAAAGAATTACCATCAGCACATTCTGGAGGTTCATCAGAATTGTCTCCGCAGTCGTTGTCATGGTCACACCTCCATGTTAGAGGAATACAGCGCTCAGTTTTATTACATTTCATATGATCTCCCTCACATGTTATGTCTGAAAAGATTAATTTTTTTCATATAGCTTTATCAGTTATTGTTTTGCTACATTGGATTGAGGGTATGTAAAGATAAAATTTAAGTTTACTACTAGATGATATAGAAAATGTAAAAAAAAAAGTTTTTGATATTAATGACCAGAATGGGGTATAGATTGTGCACGTAACAATGGGGAAGGGGCATCAGAGGTAGATACTGTAGTTTTTTAATGACGTCAGGGAGATCTTTATTTAGTTTTATCACAAAGCGAATCCCCAGAAACAACATAATATCCTATGCCAATTATACAATAAGCCATAACAGTATTTAATGCAACACACTGTGGCCAGGAAATGTAAATGTATGGTTTAGCTCTTCCAAGATAATTGCACATCAGAGAAAAAATTTTCATACTTTGACAGATGGCGATATTCTCATCCTCTCCAGTCGTACAGTCTTCCTCCCCGTCACACATCCACCGCTGGAATATGCAACGGTTGTCTGAGCACTGGTATTCTTCCTTTTTACATGTATGATGGGCTGAAAAATAAACAAAAAGTAAGAGACTATCCCCAAATAATTCAAAAGAAATGTTTAAAATGAGTTTAAAATGAAATGTCCAGAAAATGGGGTTTAAATCAAACATCTGCACAGAGTAAGTAAATGATTCTTTTTTCTGAAGTGTTGAAGATCATAAAGAACTCAATAAACAACATTGCAGTCAGTCAAAGCCATTACCAAACTTTTGTAGTTAAAACAAACCAGATATCAATTACTACGGTTCAAGCCATCTTCAAATGTTGAATAAAAAATAGTATCAGTAAGAGAAAAGGAAGACAATTGAAAAATTGACAATGTTCAACAGTTTGGCTTGACATCAGTATTTATCTGAACATACCAGTCCAAGTCACCTTACTCACCACATACACCTCCCGCATCTCGTATCTCATCAGAGCCATCGCCACAGTCATCTTCACCATCACACGTCCACTGTTTGGGAATACAGCGGCCATTATGACACTGAAACTGATCTTCTTTACACAGTGGGGGAGGGGTGTATCCTGGGATTTCTGGAAGAGGAATTGGATAACTGTAGCCTTTCAATAAAGCTTTATGTACAGCTGGTCATGGAAATAGGGACAAAGTGAAAATTATTTGAACTTGGAAGAGGACTATGGAACACTTTGTGACAGTTATGACACAGTTATATTTAAGATGTTAATGAGAGCCACTACTGGTTAGGAAGGTTCATATTCTATTCAGCAAATTCCAAATAAAAACTCCAAAAACCTAAAGTTACTCTCAAAGCCTGTTAACAATTTAACAGATACAGTTTGTCCCATTGTGAGACGGATGTAATATAATCTCTGTAATCTCTGGGAGAACTGAGTTAATAACACAGTTAACCACTGGGCCACGGATATCAAACCACAAATGTGGCATTCAGTCAGTATGATATCAAAAGTAAGACTATTACTAGCTTTAAGCTAAACCTGATGTGAACTGGACAATACAATAGCCACTTTACGCAGAGCTAAAGCAACAGTGATAAAACACAAGTTAAAGGACGTACCTGTGCAATTTGATTTATCAGCTGCTAACTGGAACCCATCCTGGCAAGCACATGTTGGAGCTGCTCCATTTACAGCAAGGCATAACTGAGAGCAGCCGCCATTGTTATTACTGCAAGCCGTACTGCCTGAAGTCAACAAGTAGTACGAATGTAAATTTTATAAAATCAAAATAACATTAGTGATCTCAAATTGTGCTTGTTATTACTGCAAGCCGTACTGCCTGAAGTCAACAAGTAGTACGAATGTAAATTTTATAAAATCAAAATAACATTAGTGATCTCAAATTGTGCTTGTGGTCTGTACACAAGATGAACTACCTATGCCTTTATCTCAAGTCTCAAAAGTACTCATAAGTAACCAGGTTTATCCATGACACTCAATGTTTGAGTAATGTGTTTTTGTGTCCACCATTTCACTTTGTTATCTGTCAAATATCTTTCTGATTACATTGCAGTGGCATCTAATTGCAATATTCAAAGAATAATTTTCTGAATAAATTTTCAATAAAATTTTAAAAATATGACTGAAAATAGTATGTATAACAAAATAAATTGAATAATTCTAAATAATTGTTAGTAATTTCACTCAGTCTAACATAGTACACCATTCATGAATGTGCCAGTAAATGATATGAAGCAAAACACAATACATCTTAATTGCAAAATGAACGTCTTACTATTTTGTGTGGAGGCATCATACAAAGACATTCCAAATACTGGCGCCCCATCATTAGCCACCACAGTGGTCTCATTGGCCACACTGTTATATCGTTTGATCTGGCCAGTGGATAACTCTGTCCAGTAAATATCATCCTGGTGAACTACAAGACCATATGGATATTTCATCCCTTTATGACCTCCAACCATCAACTGATGAAAAAAACACAATAATGAAGTAAATGAAATTTGTGTAGACTTACAATAAAAGAATTATTTAAGTAATATTGTGTAGCCAATCTAGATTCCATAGCACAAATGTCCTTAAAATGAAAAACTTTTAAAAATATATTAATTGAAAAAGAAAAAACTTTCTTATTAAGGAGTACAAGTGCCAACCTCTCTGTTGTTTCCATTATAATCCATACACTCTATGCGGTCATAGTGAGCATCTATCCAGTATACTTTCTTCTGCACACGATCCAGAAATAAGGAGTTAGACCACTGAATGTAGTCAGACACCAGAACTTTCCGTCCACTGCCATCCATGTTGGCACGCTCTATCTTGGCCCTTTTTCCATCCTGGGGGTTCTGGACAAGATCTGACCAAAACATAAATCTGGAAAGGCCAAATTTGATGCCCTTCAGTGAAGAATATAATTTGATAAAATATCCCCAAGTCTCAAGGTTTGAAAAAAAAAAAAAATAATAATCCTTGTAAAAAAGTACAATTTTGCCCTTTAAATATCTGGACTAGCTCTAACACAATCTACCTTTTGGCCAGATACCTGAAAAAAAATTGCAAATCAATTTTTGAAATAAGCAATATCACACCATTTACAATATCTTAACCCAAAGTGAGGTTCTCAATTTGTACCCAAAATTCATCTTTACTCTTACCCTTCTACTGGATCTACCACAACATCTCTCAGGGCTGACATGTTGCCAGAGACCAAAGTCTTGTTGATTTCTGGTTTCTCTATTTTTGCCACCATGATAGCCTTCCTTCCATCATCTCCCCAGAAGATATTGTTTCCTGTCCAATCTATAGCTATTCCCTGGACTTTGTTGATATCTGAAATTGTTCAACAATTTAATGTTGAGATATGAGATATTTTTACATTCCAGTTGTTTGATTCACTTGCCAAATTATGTATGAAAGATTTCAGTTTCAAATTCATGTAAAAAAAAAAAAAAACAGTTATAAAAAAGTTTATTTTTTATGAGAAATAATATTAAAATTTTCATCCAAATAACAATATATGTTGTATTGGTAAGCTGAGAGACATACTTACTGCTCACAGACCAAGAGTCAAGAGTTGTTTTCCCAACATCACGCCTTCCTATCCTAAACGCAATAGGGTCAGAGAAGTAGATCTTCTTGGATGCAGCATGAAAGTCCACATACATAGGTCTGTGTAGATTGTGAATTGGGGGAATGACCTGCTGGGATGTCCCTCCCCTATTCATTTCTATTCCCTTTACAAATCCTTGCTGACCATTTGCATACAGAATGAAAGGATATGAGATATTCACTGTAAAAAATATATTGAAAATGTTGTTAAAGGCAAAACTGTAACTTTTTTAACTACCAAAATACAAATGAAATTCTTGTTGTTAATACATTGAATACAGGCATCTTTCTCCAATGGAACCTGAAGAAAAGGTTATAATAGTCAGTCACATCCCTAGAACAAGACCTCAGTTAGGTTTATGGCTTGTGCACCAATTTTTTTTCAAGTAAAGATCAAAACAATAAGAAAACAACTGCTAATCATCATCTTATAAAAAGTTCCGATTTTACACACTAGGTTATAATACATACATATGCATCTCATTCCATCTGGCTGCAACTGATATCCTTCTTTACACATGCATTGTTTCTTCCCTGTTCCCTTGACGATACACAAGTGTTGGCAACCACCATTAGAGGATGAGCAGTCATGGCCAGGGTCTGAAAATTTATGGACGAATATCACTACAATGACCACATGATCTAAAAGATTTAAAATAGAACTTCTGATGACACTATTTCTTAAAAATTTCAAATTTAGCTTCTGATGACACTGTTAACTATAAATTCCTATCTGATTTGAATGCTCAATTTTTTGTATACCTTGAAATTTAAAACAAAAAAGGATATTGTTAGTACCTTCAGGTTGGCTGAGTTCATGATACACACGGATGACGCCTGGTTTGGTAAGATTACCCACAACTGTCTTGGGTTTATTGTCTGTATCCCATAATTTTATCACTCTGTTAAATGCCAGGACGCTCCTGTTGTGATGACTTGTAGTGTAGATTGTATTTTCAAATACTGTTAAACCAAATATATGTTCAACCTGTAAAAATAATAAACCTATTAAATTGTCTTAAATCATCATAAATTTAGATAATTTCTCCACAGCATAAATTATAATTTCTCAAACTTTTCATATTAAAAGAATTAAAATGTTCTTGGAGCTTAGCCAAGTAGCTATAGCTCTTACACTAAGAAGTTTTTCAATAAGAAATATCTATAAAGCTCTCTAGACCTCATTTTGAACTGTTGTTAATTTAACTCTCCTTTTCACAAAAGTTTTTAGATACAAGCTGAATTTAGATTCAGTAATGCATTTTCCTTACATTGTTCCCATAAATAATAAGCCTCCTAGAGGCAGGAGTTCCTGAATAGTCAATTCTTTCTATGACATTCAGGTAGGAGTCACACCAGAAGACATGTTGGCGGTTGTGGTCAATGGCAATGGCTTGTGGACGGACTATTTTCTTGTCAACAATTATTTTACTATTCTCCCCTGTCATGTCATATCTTATAATGGATGGCCTCTCTCCCCATTCTCCAAGAAAAATATACCTTCAAGATAAAAATTGATGGTAAAATAGTTAAAATAAGGACTGCAAACAGAAAATGAACCATTTAATGTTGGAAAACCAACCCTTAGTCTTCATCTCTATTTGGATGTTGCCTTGTCTAAACTAAATGTAACACTAAATGTAATGGCAGAATGCACTGTAAAAGCAGAGTGAGTAGGAAGTCACCAAATTTAAAAAAAAAACACTATTTTTGAGTATCTTACATAACACCCAGGAATGGAGTCTCTCAACAATAGGAATTCGTTCAAAATATGACATTTTCATCACTTAAGTATACGTAATTATATTTACCCTTTGGCTGGGTCTATTGCAAGTGCCTTGGGTCGCTTCACTTCAGTGTTGATGATAGTTCGACATGCCTCTCCAGTAGCATTGCATACAAACACCATTGCACGTTTGTCATCACTAAAGTACCAATTGCCAGAGATTGAGTCCTTGGCTACTTGTTTCACATCTTAAAAAATAGATGTGTATTAACAGAATGAAATATTAATTATTTAGGTGAAGAATAACATCATTTCAAAACTTAATGCAAAATAGTCTGAAAGCAATTAATAATGTTTTATTTAATTAAGGCATTTCAACAACTCGATTGTCTTAGGTAAAAAATGAAGTCCTTCAACTAAAAATGTCAGGTTAAAGAAGAAAAATGTAGCTCAGAGGTATCATAATGGAAATGAGAAATAAAAACCACATGAACTAATAATAAATAAATTAAATTAATAAATCTAGAGCAAAATGTTATAATTCAGGATACAAGGATTAAAGTTTGTTTACAGAACACAGCAAAAGAAATCATGAACATAATAATAAAAATAATAAAACAATCAGGAAATGAACTTACTACTCAAGGAATACTGCATGGGTATATCCCATGTGACAGAGGGATCTTGGTTTAATTTGGCACACCTGAGATTAAATAAATTACTCAACACATCAGCCCTGACCTGAAAAGGAGATTACGAAATAATGACAGGAAAAAAAACAAATAATAAAAAACACAATAAATGTTTTAAAAAATCAACAGAAGAAGGAAGCAAGGGGGAAAATAACCCTGCCCCCTCCCAATCGATACATAATATAGAGTGATTGCTAATACACTACTAGTTATGAATCAGCTGAACTACATATCCGCATATCTTTTTGAGCAAATTTGAGTCCAATGAGCCAATTTCTAATATTTGTATCCCAGACAATGCCTTACCCAACAAACAGTCTGGTTTCTCAGGTCCAGATCCAGAGATACAACTTTAGATGCATTGATTAGGTAGGGGACATTCCTCAGCATCCTCTGAGAGCCATTTGTCCAGGTCTGTTCTATCCCATAATGTGTACTGAACAAAAGGGTGGGTTCACGCTCCCCTAGAGATAATGTACACTCTGTCATGTCAAGATATGCTTGTGAGGAATACCAATCATCCATGTGATATAAATAAAGACTTTAAAACTAAGGTCTTATGATCTGCAACTGGACATTGGACAAGTGAAATCGCGGTGACCAGCAGAAGTCTCTGTCATAATAGTACAACATCTTTTTACTAGACATAAATGGGAGATTTCCAGTAATAGGTTTAAAATGAATATATACATGAACAAGAGGGTGAGTTCACACTACCCTGGAAATCATGTACAATCCCAATATATCAATAAATATTTGTGTATATATACAATAAGATAAGAGAATACAAGAGTCCTTACTATTGGTAACTCTGCAAGTCCCCCTTCCTTCCAGCCTGTAGCCTCGGGCACACTCACATGTATAGTTACCCTCTGTATTCTTACAAATCTGATCACAGTAAAAGTCAAACTGACATTCATTCAAATCTGAAAATAAAAAATATAACATATGCCTTTCTCTGAGAAATCTGAGAATATACAAGATTTCTAAAATGGTATTTTAGAAATATTTGTTCAGCATTTGATAACCTGTACAGATAAGTTAAAAGTGTATAATTTGAAAAGACTTAAAGAGAAGCCCTTTTCTATCTTTATATCTTGGGAATTAGAACAAGTTATGAACATGAATGGATATTTTTACAATACACCAAGCTTTATTTATTAACAGACCACATCATATCCTAACCTCAAGTATTATGAACACACGGAGTCCTGAGTTAACTAATAACCAGCAAACTGGGTCTTAATTTTGGTACTTACCAACGCAGGTTCCATTCTGTAGGTAGTACCCTTCCCTGCAAAAACAGAAGACCCCTTCCTCTTGCGGACTGCCCTTATGAGCCTCTTTGCACAGCATATTAGGTTGCCTACAGGTTGAGAGGCATTTTCTGGAAGCTGAAAAGAGTTTGGAGTACATTGTATACATAATATTTAATCTTTATTACACCAAACCATCCATCTATCCATTTACTCTTCATTTACTCTTACAAGATGCTGCAGTGAAAATAATTAAAATTCTTCCACATTAAATGAATCAAAAAATATACAGTTTATTCAAAATGAAATTGATACTTTTTGTTCACAATAATGTACTCAGCCAGAATTCCAACCAATTAAAGATAACTTGTTGACTCTGCATTTATGACTTACAACAATGTGGACCCTCATCTATTGCATCTTCACAATCAGCAATGCCATCACACAGCTGTGTGGCATTTATACATCTACTTGTGCCTGGACATTGGTATAAGTTTAAATGCTGCAAACATGTCTCTGCAAGCTCTATGATGCCTGGAGAAAAAACAAGGAAGAGAAAAACATGATATTCATATTACCTTTCATTTCATGCTTAAGAAAAATATTCCTTTTACACATTTTATTGTTTTATAATGAAAGCTATCAGGTCTTAATAGAACACGATTGTCAATAAATATTCTCTCTCAGAAAAAAAGTTGTTATTACAGTATTAAGTAGATCCTAGCAGTTCTTTCTCAGAAATTGTCTGTAAAAGAAGTTTCCAAAAGGCATTTATTTAAAAAAACTGAAAATTGTAAGTGATGGAATAGGTTTCATAAGGGTATACTACAGAATGCTACTGTCACACAAAGTACTCACCAGAGCCAGCATAACCCGGTGACACACGTTTGTGGGTTTGACCTGAAACAAGCAATAGGAAATGAGCAACCAAAAAACCTTGTTCCCACAGCCTTGCAAATAACATGAATTGTTTATAAATTTCCTAACCTACTGTTCACACAGAGGAAATGTAGATCTACTTTTAGATACATTTTCATTAAGAAACCATATCAGCTGATAAGTTCACTAAAGACGCAAGGATTTTTATTAAATACAGTAAAAACTAAATTAATGAAAATCTTTGATGACTAAACAACTTCCAATCAAGATATATTTTCCAGTTTAAATTTTCCAAGGCAAAAAAAAAAAAAAAAAAAAAATGTATCCATTGGCATTGTTACTAAGGTCCTAAATGAGAAAATGGCAAACATAAATCATGTCAAAACCAAAACTACACAAATTACATGCTGTCTGTATAAACATTCAACTCTTTCTCTTATATGCCATTCAAAGTGTTGCTTAAAAGCCAAGATCACATCTCCATTGTTATTGTGTGAGAGCACTTGTTGCTCCCAGGGCAGTATTATGATTTCATTCCCTCAAAACATAGCAGAAATGGATCTTGCCTTGAAGGGAACAAAACTAATAGAAAGTAAAACATGATAACATTCCAAAAGTCTGGAAAACTGCAAATGTTTTGTTATCTAATACTTAAACCATGTCCCACCCTTTACCACTTGACAGAGTGCACTCAGTAAGGTTTTCCTACCTGCCAGGACAGATTCCAGCTGATGGCATTACTAGCATTGATAAGCTCTAATGCAGGCATTGATAAAGTATAAATTGGTAAAAACATAATTATGATGACAGTTAAATATGTGTCCAAATTACATAAGGTGACAAAAAAAAAATTCACACCTTATGTCTTTCAAGGAGATTTGCAATAAGTTGAAGTTATTCCCATCTTATTCACCAGGAGGTTTCACGTTTTTCAGGTTTTAAAATTATAATTTGCTTGTTTTAACCTTTTTGGATTTCATAAATCCAAATGGCTTTTGGTAAAACCAAAAAGTTTCAACCAAATGACAGAGAGGGGGGGATTTTAAGTTATAAGCCCTAATCAGACTGGAACTAATTTCCACTGGAAATTGATTTAAATTAGTTCAGGGTACCTAATTAAAGAGGGACCAAATTACACCTTAAACAAATTATCTGTAAATGTTCTCAAGTCCATTTTTCAGTTTTTTTAAAGTCTGTCTCTTTCATGTCATTTAGTCACTGTAATCTTTTGTGACAGGCTGGTTAGTGAGATGCGAGGAGGACATGCAGGTCAAAAGAAAAAACATGTTCTTCCAAGTGGCAAAAATGCACTGCTTTAACACATGGGCTTCTAAAAATAATTCCTTAGGTCTAATGCATGATTTAAGGATTGTAGTCACTGCTTGGTATGGCAACTGAGTTGAAATAAATGCTCTGACAAAATTACTTTCCCTGTTCTTTTTTTATCTAGCTCTTTGTACAGTGAAGCCTCTGTTGACCTTAGAAAATAGTAAAAGAACAATTCCTTCATGACCTTAGAAAATAGTAAAAGAACAATTCCTTCATGACCTGCATGGATGCTAAATATGCAACTGATAACAGCTACAAATATCAAGGACAACTCCCAAGACAGTACTTAAAGACATATGAAAGCTCCAACTTTCTTAGAAAACATTTTCAGATTCAGACCATTAAGTTTAATTCTGTTGAGAGATGATAGCTATCCAATTTGCAGAAGCACACAGTCCATTGTGGTCAAGACCTGTAGCTGACAAATAGATTGTAGTGACTGCACTCTAATAACATTTGTAACCTTTGGCTCTATCAACTGCTTTCTAATATATTTTTTGTGGGTCAATATTTCATTTTGGTGGCTAGAAATGCCATCTCAGTTTAAAAAAAGTCAAATACATCTCTTGACAGCTTCAGCCTTTGACAACAGGTCTTTATAACTGAAGTCTACTGGCAACTACCAGTGTATAGGTATGGGTACAAATAGCAAAATGCTGCATGATACATATGGAGCTGTAAGCATAGACTCTTCAGACTCTTCTGCAAGATTTTGCTATCTTTTTACAGTTTGCTGTGTCTTCCACATAGTCAAACCTCAAAATAGTGGACATTTGGCTTTAAAAAAGCAGGCTCTAGGAATAACAGACCTTAGGAACACAGAAGCAGCCCTTCACATATACTTACATGTTTCTATTGATTCATCTGAGCCATCTCCACAGTCTCTCTCACCATCACACTTCCAACCATTTGGAATACACAGCTTGTCCTTACATGTAAATTTGTTAGCAGGACAAGTAGGTGGCATAGCTGTAAAAGAAATCCAGGGTTAATCAGGAACAGAGCAAGGCAGAGGGTATGGGGAAATTACAAGTAAGAAGGCCACAATAAAACAGAAATACCCTTCATTGTAGGAATACATCATTGTATGGTTTACTTAAAGCCATAATTGTCTTTCCTTTAAAGACGTATTGGTTAAGAAAAAAAAAGAAAAAAAAAAACAATTTTAATGTCTTCCTCATCAATCTGTAATTAAATAAATATTCTATGGTAGTCTTGACAACCTAGGTACGACTTGTTTTGCAATGACTTATACCTTACTTTGAAATTGAAACTAAAATAAAATTAAAAATGCATGTGCAAAAATGCTGGAGATTGGACTGTCACAGGACACACTTGTAAAAAAAAGTAGAAACTTTTAAGAAAAATTTTCAGCAAACAGACACTTCAAGATAAGTTTATGTCTGCTTAATTGTATTTTGATTTGGTTAATAAGTAAGCCACTATAAATAAATAGTTAAATTGTGAATTGTGTTTTTGATTGTGCTGGCATTTTTGGGTATTCTGACCCATACAAGACATTGTAAAAGCCTGTCTTGACTATAGTGCTTTCCCTCTTTACACATTGTAAAAAGAGACAGCATAAGGAACTCATTCCCATGTCACTGCCATTACAAAGAAAAACCCAATTATTTCTTTAAAAATCCAGGACAGAAGCATCAGGTGATAACTTACAGCAATTCCTCTCATCTCTTCCATCTGGACAGTCAAAGTCTCCATCACAAACCCATCCATGGGGGATACAGTGATGCCCTGCCCCAAAATTTTTCTCACAGTTAAAGGAGTCGGGGGCACAACTTGCTGACCCAGAGGAGGCTGCAAAAGAAATATGAAACTGAAAATAACTTAGCTTTAAAATATTCCAAGGGCATACTCCTTGAGATGAAGTTTGAGAAATCACAAACACACTTGATTTCTCATAATATACAATTCAAAGGCATTTTAATGACAGTTTACAAAGGACTCCATGCTGTGTTCCAAATGGGTTTTCCCTGGCTTCATGCTGGGTTTCATCTTTTTTCTAAAGTCATGTTTGCCATTTCTTTCCTTTTTTTTAACTAATTAGAAAACTGAAAAATTTAATCAAAAGGTTGTCATATATCAAACAATTATTCATCATTTTAGGCATTATAAGGAAATACTTGGAACCATGTTACTTTTTAATAAAATTTCCTTCTCTCATGCATACACAAACAAGTTCTAAAAAATTAATGAATGAAATCTCTTGACCCTGATGCATGCTTAGTGCCATAAGACACCCTCTCACCAATACCAGAATAGTTTGCTTTTTCACACCCTGTCAACTCTGTTAAGACCTACTTCACAGTTCATTCTGCCACAGCGCAATAGTCCTCATTCTAAAATACATCAGTTCCTAGCTACAAAACACACTGCCAAGCACCAGTAATCAGGAAGGTGTCAATACAACCACAGCACACCTTGGATTAACATACCCCGCTGCTGCTAAATCTAACAATTATTCAGTGTCACTGTGTTGTAAACAAGGACTGTACTTTTTTTATCCATTCTACTGGAAGATTTTAAAAACAGAAAATTTGTGTACCTGCATGGACATTTCATCAAACCACTTTTATCAAGGTTAATTTGAATGGGGCTTGCTTTCAAAATGCACCACATTTCATCACTTTTTTTCAGGAAGAATGACAATCCATTCAACAATTCATAAGTTACTTAAGATTTCAAAAACACAAAGGCAACTGAAATGTATAACAAATCCATCTCCAATCTTCAGAAAATAATATATTACATCATGACTATTGAAAATTGCTTTTTCAATGTAAAAAGAACAAAATGAAAAAAGGTGTAACTGAATGGATTATTCAGTATCAAGATCTGTGGAGAATGCAGCAATTTCGTGGAGCAGATATCCAAGAAAAGTACGAGATTAAGATATCAAAAAATTGATCTCAAATCAATATTTTAAATCTCACATGAAGATTTTACTGTCACATGTGGCATAAAAGCCTTTATTTCTTTTGCAAAGGTCTTAAATTCATAAAAACAAAATGCATAGCATGGTACAGTGAACCTAGACTCCCCAGCAGACATGACGACCAAGCCAACAGAATGGAAAATCTCTCAGCAATGTCATGTAATGGTTGAGTGCCATTCTGACAGGTGGTTGTGCTGTCACAGCTCTTCAATTTAGTCAGAGATGTCTGTTTTGTCTATTCAGGAAATAATGGCAACCATATTGTCTATTCAGCAAAATGATTGACCTATCAGTACTTACTGAAAAAAAATGTCATCAATACTACCTTTTCAATGAATGCACGCAAATATTTTTAGTGTGCTGAACAATTCCTTTCTGCTTGTAATTTGTCAAGGAAAAACGTCCCCTACAGCTGATTCATTATTTTTAACAGGCAAAGGTAGTTGGCTGAACTTTTTCTTAGTACAGACTATATCAGTTACAATGTTATTCACTCATACCAAAATCTTACATTATTTTTTCAAATTGAAATTATCCTAAAAATGTAAAAACAATCTATAACCCCATTAAAAATGTCTCCTACATCATGTTTTATAGCAAATCCAAAACTGCTGACAGTTGAATAATTTATTCAGGTGGTAAAATACACTGTAAGTGGGAGAAGGCATGTGTTGAGTGATAACAGTACAAAAGAGAGAAAATATTAAACAAATTCTCATTTCCTTGCACTTACAGTGCTGAACAGAATAAGCCACCATGACCATCACATCATCCTCTTAAACATGTTATAATGATAATAACCCAAAAACCTTTTTTTAATCAACCTGACAGTCTGTGTAGCTTATCTAAGTTACACCAATCAAAGGAAGTAGCAACAGACCTTTATATCCAAGCAACTTGCCCAGGTACTTTTCTTTTGTTTTAGAAATACAATTTCCAAACAAAAGCAAACTCCATGAAATCACCAGAGGATACATGCACAATCTTGTAAGCCGCATGGTCCCATTGAAATCTTCTTCCAGTGAATAACACTACAAAGACAAGTTGGACACACTGGACTGATGCATTCTGGGGAACATCAAAATGTGCTGCCAACTTGGTTCTAGACCATTCCTTACTGAGCTCATCTGTTAACTAGCTATCATGTACATCTGGTATTCCATTGAAATGGTCAATTAAACTTGGTGCATACTTTCTACACATGTACTAGCCACCACATACATGACCATGGAACAGCTGTCTGGGTGGATTACAGCATCATCACTGGAGAGATGTAATTTCAGGTATCACTTCCTATTTTTTCTCTGACATGATACATATACCCATCAACCACCCATCCCTCCCCCCCCCCTCTTTAGATTATATGTGATATAGCACCTCTAGTCAATGTGTACTAGTAGTATACTCAGAATGTAATATGAATGAATATATATATATCTTGGCGTAGAAGGGGTGGGAGGAATGGAAATTACATATTTGAGTTAGCCCTGAGTGTACCGACATGTAAAATCAAGCAAAAGTTCGCAGGATTTAGAGGAAATGAGGGAACTGTCCATGTTTTGGTCACCTTTTATATGGGTCTCTCGATATATAACTAGTCTAAGTTAAGGAGGAGACAGAGAGGAAGAAGAAAAAGAAGAAACAAGAGGGGGGTGGAGATGAGTTAACCTGTGATTTTATAGCAATTATGAGGGCCTGCTTTTAGTTTTACAACCTAACTGACTGGAGGGTGCAAACAACTAATGAAAAAAATGCAATACTTAGGTTAATTCCCATAAACACCATGGGTCTACATGGATCGACCCAACCCTGCAGGGATTCTTGCTGAGTGCAATCAGCTTACCAGATTAACACACATGTATCCTCCTCCATTAAGTAGGACATAGAAAAGCTGGTGATTATAAGAGTAAGTTGGAAACAAAAGGAAGCAAGTCATGCAATTCAGCTGTCCGAGTGCTCTTAGCGAAAGTCCTTGCAAAGTTGGGTCGTCCACATAGACTGATGGTGACTGCGTGAGAATGGAGTCAGAGTCTTGGTAAGCATGCAGATGTTCTTTCTATCAAATGAGCTTGATAAAATATCATTAATTGAGAAACCTTCTGACTGATACAATATCAATCTGGGAGATTAACCATGACCTTCACAACATTGCATGACATAAAGTGATGAAGGAAAAAAGATACAAAAACTACTGCTTTACAGAAAACACTTTTCATTCAGAAACACAATTAACCTATTCACACTGCGTAATTAATTCTGGTGGGCCCATAGTATGACATAATAAAACACTATTGCAGCATGCAGGTAAGGCGTGATGCAGTGAAGAGGAAAAAGGGTATTTTGAGATGAAGGCATCACAGATGTTGTTTAGGGTGTTTAAACAACAAAAACTACACTCATGCACTTCTTAGTCTTTGAATGAGTCTAAAGCACAAATAGTTCAAAGTACTAGAATTTAAGTGAAAAATGAGTTGATTTCAACCTTGAATCTTTGCTGTCAAACTTGGCTAATATGATTAGGGAATCAAGAATAATTTAGCCTTTTACGCTCTACTGTGCTCTAAGAATATAGCATGATAAAAAAGCAAACAACCAGGGTGACTTTCCAACCTAATGAACTAACAACATTCCATACAAAAGGAAAGAAACTGCATGTTTTTATATTTTGAATGCATCTCTCATATATTATTATGACCATTGTGGGGGAGATAAAAAAAAACTTTTAAAACAAGCAAACACATTGATTTCATTCTAAAAAAAATAAATATTTGTAAGCATGAAAGAAATTCAACAAATTCCATCCTATGTTTCAACCATGCTAAAGGAAAAAATGTATCAAAAAGACTTGCAAAGAAATATATAATGACAAAGCAAGAATTTCAGGTCAACACTTCGGGGTCATGTTATCCCACTAAGTGCCACCTTTGTGTAATAAAATCACACCCAAATCCATCCATGGTCTTTTTTTTGTCTTCTAATGAAATCACCCTATCACATCAGTATATGCATGAGAGAGGGAATGCAGGAATTTGAGTTTGAGAAAGGGTACCCCTATCAAGAGGTAACATTTTGGAGCTGAGAAAGGAAAGAACACAGGTGTATGATTGAGGTTAATGGTTCACAGTGCCACCAATGTCAATGTAAAAAGACAAACAGTGACTCAGCCGACACGAGCATATCCTACTCTTCCAACTTTCAAAGATCTCTCAAACAATAAAACATTCAAACTTAGGCTATGCTATCAATCTTAAACGTTATTACTCCATTTACAGCTGTAACATTAGAGCGAAACACTATGAAATACTGAAGACATGTCGAAATCCGTCATAATGTTAGTAACCTTGCTTAAGGTACTCTACGAAAAGCTGGTGATTGTATTCTATTACTAAATAATCTGGCACTTGGACTGTAAGTTCCCTACATTTCATAGTCCTAGCTTCTCAGTTTCTTGATTTTGATGATAACTTTGATTCCAAATTTTGTTTCATCCTACAATCTGAATGGGATAAGATGGGAATGAATTTTCTGGAAACACGGGCAAAGTGGAAACTTTTGCCTACTTTACCTACACTTGCCCCTCCCCCTCACAAATTCTAGAACAAACAGAAAAATAATATATATAAGACCTACTGTATATCATAACCATCACCATTTCTGCTTTAATGAACATCAAACGTAGGTGAAAAATTGCTACTGTACGCCCTGGTTCACTGTGACAGGATTGTGGTATCTTGTATAGAAACTGGCAGTTTGGTTTATGCCCCTATTTCACACAGACCACGAATCCCATGAATGACCAGGAATTGACAAATTTCAGGATTCGTGGTTGAATCGTAATCAGTTAGTGAAGCTCTTAAGAGATTTGTATATATTCGTAGTCAGTTCTTGCACTTCTTGACCAACAGGAATTAGTGGCAAAAACTTTGATGCCCCTATTTCACACAGACCACGAATCCCACGAATCGCCAGGAATTGAAATTTTCAGGATTCGTGGTTGAATCGTAATCAGTTCGTGAAGTTCTTAAGAGATTCCTATATAATCGTAGTCAGTTCTTGCAATTCTTGATCAATCGGGGAATTTTTGGCAAACAATTTGAGCTGTTCAAAATTTTGGCCACGAACTCCCGATAACAAAAAATCGTAGTGAATTTCTGGACAATTTTCGTGCGATTCCAGCCGAATCCCACAAATATATTCGTAACACTATCGTACCTGTATCGTAACTGAATCGTAGAGCGTGTCGAATTAGACCAGAAAATTGGCAAAATCTCACGAATCCGGAAATTTGTCAATTCCTGGCGATTCGTGGTCTGTGTGAAATAGGGGCATTAGGTGGATCCACCTACTGCGCATCAAATTTGTTGAGTCAATCACTCACTCTTCTGGAATTTTCTTTCTCTTAAATAAAAATGGTATTTTCATTATCTATTTTTTCTTACATTTGCCACCATTTATTCCTATAAACTGAAGCCTTAAGTTGTCCTCTGAATGGGGATTGACCAAAGCTCTTATTAAACAATATTTTCAAATGTGTTTTGTCTCTTTATTAACACTTGGTCCTTCCAAAACTTTATATTTCCAAGAAGTTGTACAACTTCTTGACATTTCTAATATAAAACAACAGAAACACCCCATCTTCTGCAAGTTAATCCTGCCTTTTTGTGTAATATCATCTAATCAAAATGGACTGATCCATCTCTGTGATATTCAAGCAGAAAATTCCACAACGTTTTAAAGACTGTAAATGAGATAAGTTGGATGAGCTGCTCTGTGTCTGATCCATTTATCATGGGTTTACAACACACATAATTAAAGTGTATTAAGTTACCGTAATATGAGAAATACTCGGCAACTGCAATCCTTTCCATACTCTTATCACAGTGGGTTCTTACAATAAGTCTAGATTAGGGTCAGAGAGGGTTACCTTGTACAGATTCACACCCTTTCACACATGACTGGAGTCAAAACTGAAGTCTCAATATGCAAACTTGGTCAACAGTCAGCAAGTTAAGTGTGCTGAGCCACTCAATGAATTTCACACTCGAGTAGCAGGTGATTGGTTTTTAAGTAAATACAGCACACTGCAACTTTTCTAACTTTTGGTTGTTCTGAACTGTGATTCAAATAATTCATGGGTGGGTGTAGAGATATGGTTACATCCAACAAAGTGGTATAAATGCTGTTCAAATAAAGACTGGATAGATTTGTGTTTTGGAAGGAATGAACAACTTCTCTCCATTACATCACAACTGGAACTGAATCGTGAGAAAAACATGTCAACCTTGTCATCTCATACTTAGCTGAGCTGATACTAGTACACGCGTCTAGATTCCTCAGTTCTGACTGACATGTAAGTCGACTTGAAATGGCCTGGAAATGGATTTTTGGATAATCTAAGGAGTGTATAAATGAGGATTCTTATTTCACTTAAAAGAAACTCTAGGCAAATGGGAATGAGGAGTATGAGACCACCTGGTTTAATTGAGAACAGAATTAAAAACCTTACATCAAAGGAAAGAAGATGGAAGTTGGACTGACAGTTTGGAACTTCCATTTCCTCAATTTAATGTTTTATAGGCCTGACTTTTTAAACATTATCCTCAAGGATGTTTTTTTCATCACATTGTTTTCCATTACCCATTCATTCCAGATGTTACCAAACTGATTTCCCCTTCTCTGGTTGGTACCAGAGGAAAACTTTATTTTCCAAAAACAGAAACTGACAATAAATATTGTTTACTTACATTAGAAACATCTGTTCTTTTTAAATCATACAATAAGAATATCAACCCAGTCTAAAACCAAATAGGTATCCATAACTGATGAGTACACCAGAGTCCCCTGACATAAATGTTCCTAGCATCATCATTTGTAACAGGCTGCCACTTGTTACAAATGATTACATTAAGTAGATTTTCAAATGCACAATTTGCACCTGCTACATGAAAGCAACAGAGTTCCACTCTCAACCTTTCTGGAAGGCATAATTTTTCTAGGTATATATGAATTAGCCAACAGGACAATGCACATCAATATTTTAGATTGTAGAACTTCACTTCCAGCAAACTGCTTTATGTTTTTCATCAATTTACTTTATTTCCATTCTATTAAACAACAAAATATACACATTTGTTCAACAAGTAGTTCATGTTTTTGTAGCATTACCACATATTCTTCAAATACAAAACTTACCTTTAAGACACCAAAAACATTAAGGTCTTCCAACTTCTCTGTTAAGCTTTACTAAAACAAACACTAGAGTGACTGCAATAATGACAGCAATACTACATAAAAATCATGTAATGTAATGGTAGGTTTATTTTGCAATGACATATATCAGGCCGCATGTAGAAACATAAAAGATGTTCTCAAGTTTTATGAATGCACTTTTATTAAGGCCTCTATGTAAATCAGTTGCACGTAGACAATATTCAAAACACACTCCAAATTCCTTTTTGGGTAATTTTGGTTTAAATGTTTTTGTTATGGAGTTATAAGCCCCTAATTACAGAATTTCATTAAACAAAGGCACTATTTTGCATTATCAACAATAAAATCTGAACTAAGACTTTCAAGAAAAATCGCTGGGCCAGGCAGGATTTTGGAGTACTTAATGGTGTTATTAAATTGGCCTTGAAATGGTGATCATTTTTACCCCAAAATCTCAATTATGACGTCATCCGTAATATGACATATGTGTAAGATTTATTTATTACCCAAAAGAATGTATGTAATAATGTAAGGCAGTAAATAAGGAGTTTTGGGCCAAGGTAGGCCAAGGGTGACAATGTCCTTAAAAGATTATTATGGAGGGTAGCCATCTAACGACCCATTCCCACAGATATTTGGATCAATCTATCTCAGTCTCACTAAATTGCTGTCAACTTGACCAGTTTAAATGTCTGTCACGCCTAGGGAGTAACATCGATCCAGATGGATCGATCTAGGCTTGGGAACCCAGTCTAAGGTTCACATGGTCCAATGGCATGCACTGATTTCAGAATGTGATGACTGCCGTTTTGGTGATAAAATGCAATTTACTATAGTTTTGTGTTGTTTACAATGCATTAGTTGTGGAATTTTGAATCTCATACAAAGCTGTAATCCCTTTAAGTATATAAACTTGCAACATAACAGATCCCACTTCCCTTTCCTCCAGCAGTGCACTAAATATTATCTGCAAGGAAGATGGACAGGCTGGAATAACTCGATACTCTTTATAGGTAGTATCCCCACATGTTGGCCATATATTTTTTGAAATGAGGATTTGTGACATTTCTCACGTAGATTCTACATATATTGTGTCTTGTATATAATGTCCTTACTTCACAATCCACATGGGCTACATCCTCCTTCAGTAAATCATGCTTCATCTGCCCGGGGTTTTCATGCAATTTAGCATTGTTTGATGTATTACATGTTTGCATTAGAAGTTTGGTTATCTAAATATTTTAAAAAGACCCAAACTAAAACTAAAAATCTCTCCTTTATTTTGCAATTTTTTTCATAAGAGCTGAATGGTAGGTAACAACTTAAAAAAGAAGTTAAAGTTATCATAACTTGAGCATTGAAAGCAAGCAATTAAAATACAAACTAACATCAAACAGACAAACAATAGAAAATACACCCTCCCAATAATAGGGGCGTCACAAAAATATTAAGGGATTCATATTATGTTACTGAATGATTCAATTTGGTTGTCCTCAAAAAGTGGCATACTAGGGGAAAATCAGCCTGAAAGAAGTAAAAGCACTGACTGACAGAATGCATTGTTTCTCTACCACAGCTTCATGATCAATACATGGTGTATAGGTTGTTTTGAAGAATGGCTTAACAGGTGAAAACTAGCTAACCGCGAAGACAATAAAGAACATCCAAGGGTGGTATGCCTAAACTGATGCTTGAACTTTTCACTTGCCAGAAAAAAAAGGTGATTTTAGGTTTATCTTGGAAAGTTTATTCTAGTACAACATATCAGCTTCAAAAAGTGACCTTGTACACAACTGATAGCATCAAACCAATGCTTTCACCCAAAGTTTGTTCAAACTACTTATATACTGGAAAAACAAGCATACTATCTCTATTTCAGTTTTTTAAATGACATTACAATTATGGTTCCAAATGAACAGTTGCAATATATTATATTATGCACAAGCTTCATAGCAGTAGTTGAATTAGATTTCTAAGGCCATCTACAATGGTTTTTGCCCAGTACATGACCTATGTAAAATACTATTTTAATTTTTAGTTGATTTTTATTGGTTCATTGCTCCCTTTCTGCCCCTATACCTTGGAGGGGTTATAATATACTGGTAAAATTATACACACCGGAAGTGGTCTCAGCTAGCTGAGGTAAGCTTCTCAAACCTTATTGTAGGGAGGAAATTTATTTACATCTATTGTTGTACCAATAGGCAAACACACTCAGCGATTAAATAAGGCATGAGTTGGGGTCAAAACCTTTAGCCCAAGCTTAACATTGTAAAAGATGAGATTAACTTTTTTTTTCAAAATTGTTGGTCCTTGCAAGATGACTCAGTCTCAAGTGGTATTGTACATTTTTTATTAGCACAGCTGCAAGACTTGGGTAAGATTGGAAGAACATGAGAAGTTTCGTGAAGTAGATATCAATTGCCATGATAAAATACAAGTTCATGGCAGTATTACAGTCTTAAAAGAGACTGATCAAAATTTCAAAGTAATTTCGAATTGTAAAATCACTCTATAATTGATTAAGTTTGTCTACTCTGACATGACACCCAGAAAACTGTATTTAGACACTCAGTTATGAGCAAGCTGAATACCATACTAATACATCCGGTGAATACTGCTGAAGTGTCCAGTCAGGCCTTTTTGACTTGCTTGGGTAGCTAGCCCACAATTGGGTTGAGATTGGTGTCAGAATGGACTGTTTTCAATCTTGTTATCAGACCAATGCCCACATTTTCACCAATATTGAAGATTTCTGAGTAGTTCAATTTCCAATTTTCCATCCAAGTATTCCTTGTCCAAATCACTCATTTGACTGTTTTTTTTTGAGGGCCAAGTTTCCTTAATAGGATCTTCATTTATAGTTCTACATTTTTTACATGGTTACTGGTTTTAATATTGGATGTCAATGTTGAAAATCCGAACATTTACTTGATGAATTGTTCAATAGAACAAATTTAGTCATGAACAGTGTCAAAATCACTGAATTTGATAAATGCTCTACACTATACTTATTTTAACAAATTATGCAGAAAAGAAAATGTTTTGTTTGGCAAAAAATGCTCTAATCAAACCCTTTCAAATAAGCAGTCAGACAATATTTTTGAAAGAAGAGCATCAAGTACAGAGTAATTTCCACATTTAAAGTGTCAAACGGAAGTGTGACACTGAGTTAAATGTGTAGTCTTTACACTCAAGCCAGGCAGTAAAAATGGCAAAAATGGGGCACACAATACCTCAGTCTCTGGTTACTGTGGCTGCTTTATGTATGAAACACACATAGTCAAGTTTTATTGTTTGCCTTAAGATTTCATGCAAGTTTTTAAATGCACTTAAGTCCAAACGTCATTGATATGTTCTGAGCAGCAAGCTTATTTAATCAAACAGTCATAAAGAATGACATTAACTTAGGTTTCATTTGAAAAAGTTGAAAACAGGTGGGACATTGGAGAGGGACATTTAATTTCTACTTTATATTTAATGTATGGTTTTCGAAATATTTCAAAGGAATCTTATCTAAATAGAATAAAGAAAACTATCTTGTTGATAAAGTGGAGCACTAAATTTCTGAACTACAGTGCACTAAAAAATTAATTGACCCATGTAAAGATACCAAGGACAAACAAAACTGAGGGTACATTACCACTCTCCCACTGCTTGGCAGCAGTTTTGTTTTCAGAATTAGATGTAAAGAAGGGCAATTATATACAGTAATAACTTACAAAATTCAAACAACCCAATTTCAATATGTTTAATAACTAATAAATACCTACTGGCCTCAGCTCAGCTCAGTTTTACATCAATTTTCTATCATCTTTGTCAGAAGTTATTAGCAAATAACTGTCTTCAAAATATAAATTTTGATCAATTTGGTTACCCTACCCAGCATCAAAAGGAAATTACAGCAAAAAATTCAGATTAGAGTCAAACATTATGCCAAGTTAGCAGCAGTTTTTAGCCATTGCAAAGATTGTCACAAATATAGAATAATCAGACGTCAAAGTTTATTCATTTCAAAATGTTCAGATAAGAATGCCAAACTTTTTTTAAAGTCAAGATTCAGTGTTTTCATATTAAACCAGAACCTCTTATTGAAGGCCATAAAATTGTTCTTGGAAAATTATGTAATTACATCAGTTATATACCCACTGAAACCAAGTTGTTAATCAACCATGTAAATCAGCTTTATTGGAAGTCAATTTACAAATCACAAAAATCATAACCACAGGCTGTAAATGAACTCAAGTTGGGTGGTAATGGATAAACATGAAATTTTAAGCAACAACAAGTCTTTTCAAGCAGGGAATCTATTTCAAATACATCACTCCACAAAACAAGCTTGGATGACATCTATGGTTCATTCAAAAGATGGTTGTGTATTGTGAATGCCAGGTCCAGTTACATATATTATCATGGTATATAAAACCTGGCTTCAGCACACAATGTACCCTCACATTACCCACCATGCCACTCACTTCACCCAATGGACTCATGAATACCTCTGTTTTAGAATGTAATTCTAACTCAGAAGGATATTAATTTCCTCTCATTCAAGGACTTGATTTCAAACCTCATACGTCATTCATAACTGAATGTGTGGAATATGACACAAGGCTATTAGAAGTGCCCAGCCACAAGTAGTTGCAAGCACTGATAAGTTCCAAAACAACTATATTCATTAAGAGAAAGATGGAATTATAATTTCATCTTATACTGTAGCTTTTGTTGTCATTCTCTAAAGCCTTTCCATTACAGCTGTGTCACTTAGATGTAACTCTCAAAGTAACAAGGCCTTAAAACATATACACATAGAAGACAAGTGTCCATAAATGTTACAGCAGGCATGATGGGACACGCTTTTTGCCACATGACATACTGATTCTGTACACACGTTTCACTTACAACATCAATTTCTATATATTCTCAAACACTGTTTCCAACACTTGATGAATTAAACAGATATATACACACAAAACACTAATTCTTTCAATATGCAATGACTTTAACATATAAGTGATGTAACAGACATAACATGCTGTCAGAGTGGGGAGATCCCATTGGTTATACAATAATGACATTCATCTTGACATTATCATTGCCAAAATGAGTTTAACAGACAGATATTTGTAACAGTTCGTGCACCATGGATAATAAAAATCACCCTGTGCCAATTCTTCGGCATCTGTCTGACCACAACAGGTTAGACACCATTTCAGATCACCAAAACTCCCAGACAAATAAAATGTCATTATATATCAGTCATTATGTGATATCAGTATGATCTAATTCCATTGCCAAAGAACAACAGTCAAAAAATTTAGCCATTCTTTTTATTGCAAACCACCATAACTAAAAGGCAAAAAGCATCAAAATATAACAGAAAACTTGTGACATCACTCTGATCCAATTGTTTTGCTACATGACAACACTCCTGTTCTTTTGTTTTTCATTAAACGGACACTGGTTAAACAGTGTCATAGCAGACATAACTAGTGTATATGACCAGACACCATATCCTATGCAATAACAACAGCCACAGCACATGCTGTGGTCTCCTGTGTGTAAAGATGGTTACTGACCCAAATCAACCTTCTCCTAAACTATATAGCACTGACACACTCACTGCTAACACTGGTCCAAATAGCACCATAGAAAGGAAGAGTTCTCATGGATGATCCACCAAGCCCAAATAGATTCAACTTTTTTTAAAACACAAACTAAAAGTGGTACAGTGTCAAGACTACCTGCAATTGCCAGCAACATATTTGTATCATTCATCAAGAATGGTTGTCATGCCCCCCCTACACACACGCACGCACGCACACACGCACACACACACACACACACACTCCACCTCCACTGGTTACTGCTCTGAGCCATTCTATCTGCTTGAACCACTAAACCATATTTGTATACAACCAGAAAACAAAATCAGTGCATGATGAAATCAGCTTTAGGCATGGATATTCAGAGAGTAGGCAAACATTTCAAACTTTTTTAATATTGTGACATTTCATAGTAGTTTCTGTAATATAAGGGCCCCTCTTAGTAATTGTTATTTTTACAAGTAAAGAATTCAAGACAGGGTATGGTGTAATGATAAAAGGAAATTCTTCTCAGTCGACTAAAAGAGACAGCCAAGTGTAAATAAACCAATGTCAGACACTATGTCATGAACAATTTCCTTAAACCCATTTCGAAAGAACATAATTTACTCAAACCACACCTTAAAGAGCACATATTGCTACTCAAATTATCAAGATGGGGGGGAGGGGGGAGGCTAGCATCCCCCTACAGCCAGAACATGCACTGGATGACAGGATGACATGAGATGGTAGAAATTGCTACCTAGCACCTGCTTCATGACGTCAGCCCTAATTATTTTTGTTAAAACCAAAGAGCACCAGCTCTATATAATCACAATGTGTCATAAGTCTCCAAAAACTGGAAAAAAAATAAATAAATAAATAAATAAATATATAAAAGAAGGTTGTATGCCATGATATGTAAATATCTCACACAAAATAATGTCAGTAACAGAAAACATACATTGAAATTATGCCAAACATCCACAATTGAAAACATTCCATTCAGATCATACAAACTTATTCTTAGCCAAATGCACGGGTAAAAAATGTGGCTGTATGCCTAACATGGAACAGACTCATAATATTTAATATATTGAAAATTGTGGGATAAGATTTTTCCAGAATGTTCTGAACTGAAACTGTCAGTGAAACTATTGAAAAAAAGTATGTTTTACATGATCTATCACACCATGGTTATATGTACAAGTACTGTCAGTTTACCTAACTTATCATAAAATTCCCATCAATTCAAATTCCTAGAAAACCGCAATACCTTCTATGAATCCATCATTATCAGGCATAAAATCTTGGATATAGCTCACAGAAGACATTTTAATAGGACTAGTTAGATGTAATTAATATAACCTTAGTTTACACTGAACATGATTAAGCCTATAATAACAGTTATCCTGAACTTCATTTTTCTAACGTACACACTATAATATGCCCCTGACTGTGGTCCAATGCACCCACCACGGGACTTGGGATCTATTGGGGTTATTTCTTAGGCTGTATTCCCAGAGCTTTTAGATCGATCTATCCCGCGGGGAGTCTCACTAGATTACTGTCAGATAATCCGGCTTTAATGTCCGTCCCGCCTACTACAAGCTGTAAGGGGGTAATTAACTTTCGTGTCCGCCCGGCTGACAGCTATTTAGCATGAACCCCCAGGGAGTTAGGTCAATCTAAAGTAGATCGATCTAATCTCTGGAAATGGGGTCTTAAACCCTGCAGTTAAAAATGGTTATCTACATTTGAAGTACATGTTCACAAATTAGACAATTCATCTTATTATTTAACTCCCATCTGATCATTCGGGATTCTACGAGATATGCACGCGTGGGGCTCAATTCTGCGTTCGCTTGTCTTCGTGCTCACACGTGCACTCGATTATTCATTGATTTTTTATAATTTACGTGGTTTTTAACGACTGATCATACTCTATTGTGAGAGATTGCTTGACAGACAATCTTTTGTACTGATTGACACTGGATTTTTAGCATGTCGTCGGTTCAGACCGGACTGCAAAGCGACTTAGTTAGCGCTATTATTGCTCAGGCTGAGGCAAGCCGGAGTGGCGCAGAGCGGGCTTCAGGAAAGGATGCTAGCTCAGCAAAATCGACTACCACAACCAAATCTAGTGGTAATAGGGATAAAAGACTACGAACCCTCTGCTTATAGCAAAAGAGCAACGCTGACAAAGGAAGTCAGCTTCACGGATATTACTTTTTATTTTGTGCATACAGGAAATCAGTAAAATGAGTGGGAACAAGTTAATGAAGAGAAAGTACAACTGTGTACATCTTTGTAACACATAAAAAAGTACTATTACTAGTTTCTTATGCAACTCATAAAAATCCAAAGAGAATTTTAATAAATTGTCTACTATAAGATAGGCCATCCTTTCTTGGACAGGCTGTCCAATATAACATATCTGGACAGCTCAATAGCTTATAACCTTTAACTTAATTTTTTTTCAGGAAATAATGAAACGAAACACTGGTCTTTCCTTTATTTATACTACTTGAGACTATATGGTGGCATTTGGATGGGTATGGTGACACCAATTTCACATATATCTAATTGCCTACTATGCATCTTTTTAAGCCTATTGGTAATTCTTGTTATGCACAGGTGTTAAAGGTGTATTACACAAAATGTGTTTTCCTATTGAAATGTTTTTTTTCCTTGCCCTAGCTAGTATCAATGTAAAAAGTGGGATTAATCAACTGTGGCCCTATTGGAGTTAACTGGATGATATTCTACTTGCTAGTGTGAATGGGACTTATGTGTGACATAACATTATCTTCTAATAAACAGGACAGGTAAGGGGGATAATCAACCATTTCAAAGTAAAAAAGAAATTATAAAAAAAAAAAGATTTCAGGTATTTACAACAAAGCATTTGACTTCTGCTTAATAGAGATCTGAAAAGTAAGTAGCACAAGCATATCCAGACATAGTACTATTAAATGATGTGATGTGATGGCTTGTCACCGCAGACAACATAAGTAAGATAATTTAGTGGACGTTGTGGTTATTTGGCAGGATGTACCAAACCATGCAACTTGTCATTGAATAACTAGTATGAACTGCACTTGAAGGAAACAGGAATTGATAATAAGGAGTGTCTCTTTTATTCTCAGTCGGAGATTATCCCCACCACACGTAATGCCACTGAAAATCTGCACTCGTGCTAAAATCTTTGTTTAAACTACAGCTTTTGGACTACCAACAAGTTACTGATCTCCAAAACGTGATAATATCTCGCGGACAAAACGTTATAAAGGGAACTGCCGGGTCTTATCGCTTATATCTCCTTAACAGAAGCTCGCATCAGTCAGGTAGAAAACAACCGTTCTGCTGCTCCCAGTGAATGTAATCAACAAGTGTAAAATGCGAGGTCCCATGGGCGCCGCCATGTTGTATAACAGGGGTTTTATAACCTAATTTGTAGCAGCTCCAGCATGATCGACCCTCATTACAATTTCCGACAGCCTTTAACAACTTTCCGATTCCACTCTACACCTACTAAAGTGGTAAAATGAATGAATGACCCAAACCTTAGATAGAGATCTTAGATGGTAGATAATATACACGCAAAGCGCAACACGTTGATTACATGTGCTCTAGTCTGTCCGATCGCTCGACTCGACTTACCTGTCTCCTTGGATAAGATAGCTATAGCTACTGTTATGATCACGATTACTTCCAGCCTCATGGCGGCATGAGAATCCTCTGCCCCAAACGTTCTTTAACTGACTTCCACCATGCGGCCAAAAGTCAAGACTTCATTCAGATTGCAGCTGAGATTTCGCATCGAATATGGCGCAGTAAGCGAGTGAGCCAATCCTCAATGAACGAGTCGTGGCTGTGACGTCACAATGTTTATAAATACCATTCTTCTGGAAACCCCCAAGGATAGTAGACGAGAGAAAGAGGGGTGTCATCTTAGGGGAATGACTATCTTGTTAATCTAGGTCAAGTAAATTGATCCAATATAGTTTGATCTTATTCGGCTGGTGAAATATAATTATTTTTTATAAGGCCAAGTAAAATTTAAGTCGTGTTTGATGTAGAAGGCTTGCCATCATCTGAATGCTACATGTACATGTGACGTTTGCAGCATTAATATTATTATTTCCTTTTTGTAAAAAGTATTTGGAAGTCTTGGAACAATTTGTGGTTTTTGCCATTCTTCATAATGACTTTAAACAAAAACCACAAATCTGCAACGATTTGGTTAGTATACCAAGAGCACCAGCTATCTCAGTTTCGTTACCCCTTTAGCTTAGGGCAATGATGTCTATCAATGATGTGCTTTCAGAAGCACATGTAAATCCATAGGCGAAGGGGGAGGCAAAAGAAAGCAAAAATTTGTCATAATTCAGCCACATATTTTAGTAAACGATGGACTATTTTTTTTCTTGAATGGTTGCTAGTTTCAGCAAATCCATAGGCAAAATTTGTTTGAATAAACATTTTCCAGAGAGAACATTGAGCACAGATGTCGATTGGTCTGAAACGGGGCGAACAAAGATTGCGGCAGATGGATCAGGAAGCAATCAGCAGCTCAACAAGCAAAATATGACACATTCCTGAAAGTTTTTGTCTGTTATTTTTTTTCTTAATTGGCGAATTTTAATCTGAAAGCATGCATGACAATGGGAATTTATCCTAGTTTTTTTAGAAACAGTGTCACTATTATATATATATATATATATAAGCAAGGAAAAAATAATTCATAAAAACATTTAAATGTTTAATTTCTTTTTTAAGTTATAAAAAAATCAATAACAAGCGAGGATATGGCTGCATGTGTATAAATCCTGAAAAGCATAAAATTTATTACTACCAGTTTTTTTTACACTACTCAAATAAAATTTACATAAAGAATAACCTAGATCTAAATTATAACTTGGTTTAAAAAAAAAAAAAAAAACTATGATATACTGCTTAAAAGTATATGGTGGTATTTGGTGGTTGGTTTTAGTGGCAATAATTTGATGTCGAATTGCTTAACAGTTATAACAATTATAAAGTTTTTTTAAAAAATCACAGTCCCATATGTATCCATAATATGGTTTTGATTTTTATATTTTCACCTTTAACAATCTTTACCTTCCAAATTTAAAAAAAATCAAATTTAGTCTTTCAAAAGAATGGTTTTCAAAGATGTTTAATTGAAGAAATGTTTTATTTCTTAAAAACATTTTTATTGCAGATTAAACACAATTCAAAAACAAAACAAGCAATAAAAAGTAACTGAACATAAGACTTCTTATATCAATTATTCACCCAAAGAAGCAAAGCAAGATTATTTCACTACTTTTCATCAAAACATATACTGTACATATAGACCTCTATGGCTGGAAACTGCATTAAGTCTATACTAACAAACTTTTAACTTGACATTTTTTTAAAGATGACTTTTAAAGTTATCTTTGACTTTAAAAAAATACCATCATCTTGTTTGCCTAGTTTCTTAGGTAAGCTAAAAATAAAAGAAAAAATAAATAAACCAATAATTTAAATTCTAAAAATCAGAAGATTCTCAATATCACGTTAAAAATGTCTTTCAAAATTAAAAAAAAAATCATTTCCTATTTTGACTAGATTTCTCACTCTTCACACCAAACTTGCAAAGGCCTTTTGCAGCAAATCTAACTAAAAATAGCATTCAGGATTTGACAGCAAAGTGATCAAATATATATTGATGCACTGTATGACCAGATTGATTGTGTTTAAGTTATTAACAAGCTGCATCAAGATCATGACACCATTAAGTTACCATGCTGAAAAAAAAAATTGCCCAATGTCAAAACAGAGGACCTGTAAAAATATGTAGAATATCCCAAGCACCACTGAAAAGCATATACTTGTAAATATGATTAGCTCATAAGAAGCAGAAATATATGGAAACTCACTGCTGACTGCCTTCAATAATAAGAAAAATATAGGCGATATAGTGATACTAAGTTACTTTAACTATGGTTATAATATACATGAATGATGGGCACTAATCAATGACATATTTACAGAGTAAATAAAACAATCATCACGTAATTTTTGTTTTTTAAAAAAAGTTTTCAATCACAGCACTTTCTGGGCACAGCCCTGAGGTTCCAAGCCTGTTACATGTGCCACACTACTCTGACAAAAGACAACAAAGATGCATGATAGTCAGGTAGAAAATGTTCCCATTTAGAAATGTTTCAGAAACATACAATCCTTTTGTATAATAGGAGCTTTTCAAATTGATACATGTATTATGTGATATATATATATATATATATATATATATATATATATATATATATATATATATATATATCACATATACAGTAGGCTGGGAGGGTTTAGGGCTGAAATGAAACCCCCTTTTTGTCAACGTAAAGGTCTGTTTTAAATAAAATTTGAGTCAAAATATGCTACAAGTATGAGGATGGGCAAATAAGGTCCACTTTTTTAGATCCCCTTTGAAATTGCTGGTTATTTTAGGTAGCTATCATAAGCTAAACAAAAGCAATCCAATTATCATGCAAATTACTATTCAACAAATGGGAATGAAAAACACAAAGTGTCACAAGGTTCCATTTTCTACAATTGGCACTGTCTTTTAACAAGATCTCTGATAATAAAAAATTCAAAAGTTCAAAAATGTATTGGACACCAATGTTTAATCATATCAATGATTACTGATCGATATTTATACACATAAAACACATAGCACTGAGATTTTTTTTCAATAAAAAATAACATTCCAAGCTATCTTATCTAAAACTGGCTTTCCTAAAGGAATATTGGGGATTGTAGAAGTATGATAAAAGTATAAAATCTAACTGGGATAAATAATTTCTAATCAATATTTTGACCACATGCAAGGGTTTTTTTTTTAATTAACATTGAAGCACCAGTTCACAATAAAACCTTCATGTGATGTTTATATGGAAGCAGCAGTATAATTATTATTCACTGTGGTATAAATAAAACCCTTGAAATTATAATATCTATATACAATTTATTTATGCAATAAAGGTTTATATCTATAGATAGGTGTATGTATACACTGTTGTTGCCCTAGTATATAACAAAAGAAACATGAAATCATGCCTCACAGATAAAGCTCTGAAAAATTTCACAACCTGTAAGGATTTCTCAATGCCCTTCAACCCTGAGGTCTTGAATGCTGCTTCCTCAAATTAATAAAAAAATGAAGTAGTTTATGTCTTTAACCTCCTGACAAGAAGGCTATTGGATCTTCCTACTGGTTTTCCTCCAGCTGATTTAAGGACGCCTCGAAAATCCTGTTGCGGAGCTTCGTGTCCTTCGTGGTTTCTCCTTAAAGTTCCCTTTGCTTCATCTGGGGCTCTGCCTGTCTTTCGCAGCTGTGCACGGAAGTCATGATAACCATTGGTCGAAATGCATTCACTGGAATAAAAACACAATAAAGTTGAAACACATCTGGAAACCAATGCACATAACAACAAAAACAAACTTTTTGAATAACTTGATTTACACAGAAATGCTCTAGATATGTGTAATAGTATCTTCATAAAGCATACATATATTATCATGAACATACCTATAAATATTCAAAAACAGAAAATACCATTAGGAGATTAAAAAACAAGTATTAAAAATGCTTAAAAATCATAATTAATACACATCTGTCAAAAAGGGGACCACAAGACACACTAAAACACAGTATAGTAGAACTTCATTTATTTTTGCCACTTTTAATTGTGCGGCACTTTTAGTTATCAAAGGGAATATGCAGCACCATGATTTAGAAACAACGAAACAAAATCTAATCATGCAAGGATGTACATAACTAAACAGATCAATATTGGCAAGGACATAAAATATGTGTATGTGTTCAGCCATAGGGAAGGAGGTTGTAAACTGTACTGAGATGGTTCTGAAACATTCCTATTAAATATATCTACGAGTAAACAAAATTTAGGTAAAATTCACATGCCACAATACTAATGGCTATCACATATATAAGGATGCAAAGTCATAGTTAGTATATAAACTTCTAGATGAACATAACATCTGACTTTGTACATGTATGCATTAGCCAGGGGGATACGGACTACTACAGACTACATAGTACATTAATGTTTGGTGTATACACCTAAACACCTTGGGAAAGAACCTGTAGCATGCTATTTCATCTTCAAAGAAATAAGTTTATATCACTGACAGGTATTTTTAGGGCAAGGGTTACAACAGACAGGAAAAAAGAGCTGTTTGTTGCACCATAATATAATTTACTTAAAGCTATAATGCTGGGTATTGCATACAAAACAAGGATTCATTAACAATATATCCTTTTAATAATGTAACTGTGCAGACATACAATTCAGCTCTCTTATGCTAACTTTTTCTGTTTAGATTTTAATTTCAGCATAAATTTGGTGGATTGAAGGAAGTGCAAAATTGTAAACATCAATTTTTCAAAAAATAAATTATATCAAAAAATCAATGTATACTGCTACGAAGTGTTGCTTGAGAGCAATACGGTACCAAATGCAGCAAAAATTTCAGTGTCAGAGGCCAAGGCAGTAAGCTAAATTTCATTGAAAATAATGGATGGTTTGAGAGAATCTGTTATAAAAATTAAAATTTTGTTGCATTTTTTTCCACCAATCTGACATACTTAATTACAATGCTATTCTAAAATCCAAACTACCTATGTAAGTGAAGCTGAATAGTATGTCAGCACACCTCTCACTCCAATATACCTGCATCATTGCAACTATTTGGTATTTTTGCTGTCAAAATTGTACAAAAACCATAAGTCATAAATTTTATAAAAATGGCATTGACATTCAATAATGTATGAGTAAAATCAATTATGGCATCCTACATGTATGAAAGAGTCAATTGCATTTTCAATATTTTATTCATCACGCTGAGTGCAAAAATATCAGCCAAGGTATGTGCTTTTCACCCACACAGACTAATGCTAAACAGGAGCATTTTCTGTTAACAATCTTCAAGAAAAAGTCTTTTTATCCACTTTACACCATAAAAGTATGTGGCAAGAAAATTATGATCCTGTTGTGGAAAACCAGACATTCAAACATCTATGTTAATGAATATATGACATTATCAGTCAATAGCATGCCCCATCACATGTAACCATTTCTGAAATATAAAACTAATTGACCTATCTATTCACATTAATATTTATTCATAGCACTCTTCTGCTACTGGCAGGCAAACATCAACTTTCATCATGCCAAAGATCTGGAATTTTCATCAAAAAAGTTATTTTTCTACAATTTATCTGATCTACAATTTCATGTGCTTATTTCTTTTTTTACCATGACCTTTTGGGCAACGCTTGTTCGATGATGTGGGATGCAACAAAAGAATTGAAAACAACCACTACAAAGAGACAAAAGGAATTTCAAAAATAATTTAAAAAAAACACAGATGTTGTCACTTCACGTCTTTTGTCCATTTCCTATATCTCACTTGAAGCAACCACATCACATTTACTCTCAACCAATGCAATCCTTTATCTTCCTACTGCTATTAAAAATTAGGAAATGACACTATGGTTCGTCTCTACTGCTGGACTAAGAAAGTTAAAACTGATAATCTTCCTAACTTTATTGAGTTTCCCCAAATATTTATATTTAAACTGTCTCTTATTCATTTTTGCTCCAACATAATACTTCCAAATGTCTACCAAATCTAAAAAACTATGCATACTTACTCAGCAAAATGAACATGATTTTCTGGAGATTTGTGTCCATTTTTCGCAGAGGAGGATATGGAGGACTTTCTCACAGGCTGGACGTTGTCCATGGAGTCCACCTGGACATTACTGGTACTGTCCAGCTTGATCACAGTAGGTTTGCCTGATTTAATTAAGAAGGATTAATAAAATAAGCAAAATAAAGAAAATAAAAACCAAATGATTATATCTAGATATATATGAAAATATCCATCAACTGCACAATTCATGACTCCAAAACATATGTGATCTTATTCTGTCACCTAATCCTATACCACTGGTATATTTTAAGTGAACCCTGCATTAATATTTGTGCTGAAAAAAAAAACCTACCTAGTCTCACATCTTTTCTCTGTCCGTTAGAGCCACCAACATACACACTGGTTACACCATCATGTGTAGAATTTCTGGAAAAAAACACAGATAATCAAATAAACTAACCCCAAAAATACATATTGTTCTTTTAAAATAGTTTTGTTTCCATCTGCACAAATATTTCATTTAACTTCACATCATTTAAATATATTCAAAGTCAACATATTTAATTACTCAAAATAAAGAATAACATGTACACATTTTAAAAGTTAATCAATAAAATGACCATTTGTTTCACTGACTGACTAGTTTACATTTTTGCTAAATTGTTTAATTACAAGAATAAATTTAAAGCCACCTTTAACTGTCCACAGAACACATTAACATATATATCAATGACATTGAAAGCAAAGACAATTAAATATCATCAATTGATAAGTAATATCATCCAAGCCACTTTGGTATTATGATAAATGATATCAAAGGGTATGCATGTAGGACTTCCATTCTCTCAAATTAATCTTATATCCCAAATGTTAGTCTTTTAAAGATAATAAATTTGTGTAACTGTTCGTTATGTTTAAGTAAAGTAAAGTAAGAGGTATTTTCAAGTTTTGATTTGGATAGGTGATGACAAGTAAGTACTAGATACTTGTGGAGGTGCCAGGAAAGTTTGTTAATTGCATTTTTCTATGCCAGAATCCTGTATACAGTCCCTTTGATAAATGAAAACAGTTAATAATATCCACCCCTGGATTAATCTAAATATCTTCATTACCTGTAAGACAACAAAATATCTACGTTTGCTGATTAGGGGCAGGGTATGGGGGGATGTAAGTTTCTGGGATCCATCACCACTGTTAACTGATGTTTAACAATCTACATATATCTCACTTAGGACTGTTATACCTGTCACCCAGTAAGTTGTTTATCCAAAAAGAAATATTGCCAACATGAAATAAATCAATAATACTGTTTCCTTGCTGGACGCAGAACTTTGATCTAAATGATCCTTTGACAATATGAATACATCAGCTGTCATTTTTCAACTTACAAAAGTCCAGAAAGCTAATGAAAAAGTAAATTTATTTTGGATATAGAGATGATGTTTCAGATGTGTGCTCTATGTTACAGAAAAAATAAAATGTGAATCAAACAGATTAATTTTTGCATTTTAAGATTGGAAAAAAATAAGATAATATCTGCTCATTAAAATTTTTAATAAATAAATTTCACAAAAAATAAATATATTGTTGAATAAATAAGAGTCACTGACTTTTGTGATGTAAAAATTGCAAAAATCTTCAAATATGTAGCTTGCTCTGCTGTGTATAAAACGAATGCCTGATTTTTACTGGATTACATCAAATGGCATGTATTAGTCCACCCATGCTGTTAGCAATTGCAGTTAGAAAAAGCTGTCTACAACAGTGCATAATTAATTTTCAAATGTCACCAACTTTCTGCCTTTAAAGGGTTTTCCACCATCCACATACACAATCGCAGACGACTTGTAAACAGGCGGCTGTGGGTGACTAGGGGGCGGTACATAGATCCTCGTAGGGCTTTGAGGTCGAGTAGCTGTAGGCCTTGATCCTACACTCCCACTTCTAACTCTGTTTCTATAGCTCTCTTCTTTTCTGTTACTGTGGCTGTAATAATTTCTGTCTGCAGGATGGCTTCCCTCTTGCATATGAACTCCATTTTGTCTCTGAATTGGGACTTCATCATAAATATTAGAACTGTTATTGGAAGACCTCCAGTCATGCGAAGGGGGACTTTGAGGCCCAACATAGACTTTGCTAGCTCCCTTCATATTACTCTTCGGTGGACTGCTATAACCCATAGGAATAACCTGAGGTCTTGAATACACTGGGTCAGGGTAGCCTTCAAATCCCATTGGAATGCCACTGGGTCTGCCATATGTGGAGTAAGTGGGACTTCCATGTGTTGGAGCATGTCGGTACACTGCAGAATACACTGGAGCAGAATGGTGGCTGCTGTTATTTCTGTCAACCGATTCATGATTTCCTCCACCTCCAACATATACTCTGCTGGCACTTGCTTTTCTTTCTAAGGTGGCTCTCTTCACTTCAGCACCATTTACAAGTACCTTGTTGCTCTTTTGCACACTGTAAGTGGCCTGCCTATTCAGGGTGTCCCCACCTTGGTCGTGGCTCCCATGCTTTTCCAGCTTCACGACTCTCACAGTCTCCTTCTGACTTACACTGTTCTTTCTGTCTCTGGCCATGGACTTTGTTGGAAGAACAGGTGATACTGGGTTTGACTTTTGAATGTATACAAATTCTGACGCTGTGCTTTCTGAACGCTCTCTGTATTCAGATGTACCAGATGACTGACCACTACCTTTGCGATGTTCGAAGCTTGAAGGATCTGAATCTATTGTTCTTACATTAACTGTATCCCAGGCAAAGCTTTGCTCCTGGGGATTAAAAGGGGGTGAGACAGGAGAGGAGGGTGACCCCACTGATGAAGGTGGGGATTCTACAATATAAGGAGTGCTTCCTGATTTATTATCTGAGGTCTTTCTATTTCCACTGTAAACTATTGAATCATCTGAACTGAAAAAGAAACAAATTAAATACCTTGAGAGTTTAAAAGACAAAGTCCCTGGTTTAATACCTGAAAAAGATTTTAGAAAATAGAAAAAAAATGACAAAAAAAAAAAGGTATTGAAATTGCAGGAAAAAAGGGTGAGATATATATTACTTAATTACTTATTGTTAATTAAGTAACACTTATAGAGGAAAAAGTTAAGCTGTGTACATTGTCAGCAGCATGCATGCTATATATCAGACATACTAAACTGTGAACTGGGTACAGTAGCAACGGAACAATTTAGGGAAAATGCACCTGCATGTACAAGTTTAAGTTGTGGTTCCAGTGAAGTTGGGTTGACACAAATTTGACCTTCCTTAGCAAGCCACATATGTATCAGCGACATGTGTAATCAAGATTAATTTACTATAATAATTAAGCCAATCTATTGGCTTAATTAGTGCTTACCACTATTACAGTAATGCAATTACAAAAGCTAGATTTAATTTTTTTGATTTGTTATATAAATGGTGAACTATATATACTGAGGTAATCACTATCATATGACCAGCAAAATTGTCTGAAGTTAGTCTGACCTAACTAAACTAGAAACATGACTTTCCATACATGTTACATACTATACAGTGTTTATATACAAAGACATATGCAATATATAACACCCTGCTCTAAGTCTATCTTAAACTTCTGTCTATCACCCTACTGTAACTTTAACTTTTCATTCTGTTTTATTTGCTCTACTAGCATGTCAGTGTTGGGTGCACACACTCAGAACTCAACAAAGCATTAATAAAAATTCACTTTAGAAATCATCACATAAAGTTGTTTATAAATGGTGCAGATACCTATGGTGATAAAACAACACATACTGAATAAATACTTTTCAGCTTTGCTCAGTTCCCCTTGAAAATAGTGTCAAAATAATATGAAGCCCCCCCCCCCCACACACACACACATTTATGGTGCAATAACACATGCAACATACACAACATATACAAGTTCCACCAAGTGCTCACTAAGAGTGGTCTAAATAATGGTGCACTCCCCCACCCCCACTCCCTATAGAACATCAATGGTGCAATGACATAAAGCTTATATTTTGCATACTCAAGTTCCTCCCAGTAATCCCAGAGAATGGTGTCAATAATGGTGTGCTCCTCCTCTACAATGGTGGATGAGGAGCGGGAGGAGTTATTAGGCACTGGGGTACTGGACCCTGGGGTATTGGTCCAAGGGGTATTGCAGCCAGAGGTATTGGTCCAAATGGTACCAGTAGAAACCCCAGGATGCACACTCCTACGTCAGCAGCATGACAATGAAACAATGCAAATGTAAACAAGGAGATAAAAAAAAAACAAAAATTGAAGTGGCAGCTTTACATACATATCAAACATTTAACATATCATTATAAAAAGCTGATATGTTTATCATGTTTTAAGTGCAGAATAACTTCATATATATATACAGATTAAAACTGCCATTGGTATCTTCTTATTGAAAGACTTCAGAATAAAATGACCTAATCACATTTAATATCCAAAACCACTTGACTGAATGCCTTGTCATCAACTTTTTCCTATCTTTACTTGTATGGGAACTTATTTCATTCATATTAGAGATTACCTAATTACTAACTAAGTCTGTTAAGTAACAAAACTGTACAAAAATTGTAGAAGTTTTCAAACATACACAAAAGTTTAATGAACTATTTACATCCAAACTAATTTTGGGGCAATTAAAAATAAGAAAACTTATTATACATGTTTTGATTTTTTCATTTTTCTTTCATATTATGTATTCAACTGACAGCTTTTTCGTGCAGACTGTGGCTGACATCTAACCTTTATAATGTCCAAGAAGCTGAGCTTTTAGCAATTTTAAGAAGAGGTCAAGTGCACTTAAAAGCAACCACCAAGAGGCAACTAACTGCTATAATCTTACAACCTCATTTGATCTGAATAAAAAAAAATTACTGTTAATTTTGTACTTAGAAAATTAAATAATGTAAAACATTAATGCCCATCACATTATGTCCACTTCTGTGATGAATTGGTTTATAAAAGCAACAGGAAATTGACATTCAAATCAAATTACTTCATAAAGTCCTCATCACAAATAAACAGTTCACCCCAAAAAGATATTTTAAAAATATCCTTGAATAACACGAAAGGATAAGATTTTAATTAAAACATTTCAAAATCTCATCAGAACTAAGTTCCAATCCATCATCTGTCCTCTTTTAAAGTGTTATCCCAAACACATTATTTAGGCAACATAATGGGAAACTGTACCACAAAACTGTCAGGTCCATCCTGTAAATCACTTCACCACAAATTAATTCTCAGGTACACTTGTGCATACAAGGTCCAGAAAACTATCCTTTTCGGCAAAACATGTTTCTCATCAGAGATTGCAACACAAAATCTATGCATAAAACATGTTGTTCGGCACTATGATGTCATCCCGCTCCATCCCTGACATGTGCCATTACATCACACATCCTTCCTGTTACTATAATTATCACTATCTAGAATTTTTAACTATGATTCTTTTGCTCCATTTTATGGTTTTAAAAAAATTTTGGAGGGAAACAAGCAAAATCATTCATTACTCTGAAAAAATAAAAATGAAGGGTATTAAGAACAGCTGAAGATATAAAACTTGGAAACTAAAAGACGAATTAAACTTTGAAGCTGCAACACCAATATACATGCAATAAAACTATCACAGAATATTGTGATCGTATTGTGAAGAAACAAAACACGAGATACCCCATGCAGTACCCCCTGATAACTAACCTAGCATCATGAGCTGTGTTATAATTAGCCTGAAGTGGGGCATCCCATGGTAAACTCCAAACACTGTCAGCAGGACTTCTCAATAGACTTTCAGACTTGGGTTTGCTTTAAAAAGAAACTTCATCTTTACCTCAGAACCTATGACTTTCCTTCAGGGAAAAAAGTGTGCTATATGAAGGATTCACCACATATGATGCATAAATATGCGAAAGTTTTATTGGTTACAAAAATCTCCAAGGCTTTCAGTAAAAGCTTAAAAGAAAAGGGGTAAACATCTCTCTTAACATGAACTTACATGCATAAATGACCTAATGATAATTAATCAGTGTCAACATTCTTGTTTACGAGTAAAGGTGTGATGGACCATACTGAGACAAATTCCTTGCAAACTCAGCTGCATGTAGCTACAAAGATTTTTTTCAAAAAATAACAAAACAAAACAAAAAAATAATAATAATACTAGTAATCTAAAAACCATTTAATCTTATGTGTTAAAAGCTAAATCACATCATTAAGAAGTATGAAATTTTCTATATTGAGTTATTAATTTTATTTGGACAAATTAAAACTGAGATACTAAAAGGTGTATAAATGATAAAACTCCTGCACATCAAATTTTACAAGACAAGCACATTACTCATAATGTTATGTAAACACACACACAAAAAAAGACTTATTTATTCTATCTTCAAAATCAGCACCAAAACATCCAAAGTAGATGACAGATATAACAACACTTAAATTGCAAAATTGAAAAAAAGAGCTACAACAATGACAATTAGACACTGACTGTGCAATCAACTTAGTGGCAGCAGTGGTAGCAAGAATTTTACGGAACATTTCATCAAGCTCTGACAATTCTGGTTCAAGCTTTTCCTGTTCTGTCTCCGAGTCTGCCATGATATCAGTTCCAGGCACATGTAGTATATTGTAGTCAGATGGGGAACTTAAGGGTGTCAGGCTACTACTCCCTGGGGAGCTGGGGATTGTACTTATACAGGGGGAGAGGGGACTGGTCAGACAGCTGGCCAGGGGTGTGATTGGGGTGAGTGGACTAGTCAGAGAACTACACGTGGTCAGTGAAGTGGTCAATTTATTAGGAATGTCCCTTTATATGCAGCATGGTAGAGAAAAAGATTATACATTATCAATTAATATAAATCATAACAATATTTATACTTTTTTTTTCAAAATGACTGGCATATGTTTCCAACTGCTGACATCACTATCAAATATGACAATCAAAAATGTGGCACAACACATTTTTTAAAATAAAACACAATTTTTAAAAACTGAAAAAATTCTTCAATTTGTAGGATGAAAAAAAGCAACAATATAATACAATTATCAGGCACCACTAGTATCAAATTGCAAAAAGAAAAAGATTTTGTTAGATATAGTAACAAAAACTATCATATTAAATACAATTATTGAACCAGGAAACAACTGAATGTAGAAGAAACAATTGTTTTGTGAACATTAATTTACACACTCAGTAAATAGCACCTTTCCAAAATAAAAGTTTCACTTACAAATACCAAAAAAAAAAAAAAAAAAAAAAAAGAAAAGAAAGAAAGTGTCATTTCTAAAACTGACATGTAAAATTAAATATCTTGTGGACTTACTCTGAGGACAGTGCTCTTCTCCTGGCTTCCTCTAAAGGCTGATCCCAAGATCCGCTATCACGATTCTTACTAGCAAAGATTTTTTTCTCAGATCTGCAATGCAAGAACAGCTTTCATGAGTACTTTAAAGTGGTATAAGTACATTCCTCCCTTTATAAAGACAACCTGAGGATGAATCAATCCTTAGCTAATCCAGTGAGCCATTTGTCATCTAGTCCAGTCCAGTTCTTTCTTTAATTGTGACTATACCTATGAGTAGGTGCAGTGTCCAGTTCCTACACTATCAAAGAGAAGCAAGGCTATTTTTCTCACACCCTGAATACTGATGAACAGAGCACACACCACGCAACTTGTCACAGAGCCAAGGTAGTTTGCAGCTACACACAGGTCATGACAGCTTTAAATCAAGGATCAGTTCACACCAGTGCTGCCTTAGGCTGGAAACATAATTTCGTCCAAAATAACAAAATCAGATTGATTATCTTCAAAAATGTACAGAGACAACAGATTCCTTCTAATGGGAGGATGGGAATCAGAGACTTAATTTAGTTGCACCTTAGACATTCAAATCCCTGTTTTTTTGTGACGTGGTCTACACGTAATGATGTCAGTCTAGAATATTCTGGTCTATATGTAGACACACCTCTGGAGAACATTTCCCTTGCACAAGACTTATACAGGTATTACAGGTTTATACTGACACCTACTTAGACAGCTGATGCCAGTGACTGTACTGTGCTGCTAACCTGAGGTCTGAAACTTAAATGTACCTGGTCTTACCAGCACCTTGAGGGTCCTTATTTCATAGGGCTTTGTATGATCCCATAAATTATTTCTTGTCATTCAAAATCATGACTTGAATTTTATGCAATGTTTACCATATTTGGTGTGCTGAATACTGGTCCCGTGGTCAGTCCATTAGTAAACTCTGCTCCAGTGATTTTCTATAGAATTTCATAATGAAATACAGGAATACAGCTTGCCATTTGGGTGAAAAAAAGGTAATGGATACTGGAGGTATTTTCATAGTGAACATCTTCAATGGCTCTGTCTTCAGAACATGATATTCTTATTCTTAATCTGTATTCACAATGACACAATACCCAACAACTGACACAAGATGTAAATCACATATATTTTGCTAGTGATTGTGTCCAAATCTTTACAAACAGGATAAGTCCCCCCAAAAATGTATGAGATGATAAACAGAGGTACATGCTCCCAAGAAGGTTCTTGGTGACAGGAGATGGGAGAGATCTTTGGCTATCACAGTAAAATTAAGAAATTTGTTTACAAAATATTTTTGTGTACATTTAAAATTTGCATTGTGTAGACTTTTTCTGAAACTATGATCAAAATGCACTAAGATTAAATTAGTAAATAAGGAAGTTTATCATATGTTTACTTTATAATCTGGCAACATTTGTATTTCCTAAAATGAAGATAGGATACCTTTAAATCTTTAAGTTTTCAGAATACATGCCTCACTGATGGAATACACGGACATTTATATGAAAGGCAATAAAACAAGAACTTTCAAAAGAGATTCCCTGTGCCTACTTTTGTATTCAGACCACTTAATACTAGTGCAAGAATATAACTTTAAGTACAGCCATCACTGTTAAGTCAGGTATTACAGACACTGCCATTCAGCTTTCTGACACTTAACACCAGCTGACGATTATCTCTAACTGTCAACTTGACTGTGGCCTTGGAGTCTGTTCTCTAAATACCTCCTGTCACTTCATGGACATTACTATCTTCATCTGTACTGGTACTTAATATAACACATATCTGGTCCTTCTGGCAAGGTCTGGTTCTACTGATCATTTTTACTTGCTGTTATAACTCCTAACCTGGTCTTAATCCGAACTTCAGTCTTACAATTATTAAGGGACAAGAAAACATTTACCTTACAGAACAATGACACTGATCACCTGTATTTCCTTAGGACATGCTATATACCTAAATACTGAACATAGAGTTATTCTTAACTGGACGTGAACAATTTTTACCTGTTCTTTAAATAAACATATTACCTGGTCTGAATCTGCTGTACTATGCTGTCATAGTAGGCTCCACTGCTATCATTTGGAGTGACCTCTTTTAAATGCCTAAAGGAACAAGTTGCAATTGTCAACAACAAAAAATAAAACAGGGATGGGGTGTATTAAATTCACATAAAAACAAGGATGATAATGACGTACTGGTAGATGTTTATATCTTGTGTAATCACAGTGAATGCAATTATACTATCCAAAGTCATGAGATGTTAAATTTCATAAATAGGGATTGGTGACACTCTTTTTTTAACTTCCTTATAAGTCGTTTACAGCGAAGTGCCAGAATAATAATCATGAACATCACTGTTAAAGAACAGGTGTGATCTACTATTTATGTATCGGAACCATCTAAAAGAAAAAAAAAATGAGCAGTGACTCACTTTTGTGACATTTTTAGCAAAAGCTATCTCTGAATCATTTTGAAAGAAGTTATTATTTTAATCTCCTTTGTTTTAGCTTGAAATTGTTTTTCTCTTTTTCACTGCTCACTAAGCATTATCTTTGTTACACATCAGTATATACTGGAATTTAAGACACACTAATGATCTACTTCGTCCACTTAAAGTAAAAAGTAAAAAAATACCTTTTTGACCTTCTTGCATCATCACTTGATGTTTGTATTACTCTCCTTTGTTCTGTCAGCTAAAATAAAAGAAAAATATTAATGTGATGTTGTAAACAGAAATCAGCACATATTTCCATCATTTAATATCATGAAATGAGAAATTCAACAACTAAATGTGTCTTACCTCAAAAGCAAAGATCAAGCAATCATCAGCCAGATCTGAATCATCTTTTATCACACCGACAGCCTTTTTACTCATTTTAATTTACAAATCTTTCAATCCTCAAAAGAAAACCAAACAAAGCTATTGTGTAGTGTCCTCGTTATCTAAAACATGTTCATCTGCACCATCTGTTGCATGTGAAAGTTATGATACTAATTTTACTGTTGTAATAAGGGAGGTATACTTGAAGGCTGAGACATATATTACATAAATAAATGTCCATTTTATTATTTCCTGTATAAACAATCATTTATAAAAACCTACGTCTTATTCTATGAAGAAAAATTGGATATGATATCCATTGTTTCCCCTCTTTTTGTGAATTCTGGAAGGATATATGTCTTATTAATGGTTATCACTTTCACTGATAATTACTAAAATCATGCATAATGCAACATAACAAAGTGGGCTGTTTTTATATTATATTGAGATTACGACTGCTAATGGAAAAATTTGGTTGTCTGTTTTTACACACCCAATTGCAAGGCACTGTCTTTTCATCTAAAGGTAACACAAAATTGTTTCCAAACAAAACAATAACAACTTAATCTTGTTTATAAAAGAAAAAAAGAGCACAATAATCCTAATATAACATAAAAGCATTCAAAGCCCCAAAGGTATTATTACGGTACATATTAAATAAATTTTCATCCTCATTTCCAAAATAAGTAGCAGTTAATATCAGATCCTTTTTCAGATTTCATTAAGCTGTCTGCGTGTGGCCATTTGCCACCTTATATCAGTTAAAATCCATGTGTGTCCAGATTTTATGGTCATGCATCACTGACTATGTGAGCCTTAACGGCCTCTCAATACCCACACTAACACCTCCCCACATGAGACCACAGGAGATAAAACATCACTAATCATCTCATCATACTAATTAACCTGTCTATGGGTGCTATTACACAGCCTCAACCCATTCTCTTTCGCCCACTATAGGGCATCAGGTGGTTCTGCTTAATCTCCACCTGAATGAGAGTGAGACTGCAAGTACTCCCAGCTGCTCTTCAGTAAATATTGATTCATGATCAGACAGGAGGCCAACTTGTATGGTCAGCTTGGGATACTGGAGGAAAAACTGACCACATAATGTGAAGGTAAGAGCTTCAGCTGATGCCACAGGTCTGAGACATTTTCATTATTTGCTCTTTTACCTTATTTTTATTATGTGCTACATGGAAACTTAAAAAAGAAAATGTAACACAGAATAGTCACACTTGACTGTAAATTCAATTTCTAGGTAAAAACCAAGGTCTGTCTGCACACTTTCATTGATCACACAGGTATTTTTCTATGACTTAATGAGTATTACTTGCTTTCCTAAGTAGATGAGGAAGTGCTATTTTAATCATGAAATATTGTGGTATTATGAAGGTATGAATAATGGTGCAAAATGATTTATGTATGTTGCTCGTTAAGACTCTCTTGTACAAGTTGCGTTCACCAAGTTTTGAAAAAAGGACTTTTATTTGAAAAAAAATATATAAATAAAAATTATTTCTTGCATGACATATATGCCTAAGTAGATATAAATAAGAACTGATATAAAATGAATGTGGGAATTTCAGTCACCTAAAAATTGCCTATTGTTTTGTCATAGATAAACATTAAAAGTAACAGGTGGAGATGAAAAGATATGCACTCTATGCATGTTCAATAAAATTCAATTCTTATCTATATCCTGAACAAAAGTTCATTTATCAATTCACAAAAACTAACCAGCTTATATGCACTTCATAGCCAGAGCCCTGTGGAAGGGGTTCTCTGCTCTTGTTGCATTAATTGGCTGTATTGGAAATTTATAACACACAGAAGATTAACGTTAGAAAAGGTAAAGGCAAGGTATCCAGAGCTCTTTACATTCAGAAACCATGCAAAAGAGGCTCAAACATAAGAGGCTTTCCCTCTGTGGTTCTGACTCCATGGGTGTTTTACAAAGTGTAGGTTATCACAACATCTACACAGGTTCTCCAATATACTTCCACAGCTACAGAACACCAAATGACTTCACTGACATACACACAACTTGATGATTTACTGAAAGTTAAATCGGGATGGTGGAGAAAGCATCTTGCACCTAGAATTTTTGTAATTCCAGAAAGGCAGGAGTGAGAGAGTCAGATGGAAATAGGACCCGATCTGCAGAACCGAAGCCATGCAAACCGTTTGTGTGATTTCAGAGCCATACACAAGTAATTTAGTGCTGATGCCAAAGTGACTTAGGTAAGGAAAAAGTAGATAATATTTTTGAAATTATCTTACATCCCTGCCATACTGTTGCATTCTTTTATAATTATGGATAGAGGAGGATTTGTACATTTGCACTTTTAGCAAATGATATGATGTAAATGTCTATGCAACACATACTTTGCTTAAATACATGCCACAGTTTTAAACAGTAAAATTGTATATCTATGGATTCAAGAAGAAAAGCAAATATGTAGTAAATAAATATGATGATGTTTAAGCACTGTTAAGGACCATTCAACAAGGCATTTTTGTACCATAATTTGTGCAACACCTGAGGGATTTGCTTAAGGAGGAGGGGGTAATATAATGAACAAATGAGCTTATGTCAAACTACTAGTAGCATAAATACTCCAGGGATAACTGAGTTGATTAACAAACCAGTCTGTGCCAGTCTACAATATTGCTAACAGGCCTTTTTTAGTGGAAAATTTTGAGAAAATTAGTCTGTTAATTGTAGTACTTTGGGGCTGAAAAATTGCAGAAAATGAAAATCAAGTTTTATTGATGCCCTAAGGTATGTACACTTTCATATTTAAGGTTGTCCAAAAAGAGATTGGGCATGTACATGCAAGTTTATGTTGTAGCTTTGTGATAGCAGATTTCAAGTTCAAGGTGCTCTTTTGTTGGTACTATGAAGTATCTAAAGTAACAATACCATTTTAAACAAAGACAATATAAAATTTCCCTTCCAGCATAATCTACAGAGGACTATTTTACGACTTCATTCATACCCAATTATATTAAACAGATAATTAAGATTCACTTCTAACAAAAAAAATGTGCAAAATAATTCCTGGTTTAATTCAATTTACCAATTTTACCTTCCAAAAGTCTGGAAGGTTTTATTAAGAAATACTGAAACAGATTCTAATTTTCTTGGTTCAATTAAATGTATTGATAACCCATTACAAGGAACATCACACAGATAATAAAGAAAACAATTATGCACCAATTTCCCACCAAACGACATTTATACAATCACATATGTAAGTTATTCAAAATGAACACAGCCCTACAACATTCACATTTTCATACATTTCAGATTTCAACCAAGATGGAAGAAGAAGACAATCAAACAGAGAGGCCCTCCAGACCACAAACACAAACATTCCAAATTCAACAAAGAAAAAAGAAGAAAAAAGGTAGCAGCAACAGAACAGACATGTGGTCAAAATTTCTCTCCCTCTTTGCATGTGGTGTTCGAAGATCAAAGAAAAAACACAGGTTCTACTACCGTAAGGGCACAGAGGGTACGGAGCAGGAACCCCCAGGGAGTGACCTAGAATGGGACTACTCTGAGGGCTGTTTTCACTTTCAGGGGTGTGACCGCATGACACGCATGTCCTGGACCAGCCTGGACAGTAACCTGTCTCTGCACTTGGACTTTCACAATAAAGTGTTACTGTCTGACTGGAATGAAAAGCCAGCTTGAAGTAGTGAAATGTTATATTTTGATAGTACTGGTTGAGCGTTATGGTCTTAAATACATGTACACCAGTGGCACACAGAATGTGTTGGCATCTCTATTTCTCTACTACAGTGGTCCAGCATGTCAAAGTGAATGTGAATGCAGAATGGTATTAGAAATTTTTTTTTCTTTTTAGTTTATATTTTATTACATTATGAATGCATTACTTTTATCAATATTAGATAGAGCTATTCTTTCAACTCAGGAAAGTATACCAGCCTGTAATACATTATGCTGTATCACCTAGACTGAACACAAAGATGCAACTGAGGCTGGATGTGAGTTTAGTAGCCATATTCAATGCTGGAGATGTTTCTTTAATACTTGTGCAGTACATGTACATTGTTACTGTCAGGAATATAGATAAAGTGAAAGAACATAACATGTCATTAGCACAGAAAATCTCAGGCTTAGCAGCTGGCCGTGTCAAGCATAGGGGCTCCATTTTGATGACTCTCTAATGTAATGGCAAGGCTACAGTATATTAAATTTTCAATATCTCAAAAAGGTGCTAGAGAGAAAAGATTTGAGAAGGGCCCCAGAAAGGGCTTATTAAGATATTAAGACTTTAACAATTTCTGCATGAAGATGAAGCAAAAAAGCTTCTATTCTGGAAAGGTGCTACATACTGTATATGTATTTCATCCTGACTTTACAGTAAGCTGTAGCTAAGAGCCTGAGCCAGATAAACAGTTTTTTCCTAACTTTTAATTACCAATATCTGTTCTATTATAAATTTTAATGGATTAAAGACAGGGGAAAACATTCCATAATATTTCAATAAAAATATTTTCATGGTTTCCAAGACAGATTTGCAATATTTTTATACTGCAAGAGGTACTTTCTAGTCTCCGAATATTTTTTTTCTAATACAGAAAGCAGAGTACATTGGATCTTGGTACTTAATGCGGATAAAAGGTAAAAATGCTATTGTAAATTGTGATAAACTGGCCTATTCATTAAAGGCATGCATCTTTTGCACTGATTATAAACAAAACCGTTCTACAAAGAAGACAAACTAGCATATTTGGAATACTTAAATAGACTACATATACACAATGTAAATCCCAACCAAAAAATAATAAAAGTGAAAAAAAGCAGCAACGTGTGTCATCATTTTCTGTGGGATTGGTTAATTTCATAAAGCCATCCTTTAATCAGTTGTTTTTCACATTCACAGCCCCATTACCAACCATTGGTCCCATAGTAAAGCACCTGAACAAACTTGTTATTATGAAAGTCAATCTCTAAATGAACATTTAGAATGATGACTAAATCATGAATGCATTACTACCCTGTTTTTCACTGCATTACATTTGGAGTGCTTCAGTGTTTCCTTTTTATCTACGTCAATGTGTTCTACATATTAATGAACGAGTTCCAGAAAAAAAAAATTATGAAAGGAGTAGCCCAGATAGCAAGATGATGTTGGGCCAACATCAGCACCGCTATCTGGGAGGTTAACAAGTACATACGGGCAAGTTCACTAACAGGCATTTATTTCAGCCAAGAGGTCATAACATAAAGGCCTTCTTGTTTTTTTTTTGTCATAGGATCACCATGTTGTAAGAATATTAACTATTATTTGTGCACCTGGCAAATTTCTGCATTTACATGTTTCCGGGGGCAGAGTAACGAAAAGGAATATTAATTACATAACCACATGTTTGTCATCCTTTCTGTGTGGCGGAAAAACGTAAATGTCATACTTGCTCCTTAACAGTGTCATTGAAAACATTTCTACGAAGAACATTTACAAGTTTCCCTGCCCCTGCAGGTGAAAAAATCAACTCATGATAATATGTGCATAGGATAAAAGATTCATCACACAAAGGAAGTTAACATGAGAATGATGAAGCATTCATAACTTATAAACACATAAATGCCTTATGTGAAACATATTATTGTACAATAATTGCACTAATTGTAACCTCTCTAACACAATTTCAGGGGCAGCAATGCTTTTTGCACATTGTGGCATTTAATTTTTAATTTTTTTTTTTTTTGCATTTTTAACTCAAAAATAATTTTCATAGTAGCCAACACTGTTCTGTGTATTCATAAGTCATAGAATAAAGGGGCGTCCACATTTATATTTTTAAAGGAAAAGGGATAGCTTTCATTAATATGCCCATCCCTTCCAAGTGGAGTCAATTTAGACACTTCTGATGAAGTGTCATACTTTTTTTATTGCCTATGTAACAATTCACATCTTTATATAGGCTCAAATTCCTCAAACAAATTTCAAACATGTAGACAGAATTCCCAGTCCCAATATCTTATCATAATGTAGAAGCCTTATAGTGATAATCACTTACTTTGTCATAGTACTGCAGGCAATCTCCCCATGGCACCTTATGTTTCCTCATCCTGCCGACTTGCTCAACTCTCTCCTCCCCAACCTGCTCTGGGAGAGGCATGGGTGGGGGTGGGGGAGGGGGTGGGCTCACAGGTGCCCTTGGCTGCACAGACACAGTGGCACTAAATGCAGGTACCTGTTGCGGTCTGTGGTGTTGTTGCAACTGCTGATAATGTATTTGCTGCTGTTGCAACTGTCTCTGCTGTTGCTGTCTTTGTAATTCTTCCCGCATCTGCTGTTGTTGCAGTCTCTGCTGTTGTTGTTCTTGTAACATTGTTGCTGTAACAGCCATGTTGTTTCTCAGCAGCACTCTGAACATGTCATTACTGTGCATTTCAACCTGAAGTAATGAAGTGGACATGTTGGATGCAGGTGTCTGCGTAAGGCAGTACAAGCAATTCTTTGCAATTAACAGGTAAAAAGATCCATTTAAGCAAAATGACACCCCTTTTAGAGAGCTGGCTATAGGCCAGGTTTTAAACATGCAGTTCCACTAATGCCACTCAGAATATATAATATTAGAGGATATTATATCAAATAGTAGTGGAGTTAACACTGCATGAAAAACCTTACATTCTCATTTTATGTATTCATCATTTATGTTTTCCTCATACCTGCTGTCCAAAATATATAAGTTGTATCTCTTTCTGAGACTTGTAGCTTAGCATCTGCTGGTACCGAGACATTTCTCTCCATCTGCGGAAGTATTTCTGTATCACAATGGCAGAGCGGGTCAGTCTCTCCTTTCTGTCTACACTCATGTGTTTCACCAATTTTCGAGCAAAGAACCCCCGGAAAGCTTAAGAATACGAAAGAGTGAAATTTAACTAAAAATCATCAAAAGAAAACACAAAAATCTCATACATTATCAAGTCATTTTCTAAAATGTGCATACATTAGTGAAATTATGGTCAAGAAAATGCACCATACATCAAATGAAAAGTAATAGCTAACTTGGATAAGTTAAAAAAAAAAAAAAAAACAGGTATAGGTATTATACTGTATGATAAAATATTTTTACTAAAACATTGTACGTGTATTATGCACATACCTGTTTGTATCTTAATGGCACTACTGTGTGTAAGGGCCCTGTACTTGACATAGTTTCTCTTCTGTAAGTAAGTTCGTACAAATGACTGGATCCTCACAGCTGCTTTACGTCGCCGCTCAATTTCAGGGCGCTGTTTTTTCCTGACATGATGCCCTCGCCAAGCTGAAAAAAGAAAAAAAAATCTTTATAACAATGATCACTGAAATGTAGAACATGGCCAATTTTCTCTATAAATATTGCTCGTAATACAAAGCTTAATGATATTTTTCCATTACATCAGAGCTACTTTCTATTTTTTTTTTTTTTATTTTTGTAATAAATTAGGTTTAATGATGCTAGATACAAAACAATATTTCAGATGAATGAACACCAAGAAAAAAAGTTAAATAGAATATGCAAATAACTATTGCACATTTTGACCCAAACCACATAAATATCTCAAATATGGTCTGTTACCTCCACATAAATTCCCCTCAAGCACTTGCATAACCAAATATTAACTATCCATACATGTACATGTGTATCAAAAGAGCATGTATAAGTGACACCAAAGACAATTCAAATGACATGCAAAATGTATAATACCAATTTAATCTTCATGTTTCAACCCAAGACATTACCCATGCTTCCATTTCCCACCTTTCCCTTATCATCATTATCAGTATAAAATACGTCCAAATGATTACTATATCTTTTCATGTATAACTTTTATGACACAGTATGATAGAGTAATTTTACCTTTCTTTAACTTCTTGCCTAAAATATGTCAATAGACCTTAATATTTATATAATTTTCTCTATTTATTTTTGTTTTTTTCCTAACAAATTCTGAATACATGTTGGGTATGGCATTTTGATGTGAACATCAAAGAAATACATCAAATAATTTATGGATTTGAGATAATGATTACATCTTTGACTTTTAATGAGAAAATTATGACAAGTAATAACTTAACCTTCAAATAAAAAAATACTTTTAAAACAAAACAAATAATTGCAAAAATTCTACATTTTCAAATGTGAAAGATAAAAATGCACCATACCTGTCTGTATCACTATGGCTGCACGTCTTTTCTGTGCTCTCTCTCTGTGGAACCTCTTCCTTATCAGCCATCCCCTGAACACTGAGAATAAAACCATCTGTCAGTGTATGATAACACCTTTATCTCAATGCAAATTTTGATATAGTTATATCAAAATGAAAATAAATAATAACATTCCATGAGATTATCTTTTGGGCAATATATCTGAAAAAAAAATGAAGCAATAAAGTGACCCATAAAGATTACAATCAAGAAACACGCCCAGGCTCCCTCATCATTTACCTTTCTGTATCAGCAGTGCACTTCTCTGCCTGTCCCACCTGGCCCTGAGGTACTTCTCTCTGGCCAGATACATTCTCACCTGAGCCTGTGCCTTTACTATATGTCTGATGTGTTCCTCATACCTCCGAGCCAGCTGCTCCATGTGATAATACTTCAGGAATACCTACAATAAAATTTTGAAGAATCGATGTTATTTGGAGATTATAAGATAATATATAGTTCAATATTTTCAAAGTTAATTGTAAAAAAATATTTTCAAAATTAATGCTTAAAATAGCTAATTAGTTCATTTTGGCTGTAGCATCCATATGCTGGGCTGAAAAATAAAATACATACTAGCTCCTAGATACATGTTACTTATTTCAAAACTAAACACAGCTTCCAAATTGCCCAAAAGAGCTGCACGACACAATGCACAATTAAATTTATTAGTTTTTTCTTAATAGTACAAATGTAAAAAAATACATAATACTTCCCTCCTTTCATACTGCTTAATAAAGGTATCAAAGCCAGTGGGTGAGTTAAGAGCAACATTCACTATGTGGGGTATAAGGGTATTTACCTTGGTCTTCCCTACTGCCCAGTTCTTCAGTCCACATCTTTGTAATAGCAACTTGCAGTTCTCTCTGTTCACAGCTTTCCTTTCCTTCCAGTTAAATCCCAACACATAGTACCTAAGACAATATGAATTGAGAGCAGTTGACAAAGATTATCATTTCATCTACGAGTTAGACACATTAATCAATCTATTTATTTATTCATTTATTTTTGCCAACCCCAATGAAGAGTGCCACATCTTTCAACAAAGTTTTAACTTAAAGTTTTTATCACATCATTTTTTTAAATCTTGTTTGAATTCTTATGACTATCACTTTCATAGAAAAAGTTTCAATCCAATAAAAGGGTTTAACATACAGTCACCAAAAAGTGCATCATGCATACCTTGCCATGAAATCAGCAAAGGGAATCCTGTTGGAGAACCCCTGTCGTCTGATCTTCGTTGTCTCTAGTACCCCCGTGTACTGCAGTTGTATCCGCACCTTCTCTGGATCAAAGTATCCTGGCTGCTTACAGGTATTGGGGCGGATGCATCTGGTAGAGTAACCACGCACAAAAAATGTATTTTAATAGTCTTTTGGATCACTGATAGGAAACTGTTGAAAGTGAGAGACACCTCAGAAATATTTTGGGTTAAGAAGGAAAGAAATTACGCTAAGGGTGCTTTTCCAGAAATTTAGATTGATCTAGAGATTAAGATTTAGATCGACCTAACTCCCTGGGGATCACGCTAAATTGCAGTCAGCCGAGCGGGCACCATAGTTAATTACCCCCTTATAGCTTATAGTAGGCGGGACAGACGCTTAAGCTGGCCAAGCTGACAGTAATCTAGTGAGACTCCCCACAGGGATAGATCGATCTAAAAATCTATGGAAATGGGGTGTAAGATGTCCAAATATTTTGAAGTAAACAGATTTCACAAATTGTAAAAAATGATACATCATGCTGACTCAGTAAGTAAATGCTCTTCACATATTTCTTGAATATTTACATTTAAGGAGACTATAATACCTGACAAAATGTGGCGTGCCTGCCACCATCTTAGAGAGCAGATCCATCAAGGAGTACCTGAAGTAGGTAGACACTGTCTGCTGAATCTTGTTCTTACTGGCATTTACAGAACTTGGCTGTGCATAAAATAAAGAAAAATATCAATTGAATAATAATTCTAACAAAAGAAATGTACTGGATACTTCCGTCTCATGGGATTACAGGATTCTTGTTACTATCTATGTTTTACTTTCATAAATGAATTATACAGGTATATATTGAATACACTCACAAAAAGTACAAATTATTAGATGGAACACAATAATAACGTCTTTAACATAGATAAATTTAAATAACATATTCATATTCCAAAAAGCCTAAATAGACAATGTGAAACATCTTTTTTCTTACCCTGCTTCCACTTTTGATGGACAGTATTGAAGAGTTTGAGCTGAGGCTATCAGTAAATGTAGAGGAGCCCTTTGGTCTCTCCAGTGTGTTTGGAGTGCTATTGCCACTAGAAAGGTGGCCTAAAATATGAAGATTTTTTTCAATAATTTCCTTTAAAGATAAATTTGATTTCAGTACAGTCACTATCAGAATGTGATGTGCAAGGCTGTCAAAAGATGTGAAAACTAAACTTAGTTTTGAAGATTTAACATACATTAGAAATAATCTGTATGAGTAAGGATGTCTTTTTCATAAGAAATATTAATCAGATGTATTTCTCTGCAAAGTGATTTTTTCTATACAGCTGTATGCATTATACAACTTACTATGTAATAAATTCATCTTTCAAGAATTTCTTCATAACAAAGAAAGTAACACAAAGAGTAACATATCTATCTAAATTGAATAAACCCTAAACTGTAAGAAATAATCATTGCAGCCTCCAAGTCAATATATATTTCTCAGAAAACAGACTTTTAAATGAATCATGCATAAGAAATACTAACTACATGTACAGCACCACTTATACAATGTAACCCTTTCTACAAATCATCTCACTTTTTAGCACTAAATAATTACACACAATTGCATTTGGCAATGAGTAAGGCCTACTTCTTCACAACTTACAAGATCATTATTGAAAAAAAAAAAAACATAATTTGCAACAATCAAAAGAACACTCAAGATCTAAGTCAAATATGATGCTGATCTAAACACAACCTGAAAGATTTCCAAACAGAATACACAGCATCACAGTTTTGTTAAAAAAAAAGATGTTTTAAGTTCGTCTAACTGCACTCTTTATCCCTACCTGACTGACTGGCCACTGGAATTATGTTATGCCAAAAAGTTTTTTTAATAATAACTGATCAATTATTATGAATAAATATATCAAAATAAAAAAAGAAATATGGAAAAACAAACAAAATTTACATCAAATTTGTGATAATAATAATTGATCAAAAGGAAAGCAACATAAAACAAAGAGAAGTGACTAAAGTGACTCATTACTTAAAGGATACTAAAAAGTGCACATTTTGCATTGAGTTTTTATCAGGGCATTACCTGTTTTAGTGAGAGAACTCTGGAAGATAGTTCTAACAAGCGACAGCTCTGATTGTCTCAAAAGATTGAGGGTTTCTGGAGCCAGCCAGTCCCTGTTCTTTTGAAGGAAGCCATGGACATCGTACTCAACCTTCAAAGGAGAAATTTATTAGTATTCTTGCATCATATAAAAGACATTTTCCTCATCATTTTAGGTATTTTTCTAGAAATTGTTTATTCATTACATAAGAATAAATTCCATTTGAATGTCTATTCACATAATGTTAGGTAAAATCAATTCAAACAAAAAATTCTGGCTGTTAGATGAATGAACAGCTCTTTTGGACAGATATCATTCATGAATCAAAACACAAAGAGCATATTTGAATTTTTGTCACAATGTTTCATCAGTGTTCCATTTTGTCAACTAACCCTTCCTGCATAGTGTTCCACGGCAAACATGGGGTTGTCCCCCTTTGGCTTGCTGTAATGGCTAGCCTTGATGTTCTGGTGGAATTTCTCTGAAAAATGAATAAAATTTTCCTACAACAATCAATTCAATTGTAGGTTAAAACTCCATTCAAAGTGTTACAAGCTATCATGTAAAATTTCACAAATATTGCAATGTTATCACACCTGGGTTAAAAACAAGGTACCTAATTTGAATGAAAATATGACCGTCATGTCTTACCCACTAAAGTTTGGTCTGTTGCTTTTGGAAAATTGCTCTCCTCATCCAGCAGGGCCAGCAAACCCAATGGTTTGGCCAGGAACATGTCTAATACAGGGCGATTGTCCACAAAGTTAATTTGACTTCCATCAATTCCCTCATTCTTGTACTCTTGCTGGAAAGGATCAAATTACATGTTGATATATTAGTACCAACAAGAGCTATCATAAAAACTATGATAAATCAAGAATTATATATGTGACAATATGCAACTAAGTAGTCCTAAACAACATATTAAAATGTTCATGTAGATAGAGGAATTAGCATGGAATGAACAGAGCAGAAATAAAGAAGACCATTCAATTTTCATTACACCAAAATTGTTTTAAAAAGTTTACTACTATAATAACTAAATATCCAAAAGTCATTCTTTTGAATTTCAAAAAAAAATATACAGAAATTACAAATACTTCAACATTGCCAGATTTTCGCTTACCATTTCCCAGGCAAAGATGTGCTGGTTGAAGTAATACTGGATTTGTTCATTAGCTATGTTGATACACAGCTGTTCAAATGAATTAGAAGGAAAGTTTTCAAAACCAAAAATATCCAGCAATCCAACTGACAGATGATGATTTCTGAAAAACAGAAAAATTATTACAAATACATCAGACTAAATTCTACATAAAAGACTAAATCACCTATATATATGATCTAAATTTTATCATCAACATTTTTCAAATCTACATGAGCTGAATAAATAAAAATTTATATCTAATTATGACAAAGCCCTCAGCATGAACTCTAACTGATCTTTTAATGTCAATATCATTTTACATACACAACTATTTCCTGTCTAGAAAACAAAAACATTTTTATCTTTATGATAGTGTTTTTGAATTTTTGGCAAGAAATTATAGCATTTTGAAGTATAATATTACAACACTTAATTGCTCACTTGTCTCCAGCCTGTGCTGGCTTCAGTAACGTGTTGATCCTATTCACCAACCAGCTGAACAGACGGCCATACAGAGCTTTGGCCATGGCGTCACGAACATTGACAGCCTCTGCCACAGAGTTGTGACGCACTATCACCTCTCCTCTGGCTACCATTCCACTGGTGGTCAGTGCTTCCAGCAACTCATTGGGGTCAATACCCAGTAATTCTGACACTGAAAAAAAAAAGAATATCCTTTGTAATATTTTCTATCCAACAGTGGTTGTTTCAAGCTGCCATGAGATACACTATCAACTTTTTTTTTTTTTTTTTTGTTCAAATATAAGATCAGAGAACCTTACACACTGCCATACCAAACACATTTTAACAAACAGAATCTGCAAGTTCAGGTTTTGGCACATTGGCAGAACTGTCACACGTAACACAATTTACCTGCCTATATCTAGGGGCTTATATATTTGGCCACATTGCTAGAGTGTCACACCTAACACATTTCATCACAACTTACCAATATCCAGAAGTTGAGGGTTGGCCACGTTACTGGACTGGTTCTGGAACTCTTTCTCAGCAACACAGAACTGAATGTTGCCTATGTGGAGAATACTGGCAAGGACACAATGGATGGAGGTCACCTCCTGCACAAACAGTTGGGAAGTATGAGAATCATAGTTCTAATGTTTTTATACTGGTATTCATAATTGTATATACATGCAAAGCAAAGAAAAGTTTCCTGATCACAACAAATATTGAATTTAATCAATACAACTATATAAACATAATTAACTGAGAAAATATATTAATATGTAGTATTATTTTCAAATAATTCATCACAATAATATCATCTATAGTTACTGTAACTTTTCTATATACAAAGATTAACATTTACAACATGTACCTGTGATTTGAAGCCAATGATTTCAAAGCAGTGTTCAATAGTTTTGAACCTAACTCTGTTTATGGACACTGTGGCTACATCTGAGGGAGTGTAGCCATTGAGGTACCTGAAAAGTAAACATTTTAAAATTTAAAAGTTTATTTTGATATTTCTAAGACAACATAACACAAGAGATTTGATACTGATAAAAAACTTGTCAAAAGAAGTTTTGTGATGACTTGATTACCTGTCCATTGCTAAATATCAGTAATTTAAACTTTGGATATTTAATGGTATAATTTCAGTGTTCAGTGAAAGCGTCAGTGACATAAGACACAAGCACTGAAGTATTTTGAAATTGATATAACTCATTTAATTGATGATGAATGAGCTTTTTTTTTACCTGAACTGCGTGTTGGGATCAAGGTGGTACTTGTGCTGCTTGTCCAGGACTGGCAGCCCATCATGAATATAGTATAATATATGAAAGTTTTTCTCACCACTGGAAGACAGAGAAAATGTAAAATGTAATCTTCCATGACCTTTGTACCGACTAGATAAAATAATTTTACAATCTGTCATGTTCATTTGGAACCTTCATGTATTTGTAATGTAATTTTTAATATTTAGTGAACTGCAGATACACTCTCCATATTATACAGCAAACATTTTATCCACCAAAAAATACATGAATATAATCTAATAGATTAATTCAAAATATGTTATCTGAAAAAACATCTTAGCAATAGTGAATATACATTACTGCTCCCATCCTTACCCTGACTGATGTATCACTCTGGATTTTTCAAGAAGATATTCTGAAAGCTTTGCTAAAAAGGAAAATAAAGACAGAAACATTTTAAAATTACAAGTAATATAATAGTTACAAAGAAAGGAAATGCATTTAACAAAGTCACCACTTATCAGATCATATGTGTAATCTTTATAATGTATTTATCAAAAATGAATTATTTTCATTTCTGTTCAGTTCTCTGGGTCATGATCCAAATCATAACAGGTGTTAGAAATACACACTCAGGCTTCGAAAGAGTAATATAAATAATATGAATATAAAATATCATAAAAAATCAATTAAAAAATATTACACACAGGATTAAAATTAAACTTTACCTCCAATTACTTTCCCAGTTGGAGTGAACACCATTTCCAGATATTTTCCAAAGCGGCTGGAATTATCATTGATCACAGTCTGAGCATTGCCAAATGCTTCTAGCAGTGGGTTCACTTGTAGAATTCTCTCCTCCAGGGTTCTGTTGGGAGCCTAGAATATTTTTGGTGCGCAGTATACCATTATACTTCACACATAGTTTTTTCTTATAACCAATCACACCTAGCACATTCCCTTCATCACACCTAACACATTTTTGTCTTTACATCAAACAAAATTGCACCTTCAGCACAACATTCAAAGTCATTATAGTTTATCTACACAATCCTTCTTATTATAAAACAAATCATTTTCAGTATTTGCTTTAAATTTTTTTTCAATTACCATTGGATTTGATCACCACTGAAAGTACTTTCTAAATAAGAAATAACTACTCAACTCTGAAATAAATTACTTAAATGTATACATATAAAATAACTCCCATGTTAAATACACACCTTTCCAAGTAAGGTGAGCTGCTGGACCATAAAGTTGGCACTCTCAGTTTTCCCTGATCCAGATTCTCCACTGATGACAATACACTATAATAAAAAAATCAAGGTTTTATTAATAAGTTAATAATTTTATGTCAGTTAAGAATTTTTTTTTTATATACAAACAATTGTTGGTGTAATTTATCACACTTTACTGCATTTGTTGTTCAGCATAGCATACCCGACTGTATTTCCTGCTCTACATAGCATACTAGATTGCTTTTGTTCAGTATAACATACCTGGTTGTGTTTGTTGTTCAGTGTAGCAATACAATACAATACAATACAATAAATTTTATTTCATGTCGGTTACAAATTGAATGGAAACATTAGCTTTACAGCTATTCTCCGACTGTATAAGGACAAAAACATATCTACGATAATGCAATATTACACATGAAGTCTAGTAAAAAAAAAAAAAAAAAAAAAAAAAAAAAAACACCTGATTGTGTTTGTTGTATTATACAGCATACCTGATTGTGTTTTTTGTTCTATCTAGCATAACCTGAGTGTGTTTGTTGTTCTGTGTAGCATACCTGATTGTGTTTGTTGTGCATCATGGCCTGGTAACTTTGGTCTGCAACTCCGTAAATGTGTGGAGGGTTGTCCTTTTTTGCTGCATTCCTGTAAGTCTGTGCATACTGTAATCAACATATTATAATCAGTTTTATGAAAGATCATCTAAAAATCAGAATGGTCTTAAAAAGCTTCAGTTCCATTAAATGGTCCATACAAGAGTTTAACATGTAGATACATTTTCAAAAAGAGCAGCTGAATTTTTCTTTATTTATCAAAATTCCACACGTAATACCATAATCTAAATCCTGTATTTAATTTCATTTTGATAAGATTCTACCTGATCAGAATAAACTGTAAGTGGCTTGAAGGGGTTGACAGCCAGCAATATATCACCAATATAAGTATATATCTGTCCTTGGGTATATCTGTGGAACAGGTGATCTACTATCACATCCTGATAATGAAACAACTATTTTACTTAGTAACAAAATAAATAAATAAAATATCACATGTTTAGTATTTAAGTAACTGTCAATAATCTAGTCATATAACTACATTTTAATCTAGGCTATAATTACTTTTTAGTCATAATTTAAGGAGTCTTGGTGTAGGGAATTATTAACATCATTCACAAAGCAGTCATAATTCATCTGCCAATGTCTTCAAATTCAACTGTTAAGAAATCATAACATACCTCTTCCAGATTTTCCAAGGTAGCCAGATCATCTACAGTCTTCATGGTGGATTTCCTGGATATAGGCTTAGACTTCAGGCGGCCATGTTTTGTTGTGATCTCTGGCTCGTGAATTGTTCTTTCTGTCTCAGATATCAATGATTTCAATTCTGCTTTTGCCTGAAACATACAAAATTCTAGAATATCATGAAATTTGAATCTCTAAATATGTTTTACAAAGTTCAAACAATGGTGTAAAAGCAACATATACTAAGTAAATCCTAGATTCCCTCAAGGATTATTCTCATGCAATAAGTGCTTTTTGACTTTTGGCCTTTTTTTCAGACTACTTTTATCTTTACAGCATCTATCAAACAAAAAGGAACATTTATAGTTGTATTTTATAAGTCTAAGCAGTTATTATCTAATGAAAGAATGATGAATAATAAGACAATAAAACACAATGAATCATAAATCCTGAGAGTAATTTAAACAGTGTAGGAATAAATGGAATCATTGTTCTTCCCCTTCTAATTCATATATATATCTATCTAGATATATATATAATTTTTGTTAGATTATTCTGAGCTTCAGATTAAATATGTGCCAACTTCTCCACATGTGTGTGCTTATAAATAAGTGGACATGAATGGGAATTTGAAAATGAAGAACCACTGGACCTGGAAATCACTGTATGATGAAAAAAGGATACAACATGCTTGCAATTGGGTTCTACCAGAGTTTTCAGCTATTTTGAAGTATCTGATAAAATGCTTACCCTTGCTGTATCCCTGGGCACTTGTCTTATGAAAGGATGCTGCAGCAGGTCTCTTATAAATGGACGGTTTGTAAAGTCTTTTATCACACAACTAGAAAGAAACAAAAAAGTCTTAAGTTTAGTCTTAATAATTTTACATTTAGTCTTAATAATTTTACATCCACTGAATATGTATTTTGCTCTGCTGATATCTATTTTCTTTTATTAGCTGGAGATTTCTATTCTCTAGCAAACTAAAAAATCTATTTTCCAGCAAAATAGCAAATATATAATCACATAATTATCTTCTGCTAAATCTCATTCACAAATTTCAGTGATATGAAACAAAAAATCTTACCAGCTTATAAAATCCAGAAAATCATCTGACCACAGTTCTGGCTGCTGCACTGTAGGAGGTGGGCTTCTGCAAGTAACACAAGTAATGTCCTGTCATCACATTGTCCTCAATTAATAAGCATCTTATTTCCCAGTATAGATACTTATTAACAAAAGGACCATTTAGACGCAGTGGGCTGAAGCAAGTTGAATCAAACAGGCAGACTCTTGAAGATAAGCTTATTTTACAGATTGCTTCATGCGATAATACATTTGTGGAACTATTTCAGAAAGGTTTACTGCTATTTCATTAATATATTATCTTTTATGGAAAATCCCTGAAACACTCCATTCTGGTACATTATATGCTGCAGCAATTGGATCCTAACCTTCTTATGGTATATAGCATGTAATTGCATCAAATGTAAAAATAAATTACAAAAACCATAATATATTAGCCATTTATCTTAATTATTCTGCCAGTATCATGTGTACTTCCATCTGTGCATACAAATCTCAGGCATCAACCTAAATCGACCTCTCTACTTAATCAACATGAATGTATCATGAAATAAGTTATTTTATTTCTATGCAATGAATTACAGTTTTTCATAAACACCCTTGGAAGTGCATTGCACATTCCAATATTAAATATGAAAATAATATGAATGAAATAATATCACCTCTCGTATGCAAATATTATTACAATCCAAAAGACAACTTTCTTTCAACTGCATATACATATATGGGACAACAAATATGTTACATATTTATATAAGTTCATTTTTAACATAATTGAAATCAAACTTCAATGTTAATAGCAATATTCAGTAGTTGCTTTATCCTATAAAATAGAATCAACGACTGACAAAAAAAAATGCTCTTTAAAGCCTGAAAATTTATTGACAAACATATATCACTTCACACTTAAGTCTTTTCAAGTGAGAAGCTCTGACCCAGTCAAGTTCTGCAATCTTCTCAGTGAGTACATGAACTGGACTAACAAACAGAGACAAATCACTAAGCATTTTGTATGTATTCATTGCCCTCTATAAATATATCACTTTAACAGTAATTTACTGCCTGATAAATCACTGTCTAACAACAGAAGCTTTACATTAATGACTTAGTTCAGACAGTGAAATTAATTATGTTGCCTTGTGTGTTCTTATTCCACATAAGAATAAAATGGAATTTTAAACAATACAGCAAAGTTGTCTAATGGACAGACATGTAACTGACAAAACTATTGCTTTATTACAGATAGTTTGATGTTTTATTTATTCCGAAACACTCTTGACAATTAAAAAAAATTATTTGAATATCTTGAAAATATTTTCTTATATCCTAAAACCCTAAATTCAAGTTATTTCAGATTTCACAGTAAAAAGTTTCATTCCAGCACATTTTTTCTAGTATGATAAAAGAGGACCAGAAAAATTTTAACATTCTGAGAATTTTTTTTTTCTGAAAGAAGTTTTTGTTGTCAAACAAAAAATAACATTACCTAAATATTGGGATATCTTACTTTGCTGAAATAGTCATTGATTAGATAGGGACCCAGTGCTTGTTTAGAGATACACAACAAGCTAAACATTTTGTACAATTCTATTAAATTTCGTCTTTTATCTTCTTTCAGCAAGACTACATGGCACTGTGTTAGCCACAGCATAAGTTTCGGGAAATGTTCTCTGTACAATTTTGTTATACTAAACCAACAGCATGTAGCAGAAATGTATATAGTCTGCCATATCTGCCAACCCATTACTGGGCTATAATATTGATAGGATTGTGAAGTTTCCAAGGAGATAATATAACTGTCAACCAACTGAGATGTAGGTCATTATCATTATTACATGTACTGGCTGTCACAATGTTGGGTAAAAGAACATATTCAGATGCGAAACTCCATGCACTACTGAAGCCAACTGGGGACAACAAATAAGCCTGAAGGGAAAACTCCTTTTTGTGATTTTAAAAATAAAATGAAACTTAAAAGAAAACATATTATAGATTAGAACAACAAAACATTCCTTTAACACTGTCTAATCTTTTATTGTGCCATATTTTTTATTGTGGGTTAACAAATTAAGATAGAAACATTACTTAGTACCTTGGTGGCTGGAACATCTGAGGTAAATCTATTACAGAGTGATGCAGTGCAATATTGAATGGCAACAATGGAAACACTAGGATTCTCATAATAAAAGCATTAGTTTCTAGCAAATATTATTTTAGCACATGTAATTATATTTTCACAATTAACATGGGATAGTGAAGATTACTGTGTCCGTCGCATACTACATGTAAGTGCATATAAATGCGCATACAAATCTGTGAATAAGCAGAAATGTGTTATGATTTGGTCTACATCAGAAAGAAAAAATCGTCTAAGCATGCCTTTTAAAGTACTATTTCTTAATGGTTAAAGAAGATGCCCAAACTAAAATCAAAGTAGCGAAGATAAAAAGTACTGCATATCATCTAAAGCCTAAACAAGTCTTTTAAGGCCATTATTTGTAAAACAGACATGTCTGCATGTTCTACCTGTCTATCATCTGACTATCATCAAAGCTCTTTCACGAACATTTCAGATAGTTTCCTTATGTTTTTTAAAATCAACATTCTATAACCTAAGCATAAAATTGATAGATAAAATAACATGCTAAAGAAGGTTTACCCTACAAGTCAACACAGAGGCTCATTAGCTGGTCTAACTGTCACACTACCAGTTGGTAAGTGGCAATTACGTGAAATGGGAAGAGTGGAGGCATCCATAAACTGTGAAATTTGCCATATTTCCTATCAGAACACATGGAGCACTTCATGCACATCACAACAGGCCACCTTAATTGTCTTGTTCCACAACATTATTTTCAATATTTCAGATGTTGCAGATAATGTTTCAAATCAAAAACAAAACATCCCTTTTATAGTAAAATATTGGCATGATATTGATTGGTGGAGTAACTGTTTGCGTTTGTTACATTCAATGTGTTACTGGATTAAGAAGCTAAAACTTGCACTGGCAACTGCAAAGTAACAGCTTTCATAGAGATAAAAAAAAAAACTACCACAAAAAGATTTTAAAAAGACAAATCATAAATTGCTATTATATCACATCACTTATTAATTTCAAAAAGTCTATGTGATTTGCATAGTGTAGTAAATTACTTTTCAGATGATTCAAGCATCATTACAATCTCAGCACCATTTCACAGTTATGATGCTCTCCATATTTAATTTCTAAATAAATAGAAAAACAATGGTTAATCATTAATCTGCATATACAACTTTAAAATGCACCTTTACTTAAAAAATATTTAATGATTTTAAAAACTCAAATTGATGGAGATTTTTAGATACATATTTCACATCCACTACATATCCAATAAATGTATTTCACTGAAAAATGATTAAAAAATTAGAGTATTTTTCTGTTACCTTGGAATTTTGAAAAGCACTCTCATAGGGTGTAACTCAGAATGGGGAGGGTCACCGTCTGCTAACTCGATGGCAGTTATCCCAAGTGACCAAATATCACACCGTATATCGTAGGAGGAATCCAACTGCTGCTCACATGCAATTACCTGAAAGAGGTGATACAAGTATATCCGTAAATACCAAAGTTCAAATCAACTTGGCATTGAGAATTAATGACTTCTGCAGTAAAAGAAAAAAACTTATTGATGTATATCTCTGCCCCACATCTGGTTATCTTATCCTAGAAATAACACAGAGATCCGTGTGATGGTTCTCCTGAAATGCGCAAGGTGTGACAAAGTTTGTGTTTGTGTTGAGCAAACGTCAACTCTGATCAAAGATAAGATGTGTCTCTGACTGCTAAAAATAATATATAAACATGCCTGGTCATACACACCTCCCATGTTATGCGCAAGGCTGAGTCCAGAACTTCACCAGTGATCAGTCAAGTTCAGAAAAGGTGTTCATACATAAATTTTAGTTAAAGTTCCCATATATTATTTAAAAATTGGATTACTGACAGCCTTTATATTACTGTGATCATGTCTGGTTGCATGATCACAGTAAAAATTGTCAACAAAGACATTCTACTTTTCAATCAAATCTTAAAACTTATATAAATCTGTCATGGTTTATTCTAGGATTAATATAAATACTAGTATCCACCAGTATCTACTCATGTGCATTAAACCATTCACCTGTTTGATGTCCTTTTAAGGTTTTGATTGAAATAATTAAGTTACTAAATAAATAAAACATTGGATAATCTTCGTAATTAAATCATTATAATAATCAATATCATAATTGAATAGCAAGTACCAAAGTTCAACAGGAAATCATGTTTAGACAATTAAACTTATACCAAAATTTAAGTTTTTTTTAAATTTGTACTTAACCAAAACATGAGAACAAATATCAATTTTGAAAACAACAACAACAAAATATTTTAGACTTAAATCATTGCTAATTTAGAAATGAACTGTTGATAATTAGTGAAAGGCAACATTTTTCTAACAAATCATTTCTCTTGATAAACAGTAAAATATGGTCAAACACAGGATTGTTTCTCAAACAAAAAATTATTTCAAAACCCTCATTTGATATAGACAGCAGAAGCCCAAAGACACAAAAAAATTAAAAAAACATAATTCTCATGACTGATACTGAAAACGTGTCTCACCTTACCACAGTCAAAAATTGTCTAAATTATTCATAACTGTTGAACAAAGCCAGTGCCTGATCCACCCAAAGTAAACATAACACAGCTTTAAGGGTTGATTATCCTATAATACCGCTGTTTGCTGTGTCTATATCGTCTCTACAGAAAGAGCACCGCTACCTCGGCAGTCCTTTAGTCAACATGTCACCACCAAACACCATATAGTGATTTATTAGATGAAATTATTACAAATCATTTGTGGTTATAATTGGTCAGGTGGTCTCACCTGTGGATGGTTACCCCTGTGGTAAAATTAAAATGTTATTACAGTGGTCAGTTTCCAAGAGACACGATCATCGACATAATGGACGTTGGTGGATGTTGGATGACCTTTGTGGGCTCCCATTCACGGTTTGTTTTTGCGAAACTGATTGAGCCACACAAGTCAGTATTTATGATTTATGGTATCACATCTGCTTTTATGTAATAATCAAGATAAGTAGCTACTTTTTATTCCTATCAACCTACATAAGACAAAAAGTGTACATTTTTTCCATATAACCATCTTTTCACTCTATATTGAATTTCATGAAAATTCTTTTTTATATTAAAGAATTTTTGTATGAAGTATACCAGTGTGACATTTTGTTCAGTTGGATCAGCCACACACTTACAAGCAAGGTTCTTACTTTGTTTGTTCACTACATCATAAACATTTACAAACAAATTCTTGGTTTATTGCATATGCTTTACCTGGAAACTTTTAGATACCATGGTGACGGTAAAAGGTAGCAATGATTTTATGTCATAGCACAAAGGACATCCCATCAATTCCCAATTTACATTAAGACTATAATCTAGCAGAGTATCCCCTGTAATGTTCTTTATCTATTTGCTTAATCAATGAGGGATTATGCTATATAGCCCATGGCTCACTTTCCTTGCAGCAAATTTGCCCAAATACTACGTAGGTATATTTGAACTTGGCTAAAATGCCATGTACATGTATCTTACTGTTTTTACTACTGAGTATATCTAACATTGTCAAAAAATTAATTTTGATTTAGTTCTCACTATCTTGACTAAAAGTAAATTCATTCAAGATTATCCAAGCTTATCCATAACTTTCTGGATATACCTTCTAAAACATGCACACAAAAATGTCAATCAGAATCTTTTATTTCAGTTACCCACAATAAAAAAATGAATATTCTTATGTCTAAATATGTATTGCTTGCAAAATTACAATCAAATTACATACTTTATAACATAAAAGACCTATTTAAGACCATGTCACCATAGTTATTATATGAATATACATAAGTGTATGTATCCTTGTTTACTTACCTAGTTACTTATGTTTTTCCATTACCTTTTACACTTACCTAATCTTGTGATTCAAATTAATTAGTAGGCAGTGCCAGGAGCTACCAGCCTTAATTAAGTCATGTCAGGTGCACTGTAGGTAACTGTGTACTTAGTCACACTGACAACGTGATACACAATGTTAAAACGTTTTCCAAAAACCTTTTAATCATAATCAATACCTCCCAAACCAAATACTGTTGGCTTTGACTCTGGTTAATGTTTCAAACTGCTCTGCTGCTTACATCATTTTACCTACTAAATGTCCATTTGGAGCTATTTAAGGTCTGTTTTATCAGTGGCAATCAAATATTGTTGTTTTTATCACTTTAATAATACCTTTTTATGGCCTGGATTTAAAGGAACAGTCAGGCAAATGCATTCCCAATTTTGATAACAGTGTGTTTGTTTCCCCTTTAATTATATTCTTTTTTGATATATTTTTGATTATCACATATTTCTGTGTGATCCTAATGTTTATAAAAACACCTTGCACGTAGATAATACAAATTTTAAATGTTTACTAAAATCTGAATGTTTACCAAAGGCCTTATATATGGGTTTTAAAAATTGTTTCACTATCCTAATATTTTCAAACCTCATTTGTTGTTTTTCTTCGACTAAATACCAAATTAATTCTGCTATGAATGATCAATTTTAAATAAGCAAAATTATCATTTGAATGTCCATAAAATTATCCATTTATTTAAATATCAAATATGTCACTGTCATACATTTACAGCTACTTAACACTATTAACTTAAATTGAAACTGGTAAAAATGATGTCACCAGCTCAGAAAGTGATCCCCATGTGCTGTTTGCCAGTATGATCACCTGGTAAAATCAGATATTTGTAAGTTCAAGTTGGCACAGTTTTAACTGGGCTTTAATCCTACCTCTGGTGCCATCCAGAATGGTGTTCCCACTGATGTCTTTCTTTTGGCGAGAGGACTGCTCAGATGACCACTTACACCTGAATCAAAAATAATTGTTAAAAAATTCATTATAAAAAAGATACACATACTCAGTACTAGAATCAATGTGTTTGGATAATATGGGAAACTCAGATACCAGTACATGTATTTACAATGAGACAAAGCATAGACATGGAATAACCCTCTCCTGTGGTAATTTGAAATGATGTCCATTGGGGTCTTAGACAGGGAAGCACTGGAAGTTGTCAAATGACTATATAGGCTAATCATGCTATTCATATAATTGATATCAAACTTACCAAAGTCTACCAATTTAATGTCAGCATCTTCTGTTAGCAAAATGTTGTATCCCTTGATATCTCTATGGATGATGTGGTTGTCATGGAGATAGTTGATTGCAATCATCGTCTGCTTCAGAATATGACCAATTAGGTCTTCACTCAGGTGGTGGCCATGTCGCAGTAGATACTTTACTATGTCTGATATGGCGCCACCACTGCACAACTAAATTACAAAAGAGACAATAAAGAAGAATTATCTAATACACGAAAATGTTTTCAAATATAGATGAAAAAGTGTTTACATCATCTACAAAATCTCTGTTAACAGTTGTATATTTTTTCACAAATTCTTGATTCACAAATTTAGGCAAATAAAATAATCAAGGTCATTTTACAGAAAACATGTAAAAGACAAAATTTGTTTCATAATATTATTGGCCACAATCATCTGACAATCCATGATAAATAACAATTAAGGCTTTCTTGTAAAAACCTTGAATATTATAACCTTGGATACATTTGAGCAAAGTGGTACATTATCATCTAACATGGGTAACGGGGACTTAAGCACATAAATCATTACGATTTTTTTTTATTCAAATGAAACCAGATACCCAATAAATTACAAGGTCTGAAATTTAATTAAAAATCTATATCAAACTTCAAATTAACTAAAAGGATAACAAACTTCTGAAAGTACAAAGGACAAGAATTGTCTAATGCATGTATGTTTTGAATCTAATGCATGTATGTTTTGAATCTCAAAATTGTATATCCAAAAGCATTTAATCTATATAATCTTTATTTTCTAACAATATAATTTACTTCATTGAAGATTATCTAGAAAGTCAGCCTAATAATCTTAAACCTGAAAAAATTATAAATGGACTTTTATTATTATAAAGTTCTGCAACCTTCATTATATGTACAGGTATTAATCTCAAAAACACACCTTTTAAAAATACAAGACAACTTATTAGCTAAGTTTTCTTTGTTTGCTATGGACACCTATATCACTTCCTTTTCTAAAAGAATTTGGGGTTAGAGTGGCACTGCCTGGACCACTTGTCTGACACCGCATTTTCTCACATGTTATTCTCCATCTTCATTGACAGCAATTTCAAGTTCCATTTTAAGATGGGGTCAAATCAGTACAACAAACTTCCATTTACATGTATCTACTACAGTAAAGAGGCCAGAGAATAATCATTTGGTAATGCTAGTTTGGATATTAAAGAACAATGACTCAATAACAACGCTTGCAACCACCATTACTGACACTTGCCTTTATGCAGTTAAGACTTCATTGTTTTCATGTAGGAAAATCTAAAACATATCAAACTCCCAAATTCTTGCAGGCTGCAACAAATGAAATATTCAAAACAAAATGTGAGAAAAAAATGAACATCATAACATTCTATCAGCCCCATCACTGACCTCCATCGCCATCCACAACTGATCTTCCTCTGGGTTTGTGCCATGGCGTTTCAAGTACAGGCCACAGAATTTTGGAATATTACAGCATCCACCAAAATCCCTTAAAATAAGGTATTCTTCTTCTACCTCTTCTATTATTTCGTGGATGCATTCCAAAATTTTCACTGCCACCTTTTCACCTTGAAAAAAATAAAATAAAAACATCTATCATATTTTCACTTTAAAACTAGAATGCATTGTGTACAATCATTTAATTAATTTATTTATAAAACAAATGAATCAATCAATTAATTACTTAATTTCTTGACATTCATAACATTTTAATTTGGCAGAAAGTTAGTCAAGATGTCAACAAGGTCTGCATTAAAACATCTAACCACATTATAACAAACTTGAATTCTTGGTATCTATGCAATTATTTTGCAATCAATATCATTCACAAAACGTACAAGGTTGTAAAGGGATGTAATTACCATGTCAATTAAAATATTTCCCCCGCATTCCTTCAAAACCAGCCATCCAGGTATCTATGAATATTTTATCTAGTAAAGTAAACTTGGGCCAATTAAGACACCTGTACATGCTCACACCCATCCTCACACTTACTGCATTCTTTTTGTAGAGGAATAAATAAAAAATTAACAAACACTACTGATCCAGAAAAAAGTATGAAATACCTGTCTCCTTATCAATGGCAGAATACACATCCCCATATGTACCATTTCCAATCTTCTCCTGTATTTCCAGGTAATCATCTGGAGAAGGAAGCTCCAGGAATTTAATAACTGAACTGTATTGAGAGTACATTATTTGGTTGCCACTGATGCTTCAGCCTTATGTCTTCCAGTCAAGAGCTTTAGCTATGTATACAAAGGTACAGACAGGACATCCTCTCATGATTCTGAAAACAAGAAAACACGACATTAATTAGCATCGGTTTTATCCATACCAATACCACAGTTACCAAATCCCCAAACAACAACCACTACCTGAATACTGGAGCCTGTGAAATGCCATGTGATACTGAAAATATGTATACCTCTCACTGAGACTATATCAGATATCCATTTCATAAAGCAAATATTTAATCTAACTTAACTGTTTTGAAATAAGTGAACCTAGTTTCTCAACTTAAAAAACCCAGTTTACAACACAATGTTCACCAAGCTACTCAATGCTCAGCTGCACACTAAAATTCCTTTTTCAATTTTTCATGAAAATATAACTTCTTTGAATGAAACTACTTATAGTTCCCATGTCTCTTACCCTCATTAGAGTTGCCTGTCTTCCAAACCCGACTCTGATTTGCATAAACAAAATATTTCTCAAGTTTCTGTCCAAATTATGACCACAGCTACTATGGGGGAGCCTCAAAACATGACAGCCCTTTTTTTCATTATGTCAATTCCTAACCCTCATAAACATCACCTGAATGCAACTTTAACCTCATTTCCCTTTTAGCAGTGTAAATCCATTCCATGTTCAGTTTTTTTAAGCAAAGATGGATAGAGGGTAAACTGCAAGCACTTTGTAACACATGGCACTTTTATTAATTGATTTGAATCTGATAAGAATATACAGGTAATAATATACAACATGCACAATGCAGAGAAATAGTAAATCGCACACATATACAGAGAGAGAGAGAGAGAGAGAGAGAGAGAGAGAAGGGTGATTTATTTTATCAAGGGCCATCTGTCCTCACATTATCAGTAAGGAAAAGTTCACGATAGACAGTAACTAACAAAATAACATGTCAAGTACTTTGTACTTGTGCCTAGTTTGCCTTGAGGAGGTACACAGGTAACAAAGGACATTCCAAACACATCCACATAATACTTGACTTAAAAGTTATCAGGTAAAATACTGGCAAATATCCAGTGAATTTGAGGACATATTTCATGCTGCATAAAAAAAAAAAAATGCTTAGAATGACATACACAACCACATACACTAATGCTGGTTCTTGAGATAAGACAATATTCCATGTTTAGTGCTATGAATCACTTCACTAAGTTTGAAGAAAAAAAGTTTACTCAACTTTTACATCAAATGCATTGAGAAGGATTCCATGTTAAAATAATAAATAAATAAATAAATAAATAAAAAACTGACATATTAGAAATTGACCTGCACTTCACTATTATGATTTGGTCCAATAAGTTACAGGAAAATATTAACGGCTACAGAAGCAGGTGACACACATGTATCTGTACATAAAAAGAGTTTCAGTTGCACTGCATGCACTTATTTAACTTAAACACATACAGTTATTACCATTCAGTACAAAATAAGTCTTGGGTGTGGCTCAGACAATGACCTAGGATCATTGATAATGGAGAGTGAGTAAACTTAATAAAATACAAAAATAATATCGACTGGATATTGCTAGCTTGTTTTGTCCAATAAGTAATTTGATATTTTGATCAATTATCGAAAAAAAAAGTTTTTTTTTCATTATATTCTGCTAACAACAACAAAAAAAAAAACTGTAATAGACTAATGTGAACCTTATTTTCTCAAATCTTGGGAGAAATTATAATTTCAGTTTAAATAAAACATATCTTAATCCAGAAAAAAAACACAAGTACATTCTGACAAATAAGGTCCAGAATTCACAAATAATCTATATATGTACCTATATATTAAGAAACTGCTGTTACACTAATAACTGTGTCACACCTGTGACAGGTATACAACATATCTGAAACCACACCCATCTAACAGTGCAACTGGGACACTTGTACTTTGGACTGGTAATAACTGCCACTCATATACACATTATAAAAAGTAGCAAAAATCAATATTTACTTTCCTTTCTCGGTGAGAAAAATTTAAAGGTACCAAATACAATATTGTGCAAAGACAAGATAAAAATCAAGTGGGTTTCTTGGGAGACCAGTATCCAAAGTACATCTTTCTATATTTTTACCTATAGACATTTTGTAATAGTCTAAATAATTGGTTCACAATCTTTTATATTTAAGACTTGAAATATCTGCTGTCTGCAAACCCTTAAATACTGTTGGTTTATCAATTAACAAAATACTTACACCGTGCAAATTGCCACCCATTGCTTGCTGGTCACTCAAATGACCCGAGGTAAGATTGCTGGTCTATAATTAACATGAAAACCTTATTTTAATACTTTGTATATTCCATAGTCTTGATGGTTGTAACATGTGACTGATAATGTGTACTAGTGTACTCACTAGGCGTGGTGAAAACCCTCTGACATATTTACCCTCCGCAGCAAAATGGTTGTTAAACCATCTCAAGGCTGTCTGGTAAACACTTGTTGTAGTGCTGATTACGAGGTATGCACACACATGCAGGGATAAATATTTCACCACCAGAGACTTGCATTAAGTCATCTTAATTTGATTTCCATTCTTACCTAACTCTTGATTCTCAATAGATAAAAGCAAGAATGTAAAACAAAAATACTTTTATGTACTAATGATAAATTCACATTTGATTGCCTGTATTCTGTTAATAACCACACAGTAGCCTTTTAAATGGATAAACTTGAATGCAATCAGTTTTCATAACCAATTAACATAGAGGCTACACTGACTATATACGCCATCTAAAGGTACATTTCAAGTTAAACCTGCTGTCATTAAATGCAGGTTCCATCCAAATAAAAAACTGTTAAATGTTTCCCCCTTGAACAGTCCACAGCACTAGATGAGGCAATCAACTTGAACTTCCATCAACAGTGTTAACACATATAGAGAACCATGTCATGGCCAGTGGGTAATCACAGGTAATATACACTGCTTAATTTCTACTTCATATAGTTCTTCTTGAACAGGCTCCTTCTTCAAGACTGTCCAGTCTTCCACAAACACCCAGGTTTCAAAGGACTGTGTCTGTTCTAATGCCATGCATGCCATGAAGAGGTAAGTGAGAAACTCAGGGTGGTTCGTCCCACCACCTGTTACAGGACATACTAAGCTTGTCTAATATTCAAATGGTCAGCTTGGGGTTGCACAGGACACCCCAGAGCACCATGTGCTCTAAGGTAATACTTGGTATTTAATATCAGACACATGTAAGACAATGATTTACTGAAAACGGTCTGGCTCCATGTGCTTGGGTTAATGTGATTATCCAAAGGTGGGGAGACTATTACAGGTTGCTTATCAATTTACTGTTGTCTTCAGTTTTTTTTAGCCTGCCAGTTTTCTTTTATAAATTGATTTATAGACTGAGCACAATGAAACATAATAATGTAGCCAGATTATATTACACGTTAGCCTCCTTGCTTGTGTTTACAAATGTTTAACAGCTATCATTCATATTCAGAATATCAAACTAGAAATGATGATTGGTTTATTTACAGACTTGCTCCTACACTAGTGAAATCTGAATGGTTATACAAGTTGTAGTTTTGGTTTTATGTCAGCAGGATGGGATGAGATGAGAAAGACTAAAAACTTTAATACATTGTCATACAATACAATACAATAAATTTTATTTCATGTCGGGTATAAATTGAAAGGAAACAGCTTTACAGCTATTCGCCGACTGGGTAAGGACAAAAACATATCTACAATAATGCAATATTACACATGGTTATACATGTAGCTCCTTGTGAAAACGCAGTGTGAATTACGTATACAGCATTTTACTGGTCAAATAAACAATTTATGTATCAAAATGAGAAAAGTCCAATCTTACCTGGTTATCCAACTATATATATGGGCTAAACTACTCCATCCTCATCAAGACGAACACCTGGTCTCCATAGCAACTATAGCTAACAAAGTGAAACCATACATAAATCAATATATCAACTTGCATGGCACGCAAAGTAAATGACAATTCACATCACTAGGATATTGGGGCTTATAAGCCCTATCAATAATTTGCACCTCATATTAATCATTGTGTCCCCCATCTCCACTGCCTCCCCCCCCCCCCCCCCAGTTTTTTTTTTCCATCTCATTGTTGAATTATTTGTTCACAATCTGTGAACAATAACATTCACACAAAATCTCTTTAGAAATATCAAATTTTAATTAAAGATAAGAGACAAAATCATTCCATTTTTGATCCACACTTTTTTACTTTTTGTTTCTCAAGAAGCAGTGTTTTCTTGAAACCTAATGTATTGTGTTATCTATGCTTTACTTTAAGAAAAATTAAGAAAACATAAAGACTATGATGCCAAGATGGTAATGAATTTTTATTATCATCTATTCTTTATATGGAGGTATTATATTATCAGCAAATATTATCAAAAACTTAAATATCTGCCCTATGAACCGCCTACCTGTTCAGCCGTCCTGTTCAGTTCAGTTCTACAGCTATGCTGAGTTTGCCCCACTTTTCTTATCAAAGTCTGGTTTAAATCCATAATAAATTGCCTGCTGTTAGGCAGGTTGTAAAAGACCCAGACCCTCAGGTAGTCCTTATCTGCCCCATGATACTGCCACTACTGAGGAATCCATTGACTTGAGAACTTATATCAAAATAATTAAGCCAATAAGCAGACATGTAGCCATTGCTCAGTTTCAAAGGTTTTTTTTTTTTTTCAGAAAAAAGTCTACCCTTTTAACATGAGATCTATGACTGCGTTCCCATAAACTGATAACACTAGCTGGATCAATCTAGCTCTGCAGGGCTTCTCACTTAAATGATTTCAACATTATCAGCAGCTTGAGTTGGCCTGCCAGACATTTAAGCCACTCACACTGATTGCAATTTAGCGAGAATCCCTGCACAGTTATACCCCGTTCACAATCCCATCTGATAAATCCCGATATTTAAAATTCAGATTTCTGGTGAAAAAATACGATTTGCTTGGTGCAATCTCTAAAGTGATAAACAAGTGTTCATAGATACCCGCACTCTTCTGTCCACATGCGCAGTAAGATCTAAACAGGTGTCACTTCTGGTAAGTTGTTCAAATCACTGAAGAAAATCTAACATGCTAGTAGGATTTTGAGAAATCAGTTAACAAAAATACTCCCGTGTTCATACTACTACAATTATTTGAAATGGGACCTAATTTGCTATTTATTCAAATAAATGACTGTAGTATAAACGGGGTATTAGTTCGAACCTGCTAGTATGATAGGTTTATGGGAATGCTCCCTACATGTATTCATAATTCAAATTTTGATACAGAACAGACTTTTCCCTGGCAAAAGGGCAGTATGTTCCAAACAACCACACACCCCACCCATCTTTGGCTATAGCCCACAGTATGGGCCTAATAATCTATTGGTAAAATAATAATAATAATAATAATAATAATAATAATAATAATAATAATAATTCCTTTAAGTTGGTGCTACTTACAAACACATTTTTGTTAATGAACTCAGCATTTCAAATTCTTCTGATATAAGAAAAAGCGACATCATCCAGGTTAAAATGAAACTTTTCAACCTATTAACAAATGTGTTAAAATTACTGAAAAAAAAATCAACAAAATCCAAAATGGAAAAAATTATAAAAAAACACAGCTTTATAAACTAACTTTTGTTGATCTAATGGAACAATTATTTCAGCTTTTAAAGTAACACTCAGATATGAAAGTAGTGGATTCCATCAATGAAAATTCAAAATTTTGGTGAATGCATATTGAATCAAATGCAAAGAGTAAACATGTAGTAGTTTTGTTACTAAGGCCAGACAAAATTGATAAAGTTTTATTAAAAAATGTGGCTGACCCTTATTTTGATGAATTCTAATTTGTTTCACTCTCAATTTTTCCAAATGGAAAAACTTAAAGACTGATCCCAAGAGGAAAAAAGTTGTTTCCATGCTTACCAGTTAAAAATCGCCCAAATTGTGTACAGTACAGTACGTGGGTTATTCCTCACCCACACACCACCCACTCCACCCCCTCCCTCCCCCCCCCCAAAAAAAAAAAAAAAATAAATATAAATAAAAAAATAAAAGGGGCAACCCCAAACTTAAGCAGCTTTACTCGTTAAAATGTATATGTTAAAAAATAAATAATATTGCCGTCTGTCGTTCGATCCTTTTCACAGACAGTACAGAGCGTCGACGCGAGTTAACCCGCTAATCAGCGCCAAATTAAATCGTGTCTGGCCTGAACATCATTTTTTGTCTACACTGCCATATGACATGCAGACACGGCATACATTTGCTAAAAAACATTTAAACACGACTTAATTTGAAGAAACTAGCTGACACCAACGTGTCATTCTTTCGCGGTTTTGATCTTGATTGGGAACTCTTTACTCAATGGAGATTGATATTTATCGATCTAAGGTCAAAGGTCACAGCCTGCGTGCTAGGCAACCAACACCATAAAACTCCATCGCTTGCGGTAGGTAACACGTATCTAATTTTCCAGCATTTACAAGCTTTATACATAAGTCAATTATTAAATAGTTAAAAAATGCATCCTTTATGACCTAAGGTTACAAAATATTTTTTATTCATACGTGAAATCCAGCAAAATTAAACAAAAAACATAGATATCGATATATTCTTCAAAGGTTCGAGAGTCGACAAGCATTCGCGCAAATATCATACATTGTATTCTCATATATCAATTTTAAAACCAACTTCTTCCTTCCACAGGCTTCATTATGGCAGCATCAGGGATTAATGAGCATAATGAAGCACGCAGACGAGAACGTTTTCTGTTCCGAAATGCGTACTTTCAAAAACAATCAGAGGTAGGTTCAACTCGGATATACTTCCTACAATCTGCATCACTTTGATTCTTTTGACATTTGTCATGGTAAAATGAAGCAAAATTGAGACACTATGGCTTCAGTATTTGGATAATTTGAACAATTAAAGTTGACTTCAAAACTTCTGGTTTGGGGGATCACTAAAACCCCAGATAGTTCGAGCACTATTTCAGAGCAAAGTTAGAAAAAAAGGACCTTGAAGTAATAAAGTCTATTGACTTTTCAATGGTATAATAAGCATCACAGCATCAAGAATTTATACCATGCATAAGTTATGTATGAAAATAATTGATTTTCACCCCTTTGTTGTTGTGGAACAAATTTTTATATTGATTGTTACCATGTACCAGTCTTCCTATTGAAGTTTACATCAATAGAATAGCACTGCTGTTTTTATGCTGTGTATGTGTGGAAAATTTTTTATTTGAATCATGCAAATATTAACAAGAGTTGGCAAATTCAGTAGCTGGTCAACAGAAACCATCAATGCCTAATTGCTTTTTGGGAATTTGTAACTTGTGGCAATTTAAGTGAACATTTTGTGCTTTATGCCAGATGGAAAAATCAAACAAACACGGCTGGATGATAGCTCAGACACTTAGTTTGGCAAACTAACATACTGTTTGATTCATATACTGTCAATTATTTTACTCAAAATTTTAACATATTTAGAACATTTTTCTAAATATGTTAAAATATGTTTTTGATACCAGCAATTTTTTCTATATTTTTCAAATAATTATTAATCATTTTTACTTTGCTTTACTAATTATACCTTCATCTATTTATTTTAGAAAGACTGTTAGACACAAATGACTTTTCCGTGATTTTGTACAGGATACTTTGTGCTGGTTATAATTATTATTCATAAGTAGTAGTAGTAGTATTTATATTACATTTTTTAAGTCTCCCTCAGCTAATAATATTTTATTCATGCTCCAGGAAGCTGCTGCTGCCCAGCATGTCCAAAACCATTTCCAACAGGGAGGTTATGCAGGACGTCCTATGAGCAGCTATGAACAACAACTTCAAGCCACTCAGAGGCAATCAAGTCCAGTAAAGCACACCAGGGAATCAGAGGACATGTTAGTTAGACTTACCTATTTTTTTTAATTGAATAGTACTATGACTATGAATAAATAAGCTTAATAATATACATGTAGATCATAGTTTTCATATATTGGACACCTTGACAATGATAAAATTTTCCCCTGCTCATAGAAATCTTTAAAGTGAATACCCTCAATTTGCCAGACTGAACTATTTCTGGCTACTCTTAAGTAAGCATTAGTTTAAATTTTTGACTCCATTAACATATTTATTTATTCATATGTTTTAGGAGAAGAAGGAAAGAACACAGCAGGATGATGGCTCAAGAATATTCTGCAAAGATACCTTTCAGATACTCAGTAAGTGTCCTTCATTTTCTCTGAAGAATTGAAAGGCATTTTTGTTCTGTACATAAATAATAAAATCTGTCCTATGATTCCCATAACATAGTATTTCAAGCTATCATGCCTGGCTAGAAGATAACTCTGCACTCAAAGTTTGGCAAACTGACGTACTATTTTGATTCAGATACTATCAGTTCTTTTCCTAATATTAATGCATTCAAAATTCTGGATTTATATTTCTTGGCTATTTATATAAAAATGGAGTTATTAAACCATTTTGCATATTCATACTTTTACTTTTTTTGACTGAAATATAAAAATATCCTGATGTCTATTCTTCTTTCAGTCAACTGACTACATAAGCCAGTGGTGAGGAATTTGGAAAAAAGCACCTACCAACTTATTCATGAACCCTTGCCTTCTATAAAAATGGACTTATGCAGTGGATTGCCTCTTTGCTAGTGTGAGATGCAATTGATATTGTGACATTATTCTTCTATGACAATCTCTGTCCTTGATCTTTTACTGCAATCAACAGTGATGTTTTGCATGGTGAAAACTGTGTTACTTTTTGACAGGTTGTACTTGTATTGAAGTACTTTTAATTTAATATAATTTACGTATGATGCATATGCATACCCACATACCCAGATGCTGTCACCATTTGTTTTAAAGTACAATTTGGGCCAGCTACTTTTTTTAGGAGGGATGTGACATTTTATGTGCAAGTAGGATGTAAATGTCAATGTTTATTGTCAATATGCACCAAAATCTTATGTTAACAGAGTATACTGCTGCATTTTTTTAAACAACAAATCATGACAAGGAAGGTTTTGTTCATACCAGCCAAATCACTCATTGATCATTTGCTCAAGTTTTGTTGAATTATGTAGCCTTACAAATTTGAGGGAATTTTTGTTCATGTGTGTACTGTTTATGTCTATGCTTGCAAGAAAACAAACTTTGAGTTTTCTGGCTACATTTCATAAATCATGCTATTAATGAATTGTTACAAAATAAAACATTTTAACACTTTTTAACTTTCAAAGCATTTTTGTTCCAAGCTCAAGAAATCCATAGATAAAGACCTTACTGCTGTAGTTTTGATCTATGGAATTTTGCAACTGTAATCTTGTACAAATGTGGCAAATAAACACACTCAATGACAAGATGCTAATGATCTGTCCGACTGACAGGGGTTTTTCCTTTTTTTACATGCTAATCTTCAATTATATTCCGAGTTGCAATTTGTACCAGGCAAGAGTTATTGCCAGATATTATCAGTGACATAAAGCCCTCCAAATCTGGAGCTTTCTGCTTACAGAAAAGTTCATTTGTGGGGCTTACCTTAACCTTACAGTTATTAACAAATGACTTCACCTTTTGAGGTGCTGTAGCCAGTATGTGTCCTGTTTGATATTTTCATCTCACATGGATAAAAGAGAAACTGCATTGGTTTCTGTCTAGTTATGTTTACCTGTTTGATTTAATTTATTGGTGATTCTAGACATTGACACTTCTATTTTATCCCCAATTTTAAAGTCTGATGACCTGACATTAAAAAAAATCAACAGATATTGACCACCTCAAAAGGTGAATAATCACACCACACCAGAGAGCTTTCCCCTTAGGGCAAGTGCCACAAATAAACTTTCCATAAACAAGACAACTCCCATGTGCAGCAGGCTTAAAGATAAGATGAAAATGATTGTTTTCACATTCATTATTATAAAAATCTTAGCAAAATGATTATCAAAAGTTTATTGTAAACCATATAAACTAAACAAAAAGTTTATGGTTTAATATGAATACAAAGTTTGTGAACATGTGTTGAACTGTTCTTTAAAAAAGCAACCAAATGATCCATTAATTCAAATGTGAAATATAGCAAATCAGTATCATTTTACTTCTTTAACCACCTACTAACTTCCCTTTTTGTGATGATATTGTTTCTCACCATAAGGCCCATACCCACAAATACATATCTACACATGCAATATTGATAAACAGACAATGACAGAACCGACTAAATTAAATGATCTTAAAATTACTTAAACATTACACATAATAAGAAGTAATTTCAGGCTTTAAAATCAATGCAGGGATATTTAAAAGAAACCTTACTGTTGACTAGGTTCCTCTTCCCACATAAATTCTGCATACATGTATTGCCACCACCAAAGATGACCATGTATTAATTCTCTTTTTTTCAGACTAAATTCACAGGATATTTATAAATGACTAATAAGAAATACAAATTCTTAATTGCACAGAAACATTGGCACAGCAATTTGGTTAGTAATGGACCAATGCAGGGTTACACATCCATTTCATGGAATTTTACTGTATCCAGCAACTTCTTGCACTTCTTAAAAGTGTAATAACACTCATTTTGTCACAGCAATTATGGATTTGAAATTCTGATCACTAAGTCTAAAATTATATAAAAATTTTTAAAAAACATAAACAGCAAAAATTTACAAAATCTAAATCAAAAGTAAGTTATACACCACTAATCAACCACTGCTGGTAAAATCCCAACATTTACAATATACATGCATAATAATACATCACCAACACATTTCAAGGTTTACACATACATATATAAGACAATAGAAATGCCAATGTTTTTGATCCACTTTAGCTCAAATGGTATATATAACAGTTTGGCACCAAACAGTTTTAAACTGTTCAAAAAACATTTATGGAAGATCACAATTCAAAGGTGTCACATTACTTATCACCTCCATTTGACAATGCTGCCATGATTTTTGCTTCTTTCACCTCTTTCTTCTTATTACGTTCTTCGTATTCCAGTCTAAAAATAATAATAAAAAAAACACTGACATTTTCTTGAAAAAATGTTTCAAGCTTTTTCAAGACGAAAAAATTATATATGAAAGTATAAATCCTTCAGATTGAGTAACAGCACATTATTTGTACATCATACACAAAAACCACTTCCTAAAAATCAAAAGAAAATGTTAAATTTTCTCGACTCGTCAAGTCGATCAAGTATGATCTATAAGGTCAGCAGGACAATGTGACAGATCCCATGACAGTTTTAACTGTTCAATCGTTGATGAATGCAAATAAACCTCTGATTTACCTGTGCTTAATAATTCTTTCTACTATCATCATTGTGGTTAATTCATTACCACTATCAATAACCCTAAATTTCCCTCTTGACTTGGGCACCTACAATAATCAAAACAAATCATAATATTATCTGGGCTATCACTAACCAGTTATTACAATAATTTTGACATTTTGACATATGACATCTATTTACAAAAATCTGTGCATTAGATCATTAGAGCATGTGACCTAAAACCAACATTTTTGCTCATACAATATAACATTTAAACAATCAAAATTATTCTGTAAAGAATGTTAGATATTATTATGGAGAACACTGATTTTGCTATTCTTACTGCATATGGATCTGAGCCATCTGCACAAGGCATTATGGGAGTTTTACCATGACAAACCAAGTCCACCTACAATAAGAAAGAATCATTTTTTTTTTTCATAAAAAAGACATGCTGACAAAATGTTTCTATATTATTTGCATTGTATAACTGCATGTATCACTTTTAGCATGCTTGCTATAAAGCCTCCACTAACTGTACCACAAAACCTTTTAATTTTATGTTTCCATCAGAAATTTGAAGCCATTTAAGAGAAACAAAATTACGTGTTTGTGTACATAAGTCTTATCTATTGTTTTTCAACTGTCACTCAACATAATTTCTTACTTTAAAATGATCCATAAGGTCAGCTGTTACTTCATATGGTGCTCCAATGACTACTTCTGATACATACTGGTAAAGGAAGTTAGTGTTAGCACAACCAAATTAGAATGTGTGTGTTTAAACAAAATTATCATTATGAAAAGACAATTATTTTTTTTCAAAACTATTAAGTTTTGATACTGCATATCTGCATATCTACAATGTTTATTTAAATCTTAAATAAAGCAAGTACATTAAATTATGAAAGAGCAATTTTATTCATCCAAACAATAGGTAATGGTTTCTTTACCTTGCAAGCAAGAACACATAAAACTCTTTCATGAAGATTCATTATCGGGTAGTTTCTCCCTTTGTACCTATTAACAGCCTGGAATATTTCAAATGACAAAACCATGTAGCTGTATCAATATGTACATTAAAATAAAAATAATGCTGGTACTCTCATTTCAATATAAACAATCCACAATGACAGTAAACTATAGATTTTGTAAAAGAAGAAGTACTTTAAAAGTCCATTATACAAAATGTTTAAGCAGTAAATTTTTGCAAAGCGGCACCAAATAGTTGTAGAAGTTGTGTATTTTGCAAACCATTTCATAAGATAATCATACCTGGTCTGTATGGATTCCTACTATCACAAAGTCACCTTGCTGAGAGACCTTTTCCAGAAAATCCAGCAGTCCCACATCTTAATATACTGATAAAGAAGAACAACAGAAAACAGAACCAATTCTGATGCAATATGTGAATACAATATTCAATATATCTGTTTTTCTGCAAAGCACAAGTTATATGGATTTAGACATAAATTATATAATCTAAAAACAGCAGCATTACTTTAATTGCAAATTGCAAAAATTTGAAATCTTCATGTTAAAGCAATAATAACTCTTCCTTTGAGATTCAAAATTCCGCATGAAATACATTGGAAATATATTCTATTGTATTTTACCACTAAAACGGCCGTTATTGTAGTAAAACTAAAATCTGTGCTTGTCAATAGGGCTTTCGATGCTTTTCTTCCCGGTCATCAAGGCATTCGTTGCTAATGACGTAATGGTGTCACGCGGATTCTCGGGTTCATTCGAGACCAAAGTAACATATGGCGCCAAACGCATTAATGCAGACGCAGACGTAAGTTGCGAGTTTTTGTACAGTGCGTCGGATAACGAAAAGCCCAGAATGGCACACATTGTGGATATTAATGTATTTTTAACAAAAAGACGAATATATCTCATGAATCTTATATACTGTTGTTGTTGTTTGCTTTTCCCGCGGTTTTAAGTAGGTCAACAGTGACTATGCGATGTCAGAGAGAGCTCCGTCAGTTAAAATCTCTTAAGAGATTTTAACAAAAAACCGTACGTTTAGGAAAAAAAACCTGGATTAACTTTGAATGCAGGAATGGGGTCGCTGACCATTGGTAAGTACGGGAAAATTGCCGTTTACTCCAGTAAAATCCAATTTTTGGCCAAAATGAAGAGTTATTATGACTTTAACATTTTAATTTAGAAAATAGCCTGACAACACCAATAATATTAACATGGCATGTACTTTCTTGTAACAACAAAGCCAAGGATACGGAACAGGTCAAAAGCACCAGCCACATAGACTATCTTCTCACCGGGGTTCGGTTCCCTGCCATTAGAGAACTGGATAATCTTTTGTGTGGTTGCCAAGAAGTGACAGGTCCCAGTCCATGGACTCTTTGCACTCTTGTCCTTTGGCAAAAACAGTGATCGTGGATTTTTAGTTTCATTTAGACAAACCATCTTGGACCGATATGCGTCTCTTCATATTACTTTCTTTCATATTTCAATTTAAAAGCAACTAATGAAGCCCTTTTTTCTTTTTTTTTCTTTTAATACTAGATTTTAATGTCATGCAATGTAAAAATGGTTAACAACAATGACTTACTTTTTAAAAAAAATTTCCTTTTTCACCATTAAAAAATTTAGTATTTGAATATTTACCTGTGCAATTTGTTCAACCGTGCCTTTATCCACATTATCATCATGTTGAAAATGAGATTTTGTTGCCAACAACATTCTGTGAAAGATAAAGCAGAGTAAAGTACAGAAAATGACTTGGGTTTAACATCATTCTTCACCTGTCAACAAACAATCAAAGTGAAAAGTAGGGGAATGTCAAATAAAATCTTTTTACATTGTAATTCAACTATCACAATTTAGAAAATATTGGAAAAATAATTACATTTTGGTTTGTTACAATGAACAAACATCCATACCTTCCAACAAGATCTGTTGTAGATACACCCTGAGTTCTTTTACACTCTCTGTGAAAAATTTAAAAATCAAGTTTAGAATTCAAATATAAAATTGCTTCATTTTTACAATTTAAATGCACATTCCAAAAACTGCAACAATAAATATAATTCAAACAAGATTATTCATTTCCTCAACCAGACACTATGAATAAAATTATAGAGGTGACACCAAGTTAAGCCTCTTACTTGTATCTTCCAGAAGTTTTCACTATATGATAAGTATCTTTTCCATCTGCCGATACAGTGATGTCATCTAAAATACAAAATTAACCCATTAAGTTTCACAAAAACAAATATAAAGTGAATATAACAGTGTCAGCTTTCAGTTTCAAAAATTTTTTTAAATCTCTATTCAAGTGATCTTTTGAACAGCAATTGTGTACAGTTCAGGGTATGAATTAATTGGCTTTTTACACAATCTAACTTCATCAAACTTCATGAAACTGAAAAAAATTAGCACAGGAAAATTTCAGGTCTATTCACTGGCAAACTGTCAGCGTTATATCTAATTCATACCAGGTGCAACAACTCACCTCCATGCACACAGAAGTCACAGTTGTATTTGTCCAGAGTTTCAATCTGGGTAATGTAGGGAGCATCTTCTACAATCTGACAAAAAAAAAAGAATCAACTTTGTTTTAGATGTTATATCGCAAGATTCAATTAAAATGAAAAACACAGAGGAAGATCTTTAAACAGGTAACATGTAACAAAGGTATTTTAATATCACTAATTACATATTAACAGAAGGACTTCTTGATGAGATGTCCCTCTGATGATTTTGTTATTTCATTCTGGACCATAATGATAACCACTTGCCTCATCAACCCACTTTATGGCTCGCACCATCTTGTACCTTTCTCTTTCATTGAAAACTGGAGGTCCTTTGTGTTTTGATATTTCTTCTGTTTAAATGGCAAAGATAAACATTTTACTAGCATGCAAAAATGTTAAAGCATGTTTTACCAACAAAAAAGGAATACGTAGCAAGAATTTTAACATGACGTCCAGCCATAAAATAGGTCATCTTTAAACAACACCTGGACAGCTTGCTGGCTAAACCCTTGCTTGTGGACTCATAACCATTGTTCCTGAACTTAAGATAGTGTACTGAAGAACTTTCATGTGTGTACCCACCATCGGAATGTACTCCAGCTATGAGGTAATCTCCCATCATTTTACCTTGCCTAAGAGCATTGGCATGTCCAAAATGTACCATGTCAAAGCTGCAATAAGCAAAATCAAAATCATAAAGTAAGAGAGCAAAAGACAGCTGGTCCGATTCCCCAAATCTCACATCACCATAGTTGTCACAGTTTCATTTGCTACCTTTTTCTTCTTCAATTTCATTTTTCACATCTTAAATGTACTGCATATTTCAAGAGAACAAACTGTGAAGTTAAACATTAAGCACTCCAGTGACTCAAAGTAGGTTGCACATACGGTAATACACATAAACAGCCATAAAAAGTGCCCCCAGAGTATCAGACATCTATTCATTTTTTATTGCATGCTGCTTTGCAACTACTACTTTGGGAACTGAAACTGTATTGGAATATGACTAAGAACAGCTAGTACTACCACATGGACATTATTCTGACCATCTCAGAGAGGTTGTAAATAAAAATCTGTAAGGACAAACAAAAATCCTAGAATCAAATATTAGCTGTATGTTTATGCCAGTGAATTATATCGTAGTCTACAATATAATTCCCTGGTTCATGCCTAGCTGCTTTACTTAATGATACATTTCAAGTTCCTATGGCATTATTTAGGGTAGTGAAAATCAAGTGGGGCAACTTTGACTCATTTTTGAATTTGATATCTGAAAAACATGACAGACATTGTGTCACTTAAACTTGAATTACTTTTGATCTAAATGAGATAAAAATTTAAACGGTTTATTCAGACTCAGATGTGTAGCTATCTAAGTGTAAAATTGCATGTCCAGTGAAATAGCTGAATTAGAAAGAACCAGTTTCAAAGACATTTGCGCAACGTACCTCTGCGTTTCGTTTCATTCTCTCTATGATATACGGTAAAGAAATTATCTACTGCAGTAACGATCAAAAGTAGGTATATCACAATCCGCTAAGGGCGCTATAGTAGAACCTATCCAACCGTAGTGCTGGGGAGAGCTGTTAACAGCCTGCTCACAGGTGGCAGATGACAGTCGATGAGCCGATGTTTTGAAGTTTTGCCTCGACGAAATGTTTGAAATTTCAGATAAGTACTGCATGGAAATTTTTGTAATTAATGCCATGTAAAGTTCATGAAATTTGCAATATTATGGCGAAAAATCATGAAAATTGAACCATGCGAAGCATAGTTTATTTGATGCGCAATATTTATAGTACATGATCTGCACAGAAGCCATCCCAGCCATGTGCTTGTGCGGTCGCCATTTTGGTTTTGTTTCCGGGTCATTAGATTTACATAGAGCCCTAATTGTCTTAATTGGTCACAAGCAATTTGAGCCAAAGGCCCATTTACAGGCTGCTCTGCTGCAGTTGAGTGATCACTGCTGGTTAGTGGTCACAGGTTTTTAGCTGAAAACTGTGGAATCTTCTGGTGAAATTAAGCAGTTAAAAATTAATAAAAAAAACTTCAATATCTTTTTTGCTTGTAGGAATATTTTAGAAATTCTAAAAGAATTCATCTGTTTTTTTTGCATTACCTTTCATAAGATATCAGTATTATAATTTTCTGATCAGTTTGAAATTTTTTCTGATATACCTATCAAAAGCCGACAGGAATAATATTTCCTACTCGAAAATGATCTGACACAAAGTTCACATAAGCAGATCTCCTATTTCAAAATATTTGAATTGAAACCCACCACAACCCAAAATAAGGCATATAAAAACATTCCATACCATCCATCCATCCATACTCGTGTTTGTTTCTTCTTTTTAGACTCATTTTCATCAGCAATCACTTCACCCTCTCGTTTCTCCGCCATCTTTGACCTTGACCTCTAAACCAAGAGGAGCTACTCACTTTTTTACGATGGCCCACAGGAGTCCTCGAGTGCAATTTTCACCAGGAATCGGAAATGGCAGCCAAAGTTTCTAGATTGGGAATGCATTGGTACACATAAAAAGTCACGAATTTACACTATTACAAAGTGAATGGATTCATTACGCTCCTGAACATGTAGCATGAAGATAGAATACATTGCAAGTAACCAACTGTGAGATGACAGTTCGCACCTGTATCTTGAAATCCGCATAGGCAAAGGGAGCAAAGTCCGAACATAGTCTTAAAATTTAAAAGTTTAGGCGAATTTATTCAAAACGCAACACTTTCTTCTTTTTGATGCAAAATAATAAATAAAAAGATAAAGACAGAAAGGAGGAATCCGCATTATTCTATTTTATATTCACGCCGAGTTCTGGGTTTTCATTCATCAGTTTTTATCACCGGGGTAGGCGTCTTCTACTACGTAACACGAAAAAATACATTGTTCACGTGTACATTTATTGTTGTAATCAGAAATACAAAATAGACAAAGACCATGTTCATAGTGCTGACGCAGAAAGGATTAAAAATTTTGGTACTCAGATTAACATGCAGAGGCAAGATAAAAAGTTCACCCAGTGGTCATAATAAATAAATAAACAAATAAATAAACAAACAAATTAATATATATATAAATACACGTTTAAAAGTTTGGATGGTGAAAATTAGCCAATTATTTAACGTAGATGCTATGATATCTAAAAACGGAAACTTCACATAATCATTACATTATACATACATGTACATGTATTACATCCCAAATCAATCTTTTAAAGGACTGCGAGTGAAAATGCAATACACCAGTAAGGGTAATTTGAAAAGCCATTGATCGCTAAAGCCCACACCAAAGCTATGTGTATTAATTTGCAGTTAAAAATTGCGATGTGCAGCGATAGACCTCGGCTTGAAGTTAAACCATCGGATTATAACAAGCGAGTGTTAATTGAAATTTGATGGTAAGGATGATGTTGGATCAATGTCGGGCTTCTGGAAGCGTTTGAAAGTCAGGTTGGTGGATTAATCTGTAGCGGATTTAGGGAGGAGTCAGAGGGGTTATAACCCCCCCCCCCCCCCCCCCCAATCTTCGGTTTCTGAAAAAAATCATACTAATATTCCCCTCTTGAAATGAGAATTTTGACTAACCGAATCATAGTCACCGTTTTCCCTCCAAAACACCAAAAAAAAAAAAAAAAATTGGTCGGTTCTGTCACGTTTTGCATTTGAGGGCCCACCGGAGAGTATCCTGAGAACAGAGGGTACATATTAAACACACTTAAACACGTATATGGAAAAATATGAAAAGCCTGGTATCATTTTTAGCTTTTAGAATTATTAAAATCGACGTTTGGGTCTGGAGGTTAAAATGTGTTCAGCTGTAGTCCTTAGCTGTGCTCTTTGATAATGTGCAAGGTCAAGTAACTGAAACTATATATCAAGTAACTGAAACTATATATCATGTAGTCTCGAAGCGGAAAAACTGTGTTAATTGTAGTTTCTCCGCTGCATAAAAGTAGAGAGGTAGTTTCCAGTGTTCTTTGAAGTTATGTCAATAAAGTAGCTCCAGTTGCAATTTCCACATGAAAGTGCGAGGGCCTCCCGTGGAGGAGTTCTGGAAACAGTTACAAAAAGTATCAACAGTTATAATAAACGGTTGTTCATTTTGTCACGCTGTTTTGCATTTTCTCTTGCCATGTCTAATTTCTGTTGAAGGAGCACTGCACAATTTTTTTTTTTTTTTTGCCTATTATGAGTAAAGATGCTGTTACTTGTACACAGTAATAGGGCCTACTGGTTCTTGTTAAGACGCATTGCTTGCTGATTTTGAAATCAGGGCATCGTCACGTGCAACAATGCGATGCGAAAAAAAAGGGTTGTGGAATCTGTTGCTAGTAAGTTTCATAATAAACCCCATCCAATCAACCAACAGTTTTCGTCTTCCCACAAATAATCCTAGTTTGTACTGAAACTGTACTTTTAAACGAGATTTTGCAGAGTGTAGCGGAGAGCACAAGTCGAACTATTGGGGATGGAGACGTCGCTGCTACTGCTTCTAGCGGCAGTAGTTGGGGTGTGGGCTGTGTCGCCGCCGAAGTTGTGTCGTCGTAAGGATGACAAAACTGTATATGCTTTCAAGCAAAATAGTCTGTTGACAGGAGAGGAGATTTCATTGTCCAGGTGAAGAAGTAGGCTGACTCTCTCTCTCTCTCATTGTTTCTCTCTCTCTCTCTCTTTCGCCTTTTCAAAACGTTCAAACTAATGCTCCTTAAAGAGTTTTTTAGGCTGGTAGTTGTGGTCCAGTTCTTTCAACCTCATGCGCTTTTTAAAAAAAACGTTAAAATTTTCTTCAGGTACCGTGGGAATGTGTTGTTGATCGTCAATGTGGCTACCTACTGAGGTTTGACATCACAGTATCACGGTTTGAATGCACTACAAACCAAATACAGCCCTCTGGGACTAACTGTACTCGCCTTCCCGTGTAACCAGTTTGGAATGGTAATTTTTTTAGAAGAAAAATTAATTTGTGTTTATTTTTTTCTCCACAAAATCCTTCAATCAAATTTCCTGAAAATCACATTTATTGCCTTAAATTACAATGAATTCAAAGCGCTTGTGTTTATGAAATACGTATACCGACCGCTGTTATGTTGGCAGTTATGCTACATGTAAGTTTCAAGTATCAAATGTATTTTGTGCTAGAGAGCCATTCTCTATTAAACATGAATTAAATGGAAAAATACTATACTTGGAAATTGTAAGCATCATATTTCACAAGTATGGTTTATTTGTTGTAGCAAGAACCTGGTAGGAACGCGACAGAAATCTGGAACGGAATCAAAGAAGTGCGGCCTGGGCATGGCTTTACTCCAAATTTCCAGATGTTTACGAAAACTGAAGTTAATGGAATAAACGAAAATCCCCTGTACACATATCTAAAGGTAAATATGCATAACACGTGCCCAAATTGAGAAATCAAATAGTGGATGTTATTGGAAGAAAGGATTTTTGGACAACATCTTCTGAAACAAAGTGGTTTGTTAAGAACCCAGTCCTGCAAAGAAAAAAAGAAGAGAAAATACTCCCTGAGACCCAAAGAAGCTTGTTTTCTATACTTTGTACTGTATTATGCCTAATTTATCCCATTTTTCAATAGATTATTTTGTGTTAAAGGGGGAGGGCGGATGTAAATATGGTTTACATATTACTTGGTACAGATTTGCGGAGGAAAACGGAAGCAGATTACATTTTTAACCGTGCATGCAACCATTAACTTGATATTTTGGATTGCTTTTTTTAGACTCGATGTGACAGCACAGTGGAAGATTTTGCGACAGACGACAAGCTTTTTTACCAACCTAAAAGAAGCCAGGACATACGTTGGAACTTTGAAAAATTCCTCGTGGACCACCGCGGTTTTCCTTTAAAGCGTTTCCACCCTCGCACAAATCCTGACAACGCAGAATTTATCTCGACACTAGAGGAAGCCCTAGATATGAGAAATGGTCGTATGGAGATACGAGATCAAGCATCCAGTAATGGAAAGACAATGCAAAAGGCATACTGCAGTCTGGTACAAACTATATGTCTGAAGATTCATTAAAATGAACGCTGAGTCAATATTAAGGGTCGACTTCCGTTCGGGATGACGTTATCTATCATCGGGTTATAGAAGACTTGTTGCCCAGCAATGGTGAGCAATAATAACCTATACAACGAAACTCTCACATTGTCCGGAAATAATTTTGCATCCCTATTCTAACTGAAACACTTACATAGTAGAAGACGCCTACCCCGGTGATAAAAACTGATAATTGAAAACCTAGAACTCGGCGTGAATATAAAATAGAATAAAATATAAAAAAATAAATAGTATCTTAAGGAAAGGTGTGGATCCCTCATTTCTGTCTTTATTTTTTTATTTATTATTTTGCATCAAAAAGAAGAAAGTGTTGCGTTTTGAATAAATTAGCCTAAACTTGTAAATTTTAATACTATGTTCGGACTTTGCTCCCTTTGCCCAAGCGGATTTCATGGGACAGGTGCGAAATGTCATCTTACAGTTGGTTACTTGCAATGTATTTTATCTTCATGCTACATGTTCAGGAGCGTAATGAATCCATTAACTTTGTAATAGTGTAAATTCGTGACTTTTTATGTGTACCAATGCATTCTCTTGAAAGCTAGAAACTTTGGCTGCCATATGAAGACCGAGCCGTCAACTACTAAACCAGTAGGAGGTTCGGTCCGATAATGATCACCATTTTCGTGATATTCAGTGCATTCTATCTCGTCTCAATGGAGATCAGCGACCACTGTTTCTTCTTTCTTTATTTATGTCAATTATTAAATAAAATAGCATATGTGAAGCATAAAAATTTGTTGTTCTATTTTTTTGTAGTAAAGTCTAAATAGGCCTATGATATGCATAGCACAAAAGGTGATTTTTAAAAATGATTGGTTAATTAGGCCTACGTTTTTCTCCCATATCTTACATATTTTTTATCCGAATTTTGAATGAAAGAAAGTCTTAAACAAGTATAATAGATCACAAGATAATGATAACAATTTTTAACATCAATTTGTTATATGAATTCAAAATTTTAAGGAAAAGGATATTATTTTATTTGAAAGTTCCAAAAGATAGGAATATTAATTAAAAACAATATGCACAACTCGATTCAATCACAACATTCTCAACCTCGCAGTCGTAATCTTCACCATTTAAAATGAAGCTGTATATTTTCCACATCCATCCACGCTGCACAAGACGTGTTCAGTTGATCATTAGCTACAGCAAACGACATGCAATTCAGATGCTTTGGGTCCTACATAATAGTCTTGAATTCAAACCGACGTCAAAACTAGAAAAAAAATCAAAGTACACGAAACGTTTGTTTTGTTACGGAGATACACAGTTACAGTAGGCCTATCCCCTTAATTTGATTCGGACGCCATCATCCCGAAAAAAGATGAAAAAAAAAAAAAAAAAAAAAACAGGACTGAGGTTGTGGAGGACATTGATTTTTGCGTCAGGATGTCACGCCAGTCACATAGACTGCCTATAATTGACCATTAGCCTATCTACAGCAAACAACATGCATTGAAGATGTTTGGATTGCGACATACAGATATAATAGTCTTGAATTCAAACCAATGTCAAAACTATATCTAGAAAAACTGAAAATCAAAGCGCTTATGCACCACTTCTCGTGCTATTGTTTAGTTATGGAGATACAGAATTATCATTCTTAATAAGATTGGGGCTTCATCGTCCCGAAAAAGATTAAGTAATTAAAATGGGTAGAAAAAAATATCTGAAACAGGACTGAGGTTGTGGAGGACATTAATTTTTGCGTCAGAGCTGTCACGCCAGTCACATACGCTGTCTTGGATCAGTAGAAGATCCATTTTCGAGAAACTTTGCATCTGTTTATGGGGAAAATTATGTTCTGGAAATATATGATACTCTTCGAAATCCTAACTATGCCCCGGCCTAACTTTGGTTAATCAACAACACGAATGTTAATCAATCTTTTGCAAAAGGAGGTAAAAAGTTGTTGTGACGTCAAGCTAGTAGAGCAGCCGAGGATGGCGTACTTTTTGAGATCGTCCTTGACGAAGGTAAATTTAAGATAATTTTTTCTAGAAAATTTGTGTTTATGGCATATATGTGTATCTTGTGATATCACTGTATAAAATAGAGTTTTCGTATCACAACGCCATTGACCCAGAATCACGCTTAAATGCAGATTGAGTAACCCACTCCGATCAAACGGCTTATCCACAATTTTCCGCCGGTCAAAGCAGTTTTATTAGCTAGATTGACATAAAGTTTAACGTAATGGTAACTAAGTCACCATGAAAACCATTCTTACCAAGCTTTGAGTAAGTTTTTATGTAGAGTATGTGATAAGTAACCACTTATTGTTTGTCATTTTGATGAATGTTTCTGCCCCATCTGTCAGTAATGCATGCAGGCCATGTGAACTATCCTTAGGACATTACTGTTAGATTTCATTGTTGCTCAATAGTTTGGGTTTGCGAGTATATTTGGAATTCGTCTCATTTCACCAAGTTCTAAAAGTGTGTAGAGATTACAATCTATTTGTGAGATAAACAAAAAACCCAAAGGAAGGAGTGCAGTTTGTCTTAGGCCCCATTCAGCATAGGGGACTAACTAGTTCAAGGATCAATATGGTCAAATATGGCCCTCATATGCGATCATATAGTTTCAGATAGCTATAATTCTTTACTCTGTAAGAAGTATTTATATGTTTTACTGCTAGTGAAGATGAAAAGTTACACATGCAAGTGAATGCGTAATCATGTCAAGCACTGCTTCATCTTCGTTATCCTTATCATTTGTACACAAATGTATATATGTGGCCTTGATAAGACATCCTGGGATAAAATTGGTGTGCACTATTTCACCAGAACAGCATTTCAGTTCGCTACATACTGTTAGTAAATAATATCTTAACAACTGATTTTCTTCTTTTTCTTTACCAGTCTTTGATGTATGCTATGTGTGTGTGATTTTTTTATTTTCAAGTTTATTATTGTATCTCACATTAAAATTGAAATTGAAGAGAAATATTTTATATATATATATATAATAAAATTCCAAAGTCAACAGTATATTGCTCATGTCATGTAAATAGTGTGACATTTTTTCACTTTTTCACAAAATGATGAAATATGAACAATCCTCATATACTTAAACAACAGGGCCTTTAGATTTTGAAAGTACTTGTTTCATTTTGTCTTCATGGGTGACATATTATTTTGCATTTTACATGTAAGGTTTACACTTTGAAAGAAAGTTTTTTGTTACTATTTCCAGGGGCTTCAGCATGTTAGTTTCATAGCACAGGTGCGACATATCCATGGATCATCTGCATTTTTTGCAGCCAAGGTGTGTTTAAATATAAATAAAACATTTTTTGGGTTTAAATATGTCAGGAAACAAATATTGTTTGGAAAGGTGGTTGTTTTAAAGTTAATGGCATAATTGTAACGTTGATTTATTTTACTGCAGGTTTTGCAGTAACAGACTTGTATTTCAAATGGAAATTGGTCTTTAACTCTATTGTAGATAGTAAAATAATACTTGAATCCTTTTATCATAGGTGCCTATGAGCAGGTTTGATGGTGATCATTATGTGAACTATGAAAAACTAGCACAAAACTTAGACATTGTGAAAAGAAGGTAAGTTATGAGCTTGTACGTTGAATTAATATTTTCATATTGTCTGTCTGTGTTTCCATTTATACATTTCAACATTTTTTAGAATAAAGAATTTCCTCTTAGGACTTAAATTTTTTTGTATAATAATAAGTATCATTCCAATTAATGCATTTTAGCATGTTTTTGTCCAGAATAAAGAATAAATTGATAGGTTTAAAAAAAAATTACTGTAACCAATTTTGATAAATTCAGGTTAAACCGACCACTCACTCTGTCAGAAAAAGTTCTGTACAGTCATTTAGATGAACCAGCAGAATGTGTAAGTATGGCAAAAAAAAAAACTTATAAAAAATAATAAAAAATATTATACCCATTAGAAAATAGTGATCGGAAAATACCAAAAATAAGAAAAAACTGTCTTTTAAACAGTATAAAAAAACCTATTTCAGACTAGTAAATGAATATTTGAGTATTAGTATTAAGTGCTTCCTAAGAATAGAATCTAGTCTTGGGTTGTATGTATGAATGATATAGATTGTTAGTGCTTGTATTTTATTTTGAAAAGATAAAATACATGAATTTTGGAGGACTAGTAACATATAATTACAATTATTTTTCTTAATTTTATAATTTCTAATATTACTGTATTATTAGGACTTTTTCTTTTTCTAAATAAGGTTATAGTTTTTTGGAAAAAAAGATAAATAACATACAGTTTCTAAATGTGAGGTTTACAGGCATGGATATGTTTTGAAAAACTAAAGTATTCTTAATACTGCTTGATAAATAAAAAGTTGTGGCTTTTGAGACTAAAAAATGAAATTCTTAACAAACATCAGGTGATGCGTAAGATTAACTAAGCTTTCTTCTTCACGATTTCAGGAAATTGTCCGTGGAGAAAGCTACCTGCGCCTCCGTCCTGATAGAGTTGCTATGCAAGATGCCACAGCCCAGGTATACTGTTGGCATTTTGTTTTATCTGGAACAGCAACATTTCTCAACATATTCCATTTTTTACTAAAGCATTACTTTTTAATTCAAATAGAGCCATTTAAATCTTGCCAATGAGGTTGGTACTGTCTTACTAAGCTTCAGTGGATTTTAATGGTGTGTGTGTGTGTGTGTGTGTGTGTGTGTGTGTGTGTGTGTGTGTGTGTGTGTGTGTGTGTGTGTGTGTGTGTGTGAGTGTGTGTGTGTGTGTGTAATTCACTAATTATTTTCTTTTTGTCTAGATGGCCATGTTGCAGTTCATCTCCAGTGGACTTCCAAAAGTAGCTGTTCCCTCTACAATTCATTGTGACCACTTGATTGAGGCAGAAGTGGGTGGTGACAAAGACTTGGCCAAAGCTAAGGTACAAGGTTAAATTTGATAATATATAAAAGGAGTAGAAATGTGGCTTGCAATAATAACAGTTAATTTTCTGTCCTCATCGAGGTTTCAGTAACTATGATATAGAATAAACATTGTGTGAAAGTAAGTAGGTGAGCATGCTTTCACCGATATCAAAAGATGTATTTTGTTCAGGCAATCCCCAGAAATATATCTTTTTAATTTGTATGGCTGGTAAATTGTCACAAACAATTATATTCTTGTTATTCAGTAGTGCTCATTATTTCTCTTTGTTATAGGATATTAACAAAGAAGTGTACAACTTCCTGAGTACGGCTGGAGCCAAGTATGGTGTGGGATTTTGGCAGCCAGGAAGTGGAATAATTCATCAGGTATGTATATGTTGAAGTTTGAAAATTGTGTCTTAAATTCAACATGATATTTTACATCTGTTGTTCCTTTGCTGTACAAAAAGTTGTTGAACTGTTGTCAAACCTATGTCAATTTGTAAGATGGTGCAGCTACGTTTATCAGAATGTAACAAACAAAAAATTACATTAATAAATATATTTTTTGTTAGGTGAGTTTTATCCTATTGATAATGTTACAAATACTGATGTTTATTTTCTGCCATTTCAGATTGTGCTTGAGAATTATGCGTTTCCTGGAATTCTGCTAATTGGCACTGATAGTCATACCCCAAATGGAGGTCAGTGTAATAATGTTCACTGCAAAGGAATATTAACATTGTAATTTTGTGTAAACAACTTGATTTTATAATGACGTTAAAACAAGTTAACAAGCCTCGATATTAGCTTAGGTTAAATGTTTTTATTCATTCTTTGACAGTCTTTATACAGTAGGGAAAATGCTAGAATTGCTTGTGATGGCTTACCTTGGCTTAAAAAATCAAAGACATTTGATAATTTACAATTTTATCATGCCATTGGTTAGAGTTGCTAATATCTCTAAACCAAAAGCTCTGGTAGTGTAACCCCAGAAGCTGTTGCTTTTTGGCACGGATGTAACAATAGGACAGAGTTTATGCTTGCTTTCCAGGTGGACTTGGAGGTTTATGTATCGGTGTAGGTGGCGCAGACGCTGTGGATGTCATGGCCAACATACCATGGGAACTGAAATGTCCACAGGTGAGGGCAGTTTGTGTGATAACAGACATTTGACACTTACTGAGTTCTCTCTCTGAGAATAATGTATCTTAACCACTTAACTGACCAGTACTTTTTTCAGTTCAAATAGTAAAATCACAAACTCTGTTTTGAATTCAATTTTTTAAATCATCACCCCATATTCATTGCTATCAGCAATTATCTACTTGTAAAACAGTCTTATTTTGTGCTACATACACTTTCATAGATAAATGTGTTATTTAATTTCTCATAACCATTAAATTTAAAATGATCAAATTTTAGGTAATTGGTGTTCACCTGACTGGAAAACTGAAGGACTGGACTTCACCAAAAGATGTCATCCTGAAAGTAGCTGATATCCTGACAGTGAAGGGAGGCACTGGAGCCATTGTTGAGTATTATGGACCTGGGGTGGATTCCATATCTTGCACAGGTATATTCTAGTGACTAATCTGTAATTATTCTGCTGGCTATGAATTTTTAATATCAAAATTTGCAAGGATTAATTTTTAGAATAAGCGAAAGATGAAACTGAAGGAAGAAATTAAGTGCTCATCTAATTTCTATCTATAACCTTTAGGAATGGGCACTATTTGTAACATGGGTGCTGAGATAGGTGCTACCACCTCCGTATTCCCATATGGACACAGCATGAGGAATTACCTTAAAGCAACAAATAGAGGAGGTAGGTATAGTTGACATGTATTTGGATGGTTTTAGTTACATAGTTTTGTGTTCTGTTAAAATCACTATAGGATAAGAAACAAAAGTGTGGACACCCATCCAGATATTAGGTATATTGTTGAATATTTAAGAATATAATGTTATATTTACCTTGATAGATTATGCCTCTTCTGTCTTAATTTGTTAAATTTAATTTCAGGAATTGCCAACCTTGCTGATGAATACAAAGATGTCTTGCTCTCAGCTGACTCTGGTTGTGAATATGATAGAATCATTGAAATTAATTTGGATGAAGTAAGATTAAGAAATTCTGTATAGACTAATATATAATTACCTATTACTTTTCTGTGTTTTTGTTTTTGGTCACCATTCTATTTATTTTTGTACACGTGTATTTATGGTCTTTAGTAATGGTTGTGAATTTAGTTGTAGTAAGTGATATTAATGCTGCACCTTAGAAAAACGTTGCTTTGGTGGAGGAAGCTTGGGGGCTTGGTCACTTTAATGATCATGCTTACATTTTACTGTATAAACCACATGAAACTTTCTTCACATTTTCAACAAGACTAGATGGTTTTGGTTTGTAAAAAAGCAATAGATTTCTCGAATCCTAACCCACATATGATACAAAAATACAGAACAAATATAAAAAACTTTTTAAAAAATTTAAAGAATGGTATGTTTTTTCTCCTTTTTGGTATCATTTCATCTGTATTAAGTGTGTTTTTATCCTAATATTTTTTTCATTCTTTAATACAATATTCACCGTCACAGTTTATTTAAGAGCTGCACATTCACTTGGCTAACATAACCCCACACCAGCATTTTTACAGTAGACATGACATTCACATGTGGTGAAGGTTATTAAACAGACAAATATAATTTTTTTACGATTGAACAATGCAGGGCTCAACATTTTACATTTTTGTTCATAAGTTTCAGTTGAATCATAACATGATCATCAACTCTGTTTGGTCATTTTATTTATGCAATTACAGATTTAAATATGTTGAGCCCTGCAGAGCATGGAAGTAATTTTATGTCAAATCATTGGTGGTAGACATTCTAGAATGGGTATCAAGATTTTTTTCCTGCTGCTTGCATTGCAACCTGTATATGCTTTCAGTTAGAGCCTCATGTCAATGGGCCTTTTACCCCTGATCTTGCTCATCCTATTTCCCTACTTGGAAAACGGGCTAAAGAGAATGGCTGGCCTGTGGAGCTTTCTGTGGGTAAGTTAATGTATTTAGTTTGTGAGTGTTATTGATGATGTAGATATGTATCTGGGTCAGTGTGGCCTAGATCACTGTGTCTGGGTTTTTGGTATGATACAGCATGCTCTTTCTACAGTTGGAGCCACACATAAATGGACCAATGACACCTGATCTTGCACACCCAATTAGTAAACTTGGCAAGAGGGCTAAAGAAAAAGGATGGCCTTTGAAAATTGAAGTGGGTGAGTTTTGCTGTCAGGAAAAATTCTTTATTTTACAGCAGGTGATGGGCTGTCTTTTTACTTGGTACATGATTAGTATTATCTTCAGTAATGTGATGGGGTCATAAAATTGTTTTGTCATAAGTATAAACCAATTATCATATCATTACTGTTTGTAGACAAAAATTAACGGCAATATGGATCACTACACTGTTAATTCACCAGATAATGGTTTGATATAACACTCATCCTGAAATATGTAATTGGATGTTAGGAAAAATGGTCTGAATGGAAATTCAGCTTAATTTTATGCTCTGTGACTTTTTTTCTTTGCTTTGCAGAGTTAAATAGACTTATTTTTTTGTAGCTTAGATGCATATTTCTAGATGTAATATTGTATTATTTGAGTGCTTACTGATAGGATAGGAATTGATTACTTGATCATGTGCTATGGTCTATAGAATATAATATGTTATTCATATTGCCCCTTGAATATCATTGTTTTCCTGTAGTAATTGGGTATTGTGAAAATAAAATCTCTCCCCCAGGATTGATTGGCAGCTGTACTAACAGTAGTTATGAGGACATGAGTAGAGCAGCCAGTTTAGCCAGGCAGGCACTGAAGCATGGTTTAAAAGCCAAGTCCAAGTTCACCATCACTCCAGGCTCAGAACAGATCAGAGCAACCATTGAGAGAGATGGCCAGGTGTGTAGACTACGTACTAGACATGTGGCAAAAAGGAATTAAGACCATAACATGATTACATAGACAGTGTTGTGTCTGTTCATGTAGCCATAAAGGAAGTCTCTTTATGGAGATGAAACTGTGGAATTTTTGTGCTATTGTGATAGCAAAAAATGTAGTCATTGTTCTATTTTATTGTTTGCTTCTTAGAATATAATATGAATATTTGAAATGGACATTCAAAAAAGATTGACGTCACTTGTATAGTTTTAGAAGGTAGGAAGCGTAAAAGGGAAATGAAAATGATAACCCTTATTTCTTACAAATTAAATTAACTAGAATTATATCAAATTTGGTTTAACAAATAAGAGGAAGTTGCTTCATATTTGAAATTACCAAAAAACATTTTAAAAAATTATACAAAAATAATGGAGACAGTAGCTGAAGTAAATTTCAGTGTTACTTTTGTTTAGGCTGCAGTGCTGCGTGAAGTTGGAGGCATAGTATTGGCTAATGCCTGTGGTCCCTGTATAGGACAGTGGAACAGGTATGAGGCTCACATCTCGTGAAATACTTAATGGGTATTAAGACTGGCATTTTCATATGGTACTTCCCTAACAACTAAACTATTGTAAATTTGACCATTATTAAGATTTCATTTCCTGGAGAAAAGTGATTGAAGAATTGGCATAAAGATTTGATTTGTTTGTTGAACATGCTATTTTTTTAAATGTTAATTTTACTTATAGAACTGATATGAAAAAAGGACAGAAGAACACCATTGTTACATCATACAACAGGAACTTCACTGGTCGTAATGATGGCAACCCAGAGACCCATGCCTTTGTGACATCACCAGAGTTGGTGACAGCCATGGTGTTTGGTGGAAGTCTGGATTTTAACCCTGTCACTGATGAACTGGAAGGAGCAAATGGTGAGTTGTGAAAAAGCATATCTGATCATCACTTTTCAGGGTGATTTTTTAGTTCATTTAGTGATTTACAATTCAACATATTTGGAAGTCATGTTGTATGTTAATATTAAGCACCGAATTTTGCTGAATGATTTCTATGAATAACAAACGTTTGAGAATTTAACCTTTTGAAATGAAATTGTTTTTAGATGATATAAGATCAACAGGGTGTGTATGTTAATTAATTTCTAGGTGAGAAGTTCAAGTTTGAATGTCCCACTGGTGATGAGCTGCCATCCCGTGGGTTTGATCCAGGCCAGGACACATACCAAGCCCCCCCAAGTGATGCATCGGGAGTCTCGGTAGATGTTAGTCCAACCAGCAACAGGCTACAGCTCCTCACACCGTTCAATAAGTGGGATGGGAAAGATTTGGATGACTTGGTTGTCTTACTAAAGGTTATACTTGCATCTGACACTATTTTTATCACTCATCAAATCGATAAAATTACTTAAAGGTTTTTAGCAGTTGAATTTAAGAAATCACTGTTGTCACTTAAAATCAATTCTGAATATTTTATTAAAACTTTCAAAAAAAAAAATAATGATGTTTGTGGTATGTTGGTATAAATATTATTAAATTTAGTATTAGATGGCTTTTGTATATGATGACATAAAAAATATCCAAATATTAAGTTTTTGTTTTTATTTAGGTGAAAGGCAAGTGTACAACTGACCACATCAGTCCAGCTGGACCTTGGCTGAAGTACAGAGGTCACTTGGATAACATCTCAAACAACTTTATGATTGGGTAAATTCAACTATTTTTCCAGTGTTTAGAAAAAATAATTTCACATTTTGAGAGTTGTATGCAACAACTAGGTGATGAACAGATACAGTGTCTGATAAGCCTTTTATGTCTGTTCCACTGAATTTCGTGTAATCAGTCTGTACAGTGAAAGGGTACTGTTTTTGGTTGTTTTACATCTGAAAGGAACACTTGAAATCATTTAAAATAAATTCAGAACAATGTATGCATTGTGCTATTTCAGGGCCACTAACTCTGAAAATGGGGAAATGAATAGTGTAGCCAGTGTGTTGACTGGAGAATATGGACCTGTACCTGCCACTGCCAGGGAGTATAAGGTTTGGTTTTCATATGATTAAAAAAACTGTTTTAAATTGTTTAATGCGCTTCACGTTGTAAAAATAGTTTTCTGATAAACAGGTTGTATTTGACACAATATTTTAAAGAGTTATTCTGGACTTTTATTTAATTCATATTAGACTTACTGTTCAATTATTTTGACTTATGTGGTGATAACAGGTTGGTCTAAGATATAACTATGCTTGTGCCCTGAAATTATAATGGTGAATACAATAAATTAGGTTGGATTTTTGTGTGTTTTAGGCAAATAATCTTCCATGGGTTGTAATAGGAGAAGAAAATTATGGTGAGGGAAGCAGCCGAGAACATGCTGCCTTGGAACCAAGGCATCTAGGTGGAAAGGCAATCATTGTAAAAAGCTTTGCTAGAATTCATGGTAAGGGATTTTATAAGAATAATTGTTTTATCTGTATTATTCTCAAGTTTCATGATTTCTTTATTTTTATTTCATTGAAACATTTGCCAGATTAAGCTTTTTGAAAATGTGAACATTCTTTTAGAAAAAAAATTACCAAAAGAATTCAAAACGTCGGATTTAATGCCTTGAATAGGATTTATTTACTTAGTTTCCTTTTTCCAAATCCAGAGACCAACTTGAAGAAGCAGGGCATCTTGCCACTGACATTTGTCAACCCCTCTGACTATGACAAGATCTCCCCAGCAGACAAGATTTCCCTCAAGGGACTGAATGAACTGGCACCAGGAAAGGTAATATTAAGGAAACCAGTGAGATAAAGTCCAAATATACGCAAACATGATAACACATTGATACTTTGATTTGAAAATTGAAGACTTTATATGACAAACTTCTAAATTTAAGTGCAAAAATTTTGTTCCTGTTGCACATGCGTGCACACAAACACACACAACAATTTTAGTTTATTATTTTTTAATTGATAAAAATATTTCACAAGAAAAGTGCACTTATCTTCTTTGCATAAAGATTTTAAAACATTATCTCTTATTCTGACCCTTCACCATTTAAGATGATACTCTCATGCTCCTTGAAGTATGATTGCGGATATTCATGCTATTCATGCTATTTTGTTTCAGCATGTGAGGTGTGAGATCAAACACAAAGATGGCAGCATAGAAACCATCAAGCTGGCACAGACCATGAATGAACAGCAGATTCAATGGTTCAAGGCAGGAAGTGCTCTCAACAGAATGGCAGAAATGAAGCAATGAAATCTGCCAGTTTAGATCTCCGACTGCTGTAATAATGTTGAACACAGTTGATTGCTATTCTTTCATTTGCCAGAATGGTCATAGACATCATTTTTATGAAAATAGAATATAAGAGAACTTCAAATGCACTTGTATATTTAAGGTCTTGTAGCTGCGAACCTGAAAATCACAAGTCAAAGGCTCAAATTTTGAATCTTTATTGTGGTGAATCAGTGTTACTGGCACATAACAGAAGTTGTTTTTAAAGTGTTTAAATTATTGTTGAGGCATTGTTTGCTGTAATTGTAGATATTATATATAAACAGGTAATTTGGAACAGCACAGAGTATGCTTTCATCAGATTTCCGGAGTCTTGCTCCCAATAACACTAATGAAACGGTATTAATTATTATCAATATTATCTTCTAGTGTTCTAATAGTTTGGATTTACTCACCCATTATACCTACCCATTACAATATTATATACTCACATTTGCAGTGTAAGAATAAGTATATGCTGTCAATGCTGTGGATTGTCTAATAATACTTCTTGGAATGTCAACCATTCTCATTCATATGTTTTAAAATAAAAAGATTACAATGTACGTAATATACTATGTACTGTTCATGCTGTGGATTGTGGAATAAATGTTTCCAGGCCTCTTCAGTTCTATTAAAATATAAGGAAGTATACATGTCTTGTGGATCTAGAAAAGTTGATGTACAGTGCTTGTCTCAACATGCAGAATCACCAGCGAATGATAATATTGACATATATAGTGGGCAAATTTTTATCATACCCTGCCCCAGGTGCTTTGAACCCCCAAACCCCTGCATGCTACTTCATAGAGAATGCCTATAAGAGACAAACTGATAATAAACAGCAGTCCTTATAGTAACCTCTACCAGGGTTACTGATTGATTGTGTACTCTTCTCCAGAAAAATGCCAAGAAACAACCAGTAAAATATAAGTGAATATCTTGTGAAAAATCAGTTGGTGGCCCTGGTAAGTGGTAGACTCATTACAGTTACCTGCAGTATTTTTCAAGTCTGGGAATAAATTTAACAATTGACAGCCAAAATTGGACCCCTAGTTTTTGAGCCTTTCACTTTTGCTTATGTGAAACATGGTCATCTTCTGTTTGAGTGACCAGTTTATTTGAAAATGTTAGGCCAGTTGTATGTAGCTACCACTCCTCCCCCAGAACTTTCCTCACTAAGGGTCAAAGCTAACTTTATTGCAGTTCGTAACAAAGTGCCCCTCTTCCCCACAAGGATGTACTTATCAATTTTATTTGGGTTAAATGAACAAAAATCAATGCAGTGTTTTTTCATTACTTTATTCTCTTTTTTCTTCGTATTTTTTCCACATTAAAAAGCCAAAAGTTCAGATGTATTCACATGTCAATGTGAAATTCCTCCCAAGTCTCTCAAACAACAACAAGCTTTTAAGTCATATCTATTTTAATAGACTTTCTGTTCAGTGCGCTGCACTCCCACAGTCTTGTGTTGCTTAGCCAGGTAGTCTGTGAACTCCTGGTATGGGGACTTGGTGAAGACAGTTTCCTTCCAGAGATCTGGAGTCAGGTAGCTGTAGGTCTTGGAGATAGCATCATATGTGGCCTTGGCTGGAATAAAAAGCAGGAAGGTGTAAGTAATCATACTTATCAAAATCTTGATCATTAGGGGCGAAGCTACTCCAATCAAAGGACATGAGATCAGAAATGAACATCATGGACCAGTTATCACTTTCCAAATCAATTATGAAAATTGTTAAAGCTTTTTTTTTTGTAAACACGTACAGTAGTATAAATATAGTAATCAAATAACAACTTCCAATTTATAATGAAGACATCTTACCAAAGTTTCCAAGCGTGGCCGTCTGTCCTCTGGCTGAGGTGTAACAGTCCTCAATACCAGACATGGTCAGTAACTTCTTGGGGACAGGGGCACTCACAATGCCAGTACCACGGGGAGCAGGGATAAGACGCACAAGTACACTACCACATTTGCCAGTCACCTTGAAAGTTAAAATATTTTTAAGTTGTATACAAGTTATAGTTATCAAGATAAAATACCATTATTGTGGGGAAAATCATATTATATATAATTCTACTATGATAAATAATTT